>NW_011495033.1:11250657-11258371 GCF_000754665.1 Bison bison bison | reverse complement strand
AAAATGCATGCCTTGTCGGGGCCCCTTCCTATGGGTGTGTTCACACAACAACAGCGCCCTCTGCTGTCCCTGCTCCCCCAACAGTTCTGTGCCCTTACAGTTTAGAAGGTCTTCCTCCTGTTTAACCATGGGTTAGTCTGTCTTTCCCTAGTGTTTCTTTTTCCGTTCTGGGGAACACGGTAAGATAGTGACAGTAAAATAATTTTCAAAGAGTTGAAAAACAGTTCTTGGTGGGCTGCCGTCTATGGGGTCTCACAGAGTCGGACATGACTGAAGCGACTTAGCAGCAGCAGCAGTACCCTATACCTGATACTCAGATCTTTAGCTCTGATAAAAATAATTTAGCTGAGTAAATTTTAAAGACCTGTTTGGCTTTATTCAATGATTAATTTATTTTAAAATTTTAATTTATTTGTTTGGCTGTGCTGGGTCTTAGCTGAAGCATGCAGGATCTTTATTTGTGGCAGGCAAACTCTTAGTTGCAGCATATAGGATCTAGCTCCCTGAACCCAGGCCCCCTGCATTGGGAGTATGGAGTCATAGCCACCGAACCCCAGGAAGTCCCTCAATGATTATTAATTGCGCAGCATCCAATCTAGTAGATTTAATGGAGTTCCGAGGAGCTGTACAAAATACTAGACAAAACAACAAAACCAGACTGGTTATGGCAAGTTCACTTTCCTGTAGAGAATAGCAGGGGTTATTCAGAATGAGGCAGATTGCTTAACTACTTCTGGTCCTCTGAAGATCCAGCCCGAGCCCCTTCCTTCAGGAAGTGACTCCCTGGCTCTGGCTCCCGCTTGCCGGAGAACGGATGAAGGTGTCAGAGCTGCAGACAGAAGCTGAAATGTAGCAAGGCTGCAAAGATAACTCACCTCCCACCTTTGATAAGGGCTACAGGTGGGTACCTGTGGAAGGGTCAGATCAATCTGCCCTGGCTCTTCCCTTATTATGGCAACAGAGGAAGGGGGCAGTGATTCTGCCTTAGTAAGTAACCCCAAACTTAATCTTGCAGGGTAAAGCTTATTAAATGACTCTCATGTGGGATGGGTAGGAGCAGTGCTGGCTTCAAGGGCATGGGACTTGCATAGTCGCACAGGGGCTGCACTTGATTTAATGTTCTGCTGTTGCCCTCTCGAAAAGCTTCGTTTTTGAACCAGGGGCTTCTGCGTTTCTATTTTGTAGCAGATCCGAGTTGGGGGCGGGCATGCGCAGTCTTCTCGCTGGCTCTCCACCCTCCCAGGATGCCCGGAAGCAGCCGGGCAACCGCGCCTCGGAGAGCCCGTGGACCAGCAGCAGCTTGTGGAGTCCTTGGCTGGCTCGGGTTCTGCTTTCTCGCAGGAAACCCTCACACTCGCTTGTCCCGGAGCGCCGTCGGCTGTGTGCAGCGGCGCGTGACTCTGAGGCACTCGCCACTCGCACTCGAGCACGGCCACCCGGCTCAGCCTTCACCAGGAGGTAGTGCTGGGGTTTGCCGTAGGCTCGGATCGCCGGGAACACGCTGGACAGCACCTGCTCCGCAAACTTCTGCCTCCACTGTCTGTTTTCACACTGCGCCCGGGGCTGGTCATCAGAAGGTGCAGGAAGTTCCTGAGCTCCGGGCGGCCCTGCAGGGCCGTGCAGAGTCACAAGGGACGCGGAGGTGCGGCAGGACCCTCCCCGGGCTCGGCGGAGAGCGTGAGCTCCGCGTCCTGGCTGTTCACTGTGCCTCTGAGCCCTGGTTTCTGAATTTGCCCCATCTCAAAATTACTACCAGTGCGATCGCGTTTAGCTCTTTGGGCAGTCTCTCCATCTTTACCCTTAAAGGCAAAACCTCTGGACCGGAAGTTGCTGTACTCTACCTGGGGAGTCACTGGCACCTTCCTTCTTGTTCGGACTTTGGAAACACGGGATGGGGGCACACACACGAGCTGGGGGTCACCCAGAGTCCAAGGAGGGCATATTCACTGTGTGAAAGGTGAAGGGGAGGAAGTTCTAGGGATTTTTCTGTCCTTAATTTTTGAACCAGGGGCTCTGCTTGTTGGGGGCGGTCGTGCGCAGTCTTCTCGCTGGAAATCCACCCTCCCAGGGCGCGGGGAAGCAGCCGGCCAAAGTCGTCTCGGAGAGCCTGTGGACCAGCAGCCATAGGTTTTGAACCAGAGCCCCTGGTTCAAAAATTATCTTCTAGGTAGCAGCGTCTACACAGCTTGGATGCTCATAAGGGGGTCGGATCCCTGAAAATTGAGGGAGGCCTTCCCAGTCTCACCAAACAATTCACAAGACAGGTTTAGAGTGGGCGGGGACTATGTTCACAATGTATGAGTTCCTACTAACACCAGGACAGAACAAGAAATTGGAGTTTTGCCCACCACTCCCACGATCCCTGGGTCTGGCCACTTTCCGAGCCTCCTCAGGCAACCTCAGAGCCCCTGCATGCCTCCAGTTTAAACCAGTGATGATCTGAACTGTTGAGGCAATTGATGATCCATGAGGGTTATTGGACCAGTGTGAACACGCCCTGGAGTTTGGGCGTCCCCCTGAGGTGGGGACGCGGTTTCTCCTAGGGCGCAGAGGTCTGGGGGAGTTTCAGCACCGCGGGATGGACAGCACCCTAGAGCTGCAAGTCTAAACCCAATAGCCCAGGCGAGAGCCCCACTCCCCCACCGCGAGCTTTAGTGGGGGAGGCCAGATGGAGATGCATTCAGGGCCGGGCCGAGCTCCTGGATCCTGATCTCAAGTCCCAGAGGCTTTGTGGGGCTTGGAGCAGTGTTCAGAGGATAGGGCCCTAGTTTGAGGTCCGCAATGAGAGGGAAGGAGGCGGGGAGGGAGCCCGAGCCGACCTAGCCGGAGAAAGTTGGTGTTCCAGAACCGCCGAGCCTACGACGGAGATCCTAGTCACTCCCCTGGAGCCTCCTTTCAATTCGCCTGGAATTCCAATGTAGACGCTGACTCTGGTGCTCTTTACAACGGAACCTCAGGCACTCGCAGGCCAGGTATGCAGCCTCCACTTCCTGCCCAAGATTCAAAGGAAAGATAAGGGCACCGTTTGAAGGGAAATTAAGGTGTGGAAGGGCTATTCCAGGGGAGGGAGGCAGAGCGGTGACCTGGTAAACTCGAGAGAAGTTACAGACTTCGAGGAACCGTGTAATTGGCCCTTTGTCGTGCTGCGATTCATGGGGTGGAAAAGAGTCGGACACAGCCGAGCGACTCATCTGATCTGATCTGAAGGCTCAGATTACACACCTCGTGCCTGGGCCTCCCTGCAGCAGAACGGTCCCCAGAGCCTCCGGGGCCTGTTTGTCCAGGTCAGAGAGAAGCCCCAGGACTCAGCCGGCTAAGGCGGAAGGGGAGGCGCTTGCGATGGGTGGCCACTTGTGGCTCTGGGAGGGCCAGAGGAATTCCTCCCTCCTCTGGGAGGAATCCTAACAAGTTCCCCCTCCCCATCCCAGTGCCAGGATGAAACCCAGGGCTCCCACTAAACGTCACGCCATCTAGACACTGTTACACTCCACTGTCTAACTGGTCCCTGGTCACATCCACTCCACAGACAGTCCCAGGGTTCCACCTCCTCACTATTTCAACCTCCTGGAATTTCTGATTCCACCCACCCGGAAAACTCTACCCAGTCAGGCTTGAACATCCCCTTTGGCCTGAAATATCCTAGCTCCAACCCCTCCATCCCTACTTCTGTAGCCAATGTTACTCTGCAGAACTCTCCTGTCTACCCTTGTCAGTCTCTCTCAACAAGGCCCTGAGCTTCCTTGAGTCAGGAATTAGGTTGGCTTCTCCCATAGCAGCACTACACAGTAGAATACAGTAGGAGCCCCACAAGTATTTGTCAATCAAGCTTTGTCTTGCTTTACTCAGCATGGGTAGCATGGACTGAGGAAAGGTGGGCTCCTAAGGGCCAGTGGCTCAGGATCACCCAGGGAGAGTCTCAGTGAAATGACTGCTCCCTGATCTGACTGCTGGCCCCAATTTGGGTCTATCCAGTTGTACGATGTACTGGCAGTGTTGTGAAAATGCCATGGTGGGGGAACCTTATGGTCTCAGGTGTTCTGAATTTCTTTGACAGGACTATAAGCCCAGAGATGGGCTGTGATTTTTCCCAGGTCACCTAGCAAAGTAGCAGAGGGCCAATGTCAAAGTTTTTTTAAAAGATGTGAACAGATGAAGAAAATCACTTTCCATCCCCAGAAAACTGAACTGGGGGTAACCTGGGTGTAGTGTTACTGGAGAAGGCAATGGCACCCCACTCCAGTACTCTTGCCTGGAAAATCCCATGGACAAAGGAGCCTGGTAGGCTGCAGTCCATGGGGTCGCTGAGAGTCAGACACGACTGAGCGACTTCACTTTCACTTTTCACTTTCATGCATTGGAGAAGGAAATGGCAACCCACTCCAGTGTTCTTGCCTGGAGAATCCCAGCCCACCCAAGCCTGGGGGGCTGCCATCTATGGGGTCGCACAGAGTCAGACATGACTGAAGCAACTTAGCTTAGCAGCAGCAGCAGCAGCCGCAGTGTATTCCTGCTGGAAAAGCTTCAGGGGGCCCTGGTCAGGGTGAGACCACTGATATCAGCCACAATGGCGCTGATCCTGGGCTTGCTGGTCCAGGATAAAAGGGGGACTGTAGAGAGCGTTTTTTGTTCCACTTGTTCATTTTATAAGACCCAGACAGAAGAGACATCTGCCCCGAAGCCGCACGGCGAGGTAAGGAGAGGGCCTAGGATAGTGTTCTCGGAACTGAATTATTCGAGAACAATTTCCTTCCACGTGAAGGAACCTCGACCTTCCAGACACCCATGAGGCAACCAGCCAGCGAGGTCCTTCAGTTTAGCCAAGTTTCTGCCTAGGTCCTGGGACCTACCTCGGATCGAGTGTAAGACGCTCTACTTCTAGTCTTGAGTGAAAAGCGAGACCGATCGATTGGTCTCCCTGCCCGGGGTCGCTGAGCGCTGATTGGCTCTGGCTCGGAAAGGAGAGAGGCGGAGGCGAGGCAGTGGGCGGGGCTTGACGCGGACCCGGCGCCGTTTGGCGTCCTGGGGTCTCGGAGCCCAGGTAGGCCGACCGGTCTTCAGGAGCTCGGCGAGTACTTCAGGCTGGGCAGGGCCCGGGGCTTCCCTCGCTTCTCGCAGCTATGAGGTCGAAATCTCAAGCTCGTCCTCAGTCTGGCGCCTCCTTGCCTCACTCAGACGCCCTCCTGAGGCTCTCAGGCGCTGTTGGTACCGTCGCTAAAACACTTATAACTGCACCTTCAGTGTCGATATCGAAGCAGTGGTTTTCGAAAGAAATCATTTTCCACCGGCCGTCTGGTGCTGAAAGCAAGGCTGGGGATCTAGGTTCCTGAACACATCTCCACACCCCTGATCTCCGGGGTTCTGCCTCCAAGCATATTCCTGCTCTTTCTTTGTTGCTCATAATACACAAAACGGTGACCTTGGAATACTGGTGACCGTTGGTCACCTGGTCACCATTTCCTCAGCTGAAAGGGGGACAGATTCGAGTAAGATTTGAAATAACAACAAAAATCACAACAATAGCAAAAAGTTAGTAAATACCATGCCATCTGAGAGAACAAACTGGCAACAAATAGCTCAATTCTCTGAAAGGGAAATTAATTAAAAGCTCAGAGGAGATGCCAGAACACTTAGCTAGCAGGTTTAAAGAAGGGTGGGGCGGGAGGGGGACTTCCCTAGCAGTCCTGTGATTAGGACCCCGTTCTCCACTGTAGGAGGCAGGGGTTCCATCCCTGGTGGGGGAATTGAGATCCTGCAAGCAGCATGGTGTGGCAGGGAAAAAAAAAAAAAAAAAGTAAGGGGGCTCTGGAAAATTCCTAGCTATATTGATACAAATAATCCAAGCCTACAGCCCAGAAGGGCAGGCCCAGCAGGGTTAGAGACTATCCATTGTCCCAGCTTTCCCTGTGGGTTTATGGGCTTTGCTGCTTGCCTTTAAGGTGGAGCCACAATCATGCACAGGTTCCCTGAGGCAGTGCTCTGATGAATGTGACCCCAGTCCAGCTGTGTCCTACCCTTTGGACAGTGTAATCACTGAGGCCAGAAGCACTGGCTTCCTCTAAGGCCTCTCATATTCATGGAGTTATGGGCTAAGGCCAGCCCCAGAGGCCAGAGGCAGATATTTGCCCCCAGGAGCCTGGTCTGCATGGGCGCAGGGGCAAGGAACTCAGGGAACAGGGACCCTGGAAGAAAGGATTCTCCTTTATTCCTTTGACCTTAGAAAAAAATTTTCTATATTCCAATGAGTTAAAAAAATTTTTTTCCCCATAACTTCAGATTTTCCAGCCCTCTTAATAGAAACTTGGAAGCAAAACTCTGTTTTGACATTTCCCAGCACCAGACTGCAAACAGCTGGAATCCTTTAACTGGACTGGTTCAGTGAGACTGCATTGGCCTAGTATTCCCAGTATCACTTTTTAACTCTTACAACCCTTCAGTGTGGGTGGTATCACCCCATTTTATACACGAAGAATGCAAGGCTCAGAGAGGTTCAGGGACTTGCCTGAGGCCGATCTGTTCTGACGCAGATCTGTCTCATGTAAAAGTACACTTTCAATGGATACATTGTATGTGAATTATATCTCAATACAATTTCTAAAAATATAGCAGTCACTACTTTTAGCCATAAGAGGAGCATGTTTAAGATTAATATTTTATGGGTGGCAACACAGTGACTCATTGGAAAAGACCTTGATGCTGGGAAAGATTGGGAGCAGGAGGAGAAGGGGACAACAGAGGATGAGATGGTTAGATGGCATCATCGATTCAGTACACGTAAGTTTGAGCAAACTCTGGGAGATGGTGAAGGACAGGGAAGTTTGGCATGCTACAGTTCATGGGGTTGCAAAGAGTCTGACACGACTGAGCGATTAAACAACAACACAGTGACCTTATTTTGGTCAGTTCTTGGACAAAATTATGAACTGGCTTTATCGTGTCTCGTTTTATCATGTTCTCAGAGTGACTTTGTGTGAGGTTGGTATTCTGTGATTGTTTATGTCCAACAGAAGGACTTGAAATGTCCAGCCAGAGACCTGGCTCTGAGTGTTTGAGGTCTATGAACATCAGATCACTTCTAGTTGTCAAAGGCTGGTTTTTCTCTTCCTCGGCAGACACTGGGAACCTCAGCTGGGCCCTCAGGGACCCACAAGAATTCTAGTAAACACTTGGAATGTCCACAGAAACTCTGGTCCCACCCTCCTGCTGGTGTGAGCCTGGGCTCCGGTGCCTGGGATCTGGGAACTGGGGACACCAGGCCAGAGGAGAATATGCGTCATCTGTGATACAGGGATGTTTTGTACTTGTTATGTTTGTTGCTAATTCAGAATATTGAGAGGCAGAAGTTTGCCCCACTGTCTCTGCCAAGGAGTATCCTCCCCCCCAATACTCCAGTGATTACTTCCAGCCCCTCCCTGCTGGTTCCTCCCCCAGGACTCCGTCTGTAACTCAGGGAGGATTTGGAGGGTGGGGCTGAGGGGCTGAAGCTTTTTCAGGCCTGGCAGTAAGGGGACTTTTCCTGTCTCTGCCTGTTCTCCATTGCAGAGATCCAGGTTGGGAGTTCAGACTACTGATTAAGGCTTATTTTGTGTTGCGATTAATTTCAACAGGCATTCAGCGGGTACCTGGAGTCCCTGTACACCCTTCCTCAGTTCAGTTCAGTCGCTCAGTCGTATCTGACTCTTTGAGGCCCCATGAATCACAGCACACCAGGCCTCTT
>NW_011495033.1:11246504-11249374 GCF_000754665.1 Bison bison bison | reverse complement strand
CTAGCATGTGACATGAGTGCAATTGTGTGGTAGTTTGAGCATTCTTTGGCATTGCCTTTCTTTGGGATTTAAATGAAAACTGACCTTTTCCAGTCCTGTGGCCACTGCTGAGTTTTCCAAATTTGCTTGCATATTGAGTGCAGCACTTTCACACCATCATCTTCCAGGATTTGAAATAGCTCAACTGGAATTCCATCACCTCCACTAGCTTTGTTCGTAGTGATGCTTTCTAAGGCCCACTTGACTTCACATTCCAGGATGTCTGGCTCTAGATGAGTGATCACATCATGATTATCTGTGTCGTGAAGATCTTTTTTGTACAGTTCTTCTATGTATTCTTACCACCTCTTAATATCTTCTGCTTCTGTTAGGTCCATACCATTTCTGTCCTTTATCGAGCCCATCTTTGCATGAAATGTTCCCTTGGTATCTCTAATTTTCTTGAAGAGATCTCTAGTCTTTCCCATTCTGTTGTTTTCCTCTATTTCTTTGCATTGATTGCTGAGAAAGACTTTCCTATCCTTGCTATTCTTTGGAACTCTGCATTCAGATGCTTATATCTTTCCTTTTCTCCTTTGCTTTTTGCTTCTCTTCTTTTCACAGCTATTTGTAAGGCCTCCCCAGATAGCCATTTTGCTTTTTTGCATTTCTTTTCCATGGGGATGGTCTTGATCCCTGTCTCCTGTACAATGTCACGAACCTCCGACCATAGTTCATCAGGCACTCTATGTATCAGATCTAGTCCCTTAAATCTATTTCTCACTTCCAATGTATAATCATAAGGGATTTGATGCGCTGTGCTTTGTTGGAGCAGCCGTGAAGAGATACCGCACGTCCAAGGTAAGAGAAACCCAAGTAAGACGGTAGGTGTTGCAAGAGGGCATCAGAGGGCAGACACACTGAAACCATAATCACAGAAAACTAGCCAATCTGATCACATGTGTCTAACTCAATGAAACTAAGCCATGCTGTGTGGGGCCACCCAAGACGGGCGGGTCATGGTGGAGAGGTCTGACAGAATGTGGTCCACTGGAGAAGGGAATGGCAAACCACTTCAGTATTCTTGCCTTGAGAACCCCATGAACAGTATGAAAAGGCAAAATGATAGGATACTGAAAGAGGAACTCCCCAGGGCAGTAGGTGCCCAATATGCTACTGGAGATCAGTGGAGAAATAACTCCAGAAAGAATGAAGGGATGGAGCCAAAGCAAAAACAATACCCAGTTGTGGATGTGACTGGTGATAGAAGCAAGGTCCAATATTGTAAAGAGCAATATTGCATAGGGACCTGGAATGTCAGGTCCATGAATCAAGGCAAATTGGAAGTGGTCAAACAGGAGATGGCAAGAGTGAACGTCGATATTCTAGGAATCAGCGAACTAAAATGGACTGGAATGGGTGAATTTAACTCAGATGACCATTATATCTACTACTGTGGGCAGGAATCCCTTAGAAGAAATAGAGTTGCCATCATGGTCAACAAAAGAGTCCTAAATGCAGTACTTGGGTGCAATCTCAAAAATGACAAAATGATCTCTGTTCATTTCCAAGGCAAACCATTCAATATCACGGTAATCCAAGCCTATGCCCCAACCAGTCACACTGAAGAAGCTGAAGTTGAACGGTTCTATGAAGACCTACAAGACCTTTTAGAACTAACACCCAAAAAAGATGTCCTTTTCATTATAGGGGACTGGAATGCAAAAGTAGGAAGTCAAGAAACACCTGGAGTAACAGGCAAATTTGGCCTTGGAGTATGGAATGAAGCAGGGCAAAGGCTAATAGAGTTTTGCAAAGAGAATGCACTGGTCATAACAAACACCCTCTTCCAACAACACAAGAGAAGACTCTACACACGGACATCACCAGATGCTCAACATCAAAATCAGACTGATTATATTCTTTGCAGCCAAAGATGGAGAAGCTCTATACAGTCAGCAAAACCAAGACCAGGAACTGACTGTGGTTCAGATCATGAACTCCTTATTGCCAATTTCAGACACCCTTCCTGGTATCCATCAAAGGATGCAGAGGACAGGTCAGGTAGAGGCTGGGGTTCCGTTTCAGAGACTGTTTTGGCCTTTCCCTGATCTGTCAGGTCCAGGAGTGCAAGGCCTCATTCCCTGTATTTCTTCCCCATGTCCAGTATGGGTCCTGGCAGAACTGAATTTAAATCTCACATTATCTAGGGTTGGGAAAGGATAAATTAGGAACTTGGGATTAACATATATGCACTACTATATATAAAATAGATAAACAACAAGGTCCTACTGTGTACCACAGGGAACTGTATTCAGTATTTTTATTTTATTTTTTTTCCTACAATGCTTGCCTTTTGAATCTTCATTCCCTGGCCAGGGATTGAACCTGGATCCCAACACAGAAACACAGAGACTGCCGAGTCCCAACCCCGGGACTGCCAGTGAATTACTTTCATTATTTCTATTAAATATTTATTTGGCTATGCTGGGTCTTAGTTGTAGCATATGGGATCTAGTTCCCTGACCAGGGATTAAACCCAGACCTGCTGCATTTGGGAGCCTGGAGTCTTAACCACTGAATCACCAGGGATGTCCGACCCTTTCATTAATTTTTTTTTCATTCCTTCATTACTATGAGCATGCAAATACTGTTCACAACAGAACCTTACTATGCAATAGAATTGCATTTCCTATTTTGTAAAATATTTTTGTTTTTCCTGTAGTTAATAGTTGACCTACTTTTCACTTGCTTAGTTTCTTTTGTAGCTCATGCATTTTATGCCATATTTCAGAACTCTTTCCCAAATGCTGTATCACTCCTAAGTTTTCTAGTAGGATGTTACTCCATATATTTAGGTCCATGATCCATTTTGAGTTAACTTTTCTATG
>NW_011495033.1:11246059-11246226 GCF_000754665.1 Bison bison bison | reverse complement strand
ACATTTGTCAAAAATCAGTTGACTGGGAATTCCCTGGTGGTCCAGTGGTTAACTCCGTGCTTCCACTGCAGCAAACAAGAGTTCTATCTCTGGTCGGGGAACTAAGATCATGTAAGTCCTGCAAAGCGGCAAAAAAAAAAAAAAAAAAATCAGTTAACCATAAAATG
>NW_011495033.1:11237096-11244977 GCF_000754665.1 Bison bison bison | reverse complement strand
AACTCTCTTGTTTTTTCAATGATCCAGCAGATGTTGGCAATTTGATGTCTGGTTCCTCTGCCTTTTCTAAAACCAGCTTGAACACCTGGAAGTTCATAGTTCACGTACTGCTGAAGCCTGGCTTGGAGAATTTTGAGCATTACTTGACCAGTGTGTGAGATGAGTGCAATTGTGTGGTAGTTTGAGCATTCTTTGGCATTGCCTTTCTTTGGGATTGGAATGAAAACTGACCTTTTCCAGTCCTGTGGCCACTGCTGAGTTTTCCAAATTTGCTGGCATATTGAGTGCAGCACTTTCACAGCATCATCTTTCAGGATTTAAAATAGCTCAACTGGAATTCCATCATGTCCACTGGCTTTGTTCGTAGTAATGCTTTCAGTTAAGTCCGTATCTGACCTCGGGAGCCAGCAAACACCGTTGATCATGCTGACGGGCTCATACGTGCCTCCAGCCTCCTTACCCTGCAGAATCCCAGAGGCTCCTAGACCTCCTGCTCCTGTTTGGATTGGGAACTGCCTGGTACTGCTGCTATGTAGCTCACCTGAGAGCATCTCTACCCCTTCATCTGGGGGTCCCCATGCCCCCTCCTATAACAGGTCCTCTTTGTCTGGATCCCATGGCTTCCTCATTCTTAGTTTGTTTGTTTTTTTTAAGCTCTTCTGGGTCTTCAATGGGGCGAGTGGGGCCTTCTCTTATTGAGGAGCATGGGGTCTAGAGCTTGCAGGGTCAGTAGTTGTGGTGTGGGCTTAATTGCCCTGTAACATATGGAATCTTAGTCCCTAACTAGGAATCGAACCCTGCATCCTCTGCATTGCGAGGTAGTATCTTAACCACTGGACCACCAGGGCAGTTCCTTTAGTTCACTTCTTTGTGTTTTTTGTGGAGCACGTTCTCTGGCAGTTTCCTGGTAGAGGCACATGGAAGGTAAGGTTTTGAGACCTTCAACATCTAATGATATTTTCTTTCTACACTCACATTTGGTTGATACTTGAATGAAATAATTCCTAAGTTGGAGATAATTTTCCCTCCAAAGTTTGAAGTTTTCTTCTCATGTGCTATAACAATTCATAGTCCCTAATGTCTGATTATTTTTTTGCAGAAAGTTTTAGGACTTCTTTATGTGTTCCTGCATTCAGTGGCTTAGTCATGTGCAACTCTTTTGCGACCCCATGAACCATAGCCTGCCAGGCTCCTCTGTCCATGAGATTGCCCAGAATACTGGAGTGGGTTGCCATTTCCTCCTCCAGGGGATCTTCCCGACCTAGACTGAACCCATGTCTCCTGCATCAGCAGGTGGATTCTTTACATCTGAGCCACTGGGGACGCCTTGTCAGTGCTGTGCCTCGTGTGGTAGTTTTCATCCACTGTGTGTGATACGGTATGAGTCCCTTCAACCTGTCAACTCATGCTCTTCCATTATGGGGGTTAAAAAAATAGTCCTACCATTTTCTCCTTCTAGAACTCCTACTAATACGAAGTTTAATCATCATCTAAGTTTCTTAGCTGTTTTTAAAAATCTATTCTGTAAATCTCCTTTCTGGGAAATTTTTCTCAACCTTAGCCTCCAATTCTGTCTGTTTTGGGGGGCATGAGGGGATACAGAATTGGGGATGGGGGCAGAAGAGGGGACGAGGACCCCCTGGAGATGTGTAAGGGAGTTTTTATTGCTCTGTACACTGCCCCGTTTGATGTTCCCAACCTTCCCCCCGGGTAATTCAGGTTGTGGAATTCTAGCTCACTTGGATGCCTAATCACTCAATTTGGCAGGATCCCTACCATGCTGGACTTTAGGGAAGTCCCTGCAGTAACCCCTCATTTTCCCTCATTCTGCCAGTCCTGCTGGATATATTTGGATTCACATTCTTTCCCAAGAGCCTGGCATAGCTGTGACTCAACTACTGCAATGAGCAGCTTAGATAGCACTTCTGGCTCACTGCCCGAGGGCCAGCACATGCAGGAGGTGTCAGGCCCCCTTCCCTCCCCAGGGTCTGCCTGTCTAGCAGCCCCCTTCCTTCTTGGATGCTGTTCACGTCCTTGGCGTGGCTGTAGGCATGTTCACCCAAGGTCTGGTATGTTGGCCCTCAGGCCACAGGAGCCTTCCCTGTGTCCTCCTAGGACTATGTTGTTGAGAACCTAGAGTAGTTATTTGTTACCATGGTAACCAGAGCTGTTTGGCTTTGATGGAGGGGACCTCCATTAGCATCAGTTCCTTGATGGATGAAGCAGAGATCTGGGGACAGGAAGGAAGGTGTTGCAATAAGCTGAAGAGCAGAAAGTTGGGGAAATTATCTGGTGGTTCAGTGGTTATTAGACCTTGGCACTTTTACTGCTGTGGCTCCAGGTTCAATCTCTGGTTGGGGAACTAAGATCTCACAAACTGTGCCCACCACACACACACACAAAGCTGGACTTCCTCTGGGGTTTTGGTGACTGCACCATGCCTTCTCTGCCCCTGTTTTCTCATCTACCTAATGGGTTAGTAATATCCACTTTGTCTGCTTCCAGGGGTCACTGTGACACCCTGGACAACATTAGTGATTAATTCATTGCCGACAAGCTACCCTTGTGGCACTAGTGGTAAAGAATCCACCTGCCAATGCATGAGACATCAGAGACACAGATTCGATCCCTGTGTTGGGAAGATCCCCTGGAGGAGGGCATGGCAAACCACTCCAGTATTCTTGCCTGGAGAATTCCATGGACAGAGGAGCCTGGCAGGCTACAGTCCATAGAGTCACAAAGAGTCAGACACAACTGAAGTGACTTAGCACAGCACATGAGGGCTACAGTATGGGGCCTATGTGTTGGGAGGTGGGGTTAGACCATCTCCTTCTGTGGGTGACTGTCCCCTCCTGTCCCATACAATCATCTTCAGGCACTCATCCAGGGTGAATAAAGAGGGGGTCAAGCAACTTGATTCACTGTGCAGCACAATAGCCAATTTTAAGAATCCTCATTCTGAGATGATTCAACAGTCTCGAGGCTGCTGCCTGCCCTTCCTCTTGGTGTGAACTCAGCCCTGCCATTGTGCACTGTCCCCTGGGGCTCTTCAAGCCACATCCAGCCAGAATGTACTATACGCCCCAGAGAGCCTTAAACTGGAGTTGCCTGGCAGTTGTGGGCACTGGACTTGGGTCCTTACACGAATCTGAGGAGACCAGAACCTGATATTTACTTCTGCCAAATGAATGCTGGCCACACTCAGCTCCTTCGGAGCATCCTCTCAAAACTCTCTTGTTTAGACTTCTACTTCATCTTTCTCTCAGCCTGAAAAGAAGCCTCTGATTAGGAGGCTGATTAGGAGGTAGGACTGAGTTCTGGGCTGCTTTGATGATGCTGTGGGGTCACGGGGTGAGCCAGAGTATGGTAGGTTCAGTGTGGGCTTGGTCCTAGGCACCAGGGGACTGCTCCTTCACCAACTGACCAGCCTTCTGTTCTGGACTAATTTCTGCCCTATAGCCAGCTTCTTCATGCTGCCCAGTATCATGGCCATCACAGTTACACTCAAGTCACTAAGCAACTGAGTCGTTTACTCCTTCAAGAACAAGATTTGGGACTCCAAGTTGCAGAGCTCTTCACTGAAGACACGTGATTTTGCCTACCTGTCTGGACGTTGGGTTGGAGGGAGGGGCTGTGAACACCCACAGAAGTCAAGGTCATCTGGAGTGGAGGGAGAGACATCTTTACTGCAGGGAATGGGTATGTCTGTTTCACCCCACCCCGCTCAGGTAGTAGGGCTTGCTGGGTTTGGATGCAAGTGGGAAGAATTGAGTTCCTTCAAAGTGAGTGGACCATCCTCTGGGCCAGTCTCCCCATAGAACTTATAGGCCAAGTCAAAAGGGGTCCATGGAGATGCCCATAGTTCTACTGGTTTCAGGATGGAGCACAAAAATTGACTGTTGTCCACTCTGGAGTTGTTTGACTCCCCCCGCCCCCACCCCCGCCCAGGCAAACATAGGCTCTCCCTGGGCCTTCTCAAGGAACTCGGGCCTCTGAGGGGATTCCAGTTTAAACCTGTTAGGCAGACAAGGACCCTTGTGGATTATGAGGCCAGTGTGAACGAGGCTGGAGCCTACCAGGATGGGAATGGCGGCTGCAGGCAGGACTGCTGTCTTTTCTCGGTTGGCGGCGCCCAGTACGCTTCAGCACCGTGGGCTGGACAGCGCCTTCGGAGCAGTGGGGTGGGGCCCGACGGGAACAAGTGTCATCTCTTAACCAGAACTCACCCAGGGGAAAGGGCTGGGTTTCCGGGCAGGCTCTGAGCGGGGGAAGTGGGGGGGTGGGGGGGCAAGGCATCGTGGCCCTAGTGCAGGCCAGTGATTTGACCAAAGAAGGGAAGGCAAAGAATGTGCCAAACTAAGGCTCTGGAAGGGCGAGTGCACTTGGCCAAGAAACCTGAGGAGGCTGGGATCCCCTCTGAGGCTGAGGTGAGACTCAGGGTTCCTGTTAAAGTATGATTAAGTCCTGAGCCTGGCCGCTCTAGGCTGGTCACAACTCCTCTATGGGGACTAATTTTTGACCAGTCCATGCCCGAAGGCTCCTGGACCCAGAGCTTCCGAATGGGCTAGGTCTCCCCAGCTGAGACCCCTCATCCTGGACTATGCACCCTGGGTGCAGAGGTCACAGGGCAGGTCACTGGTTTGCACCCCTCTCCATCTCCCCACCCTACCCCCATCCCCAGGAAAGGCTTCTCCCCATGGCCCCAGTGGCCCCTCTGGGCACGTAGTAGAAGCAGCTCCATAAATATTTGTCAGGAGACCAGCCTCACCCTTCTTTCTTCAGGGAGGATGGCCTGGGCTGGAAAACAGAGCCTGGAGCTTTTGTTACCTGAGTCAGCCAAACTCTGGACAGGTTCTCGGATCCTGGGAGCCTTGTGTTTGTGTTTGGACACTGTCCTGGGGTTTCCTGTGGCCGCGAGGCAGGGGTACTGGTTCTCAGCCCCCAGCTGTCTCCTCTGGTCTCTGTAAGTGGAGAATGTGACTGAGAGAGTGGTTGCTTGACAGCTGCCAGGAAAACCAGCACTGTTTGGACCTAATTGGGAAGAAGAAGTACGGATACCAGCTGTCTCCAGGTGTTTGCTGTTGTTTTTACTTGACTGCATAGGTTCTTTTTTGGGGAGCAGGGGGGCCTTCCCCGATGGCTCATCAGGTAAAGAATTTACCTGCAATGCAGGAGACACAGGGAAACCAGGTTCTGTCCCTAGGAAGATTCCTTGGAGGAGGAAATGGCAACCCTCTCCAGTATTCTTGCCTGAAAAATCCCATGGACAGAGGAGCCTGATGGGCTGTTGTCCAAGGGATCACAAAGGGTCACACACTACTGAGCTACTAAGCAAGCAGGGTCTTGGTTTTTTGTTTTTTTTTTAATTATTATTTGGTGGCAGTAGATCTTCTTGCTGTGCACCGGCTTTCTCTGGTTGCCATGCAGTCTTTCATTGCAGTGACTTGTCTTATTGCAGAGCAGGGGCTTCAGGAGTTGCAGCTAGCAATCTATTAGAGACACTTAGAACTTGGGGCTGACTCACAGAAGAGCTGACCCATTTTGTGGACTAGTAGCCAATTTGGACATCAGTCTGAGTGAACTCCGGGAGTTGGTGATGGACAGGGAGGCCTGGCGTGCTGCAATTCATGGGGTCGCAAAGAGTCAGACATGACTAAGCGATGAACTAAGCCAATTTTGGGGCTTCCCTGGTAGTTTAGCTGGTAAAGAATCCACCTGCAATTCGGGAGACCTGGGTTCAATTCCTGGGTTGGGGAGATCCCCTGGTAGAGGGCATGGCAACTCACTCCAGTATTCTTGCCTGGAGAATCCCCATGAACAGAGGAGCCTGGAGGGCTACAGTCCATGGGGTCTCAAAGAATCAGACACAACTGAGTGACTAAGCACAAGGCAGCCAATTTTTATAGCCTCAAGACAAAGAAAATCCCTGCTGGAAGGGTGGCATTAGGTGAGTGGTTAGGACTCTACAGGTGGGTACTAGGGTGGGTATTTTACCTAGTATGGGATCAGGGGACTGGCCTGTTTGGATCAGGAGGCTCATGGCAACAGTTGCTATGGGGCTTGGTCAGTTCCAGAGATTTTTGTCCCATGATCTTGGTACAGGGCTCCACATCTGTGACCTTGGTCATTAGGGCTCCACAAGGGACTCTAGTCTCTTGCTATCAGGATGGCCTCTAGGTTCCAAGGGTGTCAAACTGAAACCTCTCTTCCAGAACATTCTCTAACTAGAACAGCAACCACACCTCTCACCCAGATAAAACAGCTGCTGCCCCAGGGTGCTGTGACACCAGTGTCTAAGTGGGTGATGTCAGAGTCACCGGGGAAGCAGAGAGGCGTGAGGACAGGTGCGGCTCTCGCAGGGCACGGGGTCTGGGGAGGAGGGAAGTATGCGGCTGTGGCCCCTGGTGGTGCTGCTTTGATGCCTGCTGGAGCTGTGAGACGTTATGGACAAACTCAGCTGGGGGCTTGAAACTAAAGAGACACCAAGAAGAAACAGGAAAAAGAAAGAGAGAGGTTAGGAGGAAATGGCAACCCACTCCAGTACTCTTGCCTGGAGAATCCCATGGAGGGAGGAGCCTGGTGGGCTACAATCCCTGGGGTCGCAAAGAGTCGGACACGGACACGACTGAGCGACTTCACTTTCACTTTCAAGGAGAGACAGAGACAGAAAGAATTTCAAAAGGCTCCCTGTCTCCTCTCAGTTCCCTGAGTAAGTGTCCTGAATGGAGCCTGAGAGGGAAGTGGGGCTACTGGGCCCCCAGTTCTAGCTCCGCCTGCTTGTTAGAAAGTGTAGGGAGTTCTCCAAGCTATGGATTGTGCTGCTTTTAGGACTTAATCTTTATGAAGGAGTCTAACATATCCAAACTTCTACAGTAAGGCTGGCTGCTCACTGCAGTTTAAGTCAACCAGCCCATGTTCATTTTCCACAGGCTGTTTGGAAGAAGGCTTGATTTCTCCTGAGATCCACACCATTCTGCTGATCACATGGTTGCTTGGCTACACTGTTAGTGTTCTCCTTTTTTGCAAAATGCATAGGCTGAGAATCTTAAGTTCTGCTCTTTTTTGCTTAGCAATTCCACCTATAAATCATTTCTCTCTTCTTACATATTACTGAATGCAGTCAGGAGGAGCCAAGCCATACCTTCAATGCTTTGACTAGAAATCTCCTAGCTAAACATCCAGTGGCATCACTTGCAAGATCCACCTTCCACAGAACTCAGGAACAGGAACACAATTCAGCCAAGTTCTTTGCCACTTTTTACTAAGGATCAACTTTCCTCCAGTTTCCAATGTTGTTTATTTCCTCTAGAGACCTCATCAGAATGGCCTTTACAACCCACATTTCTACCAATATTCAATTCACCATCACTTAACTGTTCTCTAAGAAGATTGATGTAAAGAACCGACTCATTGGAAAAGACCCTGATGCTGGGAAAGATTGAGTGTATGAAGGGAAAAGGATGACTGAGGATGAGATGGTTGGATGGCATCACCGACTCAATGGACATGAGTTTAAGCAAACTCCAGGACATAGTGAAGGACAGGGAAGCCTGGCGTGCTGCAGTCCGTGGGGTCACAAAGAATCAGACATGACTGAGCAACTGAACAACAGCAAGAAGGTTAAGGCTTTCTCTACAGCTCTTGTCCTCCTCTGAGGCCACACTCAAATTGCCTTTGAAGGTCCCTTCATGGCAGGGTAGGCTTTTTCTAGGCTGCATCTCAGAACTCTTCCGGCCTCTACCATTACCAGCGCCCAAAGCTGTTTTCACATTTTTAGGCTTATCGGTACCTACTTCCTGGTACCGATACCTGTCTTAAACCATTTGGGGTGCTATAATAAAAATACTATAAAATGGGTGGCTTGAACAGGAAACATCTAGG
>NW_011495033.1:11225483-11236909 GCF_000754665.1 Bison bison bison | reverse complement strand
CTTGCCTGGAGAATCCCAGGGACAGGGGAGCCTGGTGGGCTGCCGTCTATGGGGTTGCACAGAGTCGGGCTGGGCTCAGTTGGCCCACAGCACATGTGATCTTAGTTCTCTGATCTGGCATTGAATTCACCCACCAAGGGAGTCCCGTCAGCCTTTTTTTCTCACAGTTCTGGAGGCTGGGAAGTCCAACATCAAGGTGCCACCAAATGTGGTGCCTGCTTCACAGACTGTTATTCATGAAAAGAGGGCACAAGAACCCTCTGGGGTGTCATATATAAAGGCACTAACACCATTCATGAGTGTTCCATTCTCATGACCTTATCACCTACCAAAGGCCCCACCCACTTCTTAATATTATCATATTGGGGGCTGGGATTTCAGCATATGAATTTTGAGGGGGGTGCAAATATCCAATTCATAGCAGCCTCTTTGCCAACACTCAGTATTGCCAATCTTTGTAATTTAGTTACTCTGGTATGTTTATGGTATTATTTTGTGATTTTAATTTGCTTCTGATATCATTTTCCTATTGCCTGAATAACTTTCCTGTGCAAATCTGCTGATGAAAGAGTCTCAAGGCTTTCATTTTTATTTGATTCCTTTGATCTCTGCTCTAGGGAATGTATGGTGAGAGATGTATGTATGTTGACTTGCAAGTGGGAGAAGGTGTGAGAAAATGAAAGTGTGGGGTTTGGGTGGCAGTGACCTTTAAGGTCTGTGCTCTTCTATCAGCTCTGCTGAGATAATGCAGTTACTCTCTCTCTCTTTAAAAAATTTTTTTTTTAAACTATATTTTTGATTGTGCCGGGTCTTAGTCGCATAACACAGGCTCTTTGGTTGCAGCACTCAGACTCTAGTTGCAGTGCAGCAGCTTAATTGATTCATAGCACGTGGGATCTTAGTTCCCTGACCAGGAATCGGAAGCCGCGTCCCCTGCATTGCAAGGCAGATTGTTGACAACTGGCCCAGCAGGAAAGCCCCTATGTCTTCTGTTGTTTGGAAGTTCTCCTTGGAGTCTAATGGAAGGTCAGACTGTCACTGTCTCGAGTGGGGAATCAATGCCATTGCAAGATAAGATAACATGCAGAGAGTTGAAATCAGATAACTTGGAAACCACTCCACCAGAATCTCAGGCTGTCTTTATTTGATTCATACCAACAACCTCACCCCCTTTAAATTCTGAAGCACTCTCTCAGATACCAGAAAGTAAGTGGAAGGGAGGAGATGAAACCAGGAAGTATAGGTTCCTAAACACACCACTGTAGACACTTCCCTTGGTGCAACCAAGATGGTGGAGGGTTAGAGGTATTAGGACTGTAGAAAGAAGCTGAGATTGAGCACAGCTCCACAGGGAGCCCAGCTTTATCAACCTCTGGCCTCGGATACGGGCATCATGCAGCCTATATGTCCACCCCATCATGGCATCGGGAAAGACGCAGGGCACTGGGTGCGCCCTAGTTAGTGACCCGAAAGCTCCAGAAGTACTATTAAGCTTTCATCAAGCTAATATGGGGTGGCAAGCTTTCAGCTGGATCTCTACCCCAGGGGTTGCCAAGAGGCGTGGGCCGGGGCCAACCCCGGGAACTCTCCCTGGACAGCCAGGTGCATTTGGAGCTCTCGGCTGGCCTGGTGTGGGCCTTGCTTTCATGGAGGAGTCACTGCTGCCCATCCGGTCGTCGGTTTCAACTCCGCACTCTTGACCCTCTTGTGCAGGCCAGGCCTGGGTTTGCTTTTCCCTGCGTGGTCAGTATTGCCTCCCACGCCAGGTACAAAGTCGGGTGCGAGAGGCGCTGCAGACCTGCTCAGGCGCCGGCCGCGCCAGGACCAATCTCGATCTGGGGCGCCCTCTGGCGGTGCTAGGTGCGGGACCTGGGCCTCCAGGTTGAAGACAACGTCTCCTGTCTTCGGCGTCGGCGCCGGGCTGGGCTTGCCTGGAATGTGCTGGACAGAGCCTGCCAGGCAGCGGGGCTCTGGAAACCATTCTGCCTTGATTACTACCTCTCCTCTCTCCAGGTTCTGCTCTGCGCCTCAAGCTGACGCTGAGAAGACGTGAGGCAGCCTTAGCTGCTAGGAGAGCGTGATGGGGGACCATAGAAGCCAGGGCAAATCCGTGTGGACATCTAGTTGTTGGGCCCAGCATCATTCCTGTCTTTCTGCTCTGAACTAGCCATTGCCCAGAGGAGCTGTACCAGGTTTCTGTCGCTGCTTCTTGGTTTTCCCCACCCTCCCCGCCATCACAGTTGAGCCACCTCCTTTCCTGGATATTGGAGCGGGAGGGGTGGGTCCATGGAAGATGAGGGTCACCCAGAGTAGAAGAGGCATTTCTACTGAATGGAGTGTGCATGAGAGGAATTCCAGGAGGGTTTTTTTTTTTTTTTTTTCTGGAGTACCATCTCTGAACCCGAAGGTAGGGGAGCCAGCATGGTATGGATGAGGATGGGGTCTGGTTGAGCCCCTGAAAATTGTGGAAACTCTGCATGGCCTCAGCCTCCAAACACAACTCACAGGAAAAGTCTGGGTGGGCAATGGTGATGTCCATAGTGGGGGAATTAGTACTGATGCCAGAGAGCACGGGATTCAAGTCACTGACCTCTGTCCTTCCCTGTTAAGCGTGGACTTTCTGGGACACTTCTGATTCAAATCAGCAGTGGTCACAACTGTTGAGGGATACAAGGAATGCTTCAGAGTATTGGATCAGTGGGAAAACATTGGATTTTGGTGTGAGTTCTGTTAGGAAGCTGGAGGCAGGGGCAGCTGCATGCTGGGGCAGGTAGGCAACCAGAAGGGCAGTGCTACTTCAGCACTGAGGACTGGACAGCACCCTCAACAGCCTGGCAAAGCTAGTCACTCCAGCCCAACCCCAGTGCAGCTCACTGAGGCTGGCAGTGGAACCCTTTTAGAGGAGCCTGAGGTCCAAGACCTCAGCCTCCAGGAACTCGGAGCCTGGAACCTGGGCTTATGGGGTTGGAACCAGAGCTCCAAAAGAGTTATAGACTCTAGATATCACATAAATAACCCTTTGTAGCACTGCAGATCACAAATCTTTTTACAGTCACCTCTCTGCCTTGCAATAGCTCAGAAAAGTAGGAACATCTACTCTAACAGATGAGGGAGCTCAGAGAGGGTAGCCAGTCTCTCCAAGTCACACAGCCAGCAAGGGGTCCGAGCTGAGACTTGAATGGCTGCTTGGGGGCGCAGCAGATTCATCCCTACAGACTGTGACAGTGGAGCGGGGCCCTTGTAGTAAGGAGATCCTGAGGGCTGATGGACCAACGCAAAAGGGTTAGGGTTCAGATTAGGGGGTGAGGGTGACTTATGACCCCAAGACAGCACTGCACATGTGGAGTGGGAAGCCTGGTAAAGCTGGACAGTGCTCAGGGCTTTGAAGAGGAGCAGGGCTCCCAATAAAATGTGACTTTGTCTCTTCCTAAAGCCCGAGGTGGCATTCAAGCCCTTTTCTGGACCAGGATGTCCACCTTTGGGCCAGAGGTCACTCATCTGTAACCTGGCCAATCAGTCCCACTCAGGGATTCTCCCTCCTGCCTTCACTCTAAGCCTTAAGCTCCCAGAGACAGTGCCTGCTAATCCCTGGGTGTTCCCAGCCCAGCGTCTGGGAAGCACTGGGCTCACAGTTAGAGCTCAATAAACATTTGTCAGTGGCCAAGGCTTGTCTTCCTTTCCTGTGAGAAAAATGGCTGGGAAGGGCACACGTGTGTCACGTGGCCTAGCTGAGTCTGGTTTGGCCAGTGTGTGGACTTCTTGTTTGCTGTGCTTAGTCGCTCAGTCACGCCTGACTCTTTGCCATGCCATGGACTGTGGCCCGCCAGGCTCCTCTGTCCATGGGGATTCTCCAGGCCAGAATACTGGGGTGGGCACCCTTTCCCTTCTCCAGGGGATCTTCCCAACCCAGAGATGGAACCCAGGTCTCCCGCACTGCAGGCGGATTCTTTTCCAGCTTAGCCACCAGGGAAGCCCTAATCAGGGAGCACCCCTGACAATGGGCTCTGGATGCGTATCGAGTGCATCGACTTTCTACTTCTCAGGCCTGGAACGATGAGCGGGATCAATCGATTGCTTTTGACGGCCAGTAAGTGCTGCGCGCTGATTGGTCCTGGTTGAGGAAACGGAAGAAAGGGCGGGCACGTGGGGCTCGGGGGCCCCGGCTGGCGCGCAGGCGAGGGGCGCGTCTTGGGAGAGACCATGTCGTCGCTCAGCTGCGGTACCGCTGTCTGCGTTGTCTGTTTGGAGAAACCCAAATACCGCTGCCCCGCCTGCCGCGTGCCCTAGTGAGTGCCCGGGGTCGCGGGGCCGGGGGCGGGCGGCGGGGCGGCGGGAGGCTCCGCGCCGCCCTCGGGACTGACGCGCCCTGTGGCTTTGTTTTTGCAGCTGCTCCTTGCCCTGCTTCCGGAAGCACAAAGGTAAGGCGCCCTTCGTGGACCGCAGCGCCCTCATCCTGCTGCGGTCTCGGGGACGTGAATCCCGGGGCCCGGCTATCAGCCTATCAGCCTTGCAACGCCCGACCCTGGGGACCGCCTCCCACCCACCGTGGGCAGACGGATACCTCTTCCTGCGAATGCGCCTCCACTCTACGGACAATCACAAACCTTTCCTCTGCTCCACTTTCCTTTCTGCGTGCCATCTTTTTCTTTTTTTTTTTAACAGTCTTTGGTTTTTGTCACAAAAGCCTCCCCTAGCTATGCCTTCCTCTTAGTTTTCAGCTCCGCGTTCTTTGGCAGAATCTTCTCTGGCTGAGGTTAACGACGTTTTCTTTCTTTTAAGTGATGTCTTTATAGAAACAGGGAGGTATACCAGTTTACGGTAAGGAGCAGCGTCCCTGGCTCTCACTGTTGTCAAGTCTACATTTTACGTCTTTTTCTATCCGGCGCCTCTTCTCAGTCTTCAGGGACCCTTTCCCATGCCCTCTCTCAGTGACTTTTCTGTTAAGAGTTCCTCACTGGTGATTTGCCTCTAGTTTTATGCCCTCCAGTCTCTGATTTTATAGCTGTTTGTTTCGAGCACCACCGTCCCCGCTCCAACTTTTTTTTTTTTTAATCCTAATGTCTTTGGAGCTCTTTGAAAAAAAACCCTTTCGCCTCAAGATAGGAACGAAGTAGAACTGCTTTGCTGGAATAGTTTAGGAGCTATGTCTGGAATGCTTCTCTCTGGTCCTGCAGCCCTGTGAGGCCCCTCCTAAGACTCCCTAGCGCAATCTGGGTAATTTTTCTGATACACAGATTTGAGTAGTTCACTCTGTGTTGGAAACTCCAGCCTCTCTGTTAGTGTGTTTTTTGGGGGGCGAGGGGATCGCTGCGTTGGTTCTTGTTTGCTGCTAATGGACTTTGTCTAGTTGCGGTGCTGGGGGTGGGGGCGGGGGGTGGGTCCTACTCTTTAGTTGCAGTGCTTGGGCTTATCATGCAGTAGCTTCTCTTGTTGCGGAGCACCGGCTCTAGGGTACATGGGCTCAGTAATTGTGACCCACAGGCTTCATTGCCCATGGCATGTGGCATCTTCTCAGACCAGGGATTGAACTGGTGTCCCCTGTATTAGCAGGTGGATTCTTAACACTGGACCACAGGGAAACCCTGCTTGGTTTGTTCTTATTAAAAAAATATTTTTTTAAATTGAAGTATAGTTGATTTACAATGTTTCAGGTATACAGCAAAGTGATTCAGTGATCTGTATCCTTTTTTGGTTCTTTTTCATTGTAAGTTATTCAGTTCAGTTCAGTCGCTCAGTCGTGTCCGACTTTTTGCGACCCCATGAATCGCAGCACGCCAGGCCTCCCTGTCCATCACCAACTCCCGGAGTTCACTCAGACTCATGTCCATCAAGTCGGTGATGCCATCCAGCCATCTCATCCTCTTTCGTCCCCTTTTCCTCCTTATTACAAGGTCATGAATATAGTTCTCTATGATATTCTTTCCTTGGTGGTTCAGTGGTAAAGAATCTGCCTGCCAGTGCAGGAGACACAGGTTAATTCCTTGAGTTGGGAAGATCTGCTGGAGAAGGACATGGCAACCCACTCCAGTATTCTTGCCTGGGACATCCCATGGACAGAGAAGCCTGGAGGGCTACAGTTCATGGGGTCACAAGAGTCAGCACCACTTAGCAACTAAATGAAACAATAATATATTTTAGGCCCGTGTTGTTTATCTGTTTATACATAGTAATGTGTTTCTGTTAATCCCATATTCCTAATTTAGCCTTCCTCACCCCTTCTCCTTTGGATCCATAAATTTGTTTTCTGTTTCTGAAGTCTTTCTGTTTTGTAAATAAATTCATTTGTACCATTTTTTTAGATTCTGTGTATAAGTGATATCATGATTATTTGTCTTTCTCTGACGGACTTCACTAGGTTTCGTAATCTCTAGGTCCATGTATGTTGCTGCAAACGGCAGCATTTCGTTTTTATGGCTGAGTAGTATTCCACCACACACCACGTCTTATTCATTTCTCTGTTGATGGACATTTAGGTTGCTTCCATGTCTTGGCTGTTGTAAATAGTGCTGCTATGAACATTGGGGTGCATGTATCTTCAAATTTGAGGTTTTATTTTTTCTGGATGTATGTCCAGGAGTGGGATTGAGCACTATGGTAACTATTTTTAATTTTTTAGAGAATCTTCATACCGTTTTCCATAGTGGCTACACCAGTTTACATTCCCACCAACTGTGTAGGGGGGTTTCCTTTTTTTTTTGGAGGAGTGCCTTTTTTCTGCAGCATTTATTTGTAGATTCTTTTTTATTTGGCTTACTGAATTATTATAAGGCAAACACCACCCAGGTCAGGAAAATAAAACTTGGACTTCCTGGTGGTTCAGTGGGTAAGAACCTGCCTGTGAATGCAGGGGATGCAGGTTCTACCCCTTGGAGCTTCTAAGCCCATGCACCACAACTGCTGAGCCCACGTTCTAGAACCTCTGCTCTGCAACAAGAGAAGCCACTGCAGTGAGAATCCTGTGCATTGAAAGAGGTGCCCCTGCCTGTTGCAACTAGAGAAAGTCCGTGTGCAGCAATAAAGACCCGGTGCAACCAAAATAAAAATAAATTATGTATGTATTTTAAAAAATATAAAAAACCTGCCTGTCAGTGCAGGGGCAGTGTGTTCCATCCCTGGTCTCTGAAGTTTCCATATGCCTCGGGGCAGCTAAGCCCGCATGCCACAGCTACTGAAGCCTATGCCCCTAGAACCTGTGCTTTCAGCAGGAGAGTAGCCCCCACTTGGTGCAAGCAGAGATAAGGCCTTGGAGAAAGAAAGACCCAGCACATCCAAGTTTTAAAAAAAATTTAAAAAGAAAATAGAACTTTGCCATCCACTCCAGAAACCCCTCCATATGCCCTGTCCTGACCCACTGTTCTCACTTCCTGTAAATGACCACTCTGTTGACCTTTATAGCAGTCACATCTTTGCTTTTTCAGTTTTATTATGCAAGGATGTATCCTGAAAGAGTATTGTTTCATCTTGTTCTTAGTTCCCTGACCAGGGATTGAACCTAACCTAACCAAAAGCACCAAGTCCCAACCACTGGACTGCCAGGGAATTCCCCCAAAATGTGATATTTCTTTTAAGTCTCTCTTAATTTGTAAATTGCTCCTCCATCCTCTGTTATTACTTTAAAAAAAAAATTTCTCTGTGGAAGAATTCAAGCCATTTGACTTGCAGAGTTCCCCACAGTCTGGGTTTTGCTGATTGCAAACTCACGCTGCGGTTAGGCATACTCCTTAGTCCTCTGTTTCTTACAAATTGACAGATTAGAGACTGGATCAGAGCTCAGGGTCAGTCTCTGGCAAAATTACAGGTGGTCTTAGGCACAACTATAAGTGGTGCATAATGTCTGGTGATTTTTTTTTAATTGAAGTAAAGTTGATTTACAGTGTTACTAATCTCTGTACAGCAGAGTGACTCAGTTATGCACATGCATAGCATTCTTTTTTCTTTATATTCTTTTCTATTGTGGTTTATCATAGGATACTGCATAGAGTTCTCTATGTAATACAGTAGGACTTTGTTGTTTATCCGTTCTATATATAAAAGCTTACATCTGCTAATCCCAACCTCTCGGCAACTACCAGTCTGTCCTCTGCGTCTGGGAGCGTGCTGCTGCTTCATAGGTAGGTTCATTGTGTCATCTTAGATCCCACATTAGGGTGGTGTGGTATGAGACAGACTGGCGTCTTGCAGGCGCCTTCCTCCTCTTGTGCCCCATCCTCCTGCCAGGCCTGCTTTGCCCGTCAGCTGCCAGTTGCTTGTCACCGTATCCTTGCACCTGACTCGACTTGCTCAAGGGTCGGCTCCAGCCACTGGCCTTTCCTTTGGCCCGGAACGCTCCTTCCAGCTGGCAGCACCTCCCCCTCATCTCCCACCCTCTTGGGGTGACTGGGATCCGACTCTCCTTACCTCGGCCATCTCCCTGTCCTTTGTGAGGCGGAGCCCCTCCCAGGTGGTCCTGGTGAGTTGTGTGTGTGGACTCCCGGTGGCACGGGGACTAGCACATTCGGGATCTGAAACTGCTGAAGACACAGTTTGCGGCTAATCGAAGTCAGTGTGTTACTGAATCTTGGTGAAGTCTCTATGGGATTAGGCAGGACGGGGAGGATGGAGATAGGCCCTCGGGGAGCGTGAGGTGGGCTTCCTCAGCCCTTCTGCTGGGCCCAGGTTTCTCCTGCCCCCTGACGGAATCTCTCACTTCCTCTCCTTCATCCCCCACCCAGCCCCTCACCCCTCCAGAGGATTCCCCCTAGATGCTGGATGCTGCTTGGGGGAGTGGTGCAGCCTTGTCACTCAAACGGAGGTGATGTACACCTGAGATTTGTGTCTTTCAGAGCAGTGCAGGCCTGCAGCTGGTCCTGTCGAGAAAAAAATAAGATCAGCTCTGACTGCAAAAACTAAAAAGCCTGTGGAAAACGAAGGTGGGTTGGTTGACTGCAAACACACAAACCGAGAAAAGGCTTTCAAATAGAATATGTCGAGAGAGAAGAGACTTTTGCACTGGGGCCAGGAGGCAGGTTCATCAGGGAGCAGCAGCTTCCTCAGCCCTGTGCACCGGCGCCAGGAGCACACGTCGTCACGGGTGGTGATGTGGGGCCCCCTGAAGATGCAGAAGGGCAGGGGGGAAAGGCCGCAGCTGTGGTTTGGGTGAGCGGTGGACCCTGCTGGCAGGAGCCGCCTGCAGTCACGGCTTCGGGTCTCCCTCCCTGGGCCTGGCGGGGGTCACCTGACCTGGACCCGCGTGGCACGTGGCCTTTGGTCTTGCTGCTCCTGGCGGCCCTCAGAGCCTGCAGCGCGAGCGTGCTGCCGTCCTCCCCATCCATCTAGCCTTTTTAAAATATATTTTTTTTTCCTCTGGTATTAGGCCTTGGTTGCCGTGTGCAGGCTTTCTCTAGCTGCAGAGAGCAGCACAGGCTCTAGGGTGAGCGAGCTTCAGTGGGATGGCGCTCGGGTTCCAGAGTGCAGGCTTCATAGTTGTGGCGCAGCATTCGGGATCTGGGCATTGCAAGGCAGATTCTTAACCCCTGGGCCACCAGGCAAGCCCCACGTACCCTTTCTTTAACGCCTCCTGCGCACCATGCATCATGCTGGGCTCTGAAGACGGCCCCTCCCGGTGCCACCGAAAAGGTATTGAGCAGTCAGAGCCAGGGGATGGCCCACTTCTGCCCTTTGAGAAACTTCCTTGTTGGGTTCGGATGTTTCCGCCCATGCCGAGAACACAGGGGAGTCCTATCCGTGGGTTTTTACAGACAGGGCTGGAGCCGTAGTGAGCAGAGGTAGGCTGGGAAGAATTGGAAAACAAGGCCTTAAGCCCAAACATAGTTTAAGTGTGTGAACACTATCAGCAGCTCTTCACTTTCCTAAAATAGTGTTAGTGTAGTCACAAATTTCTCAGAAGTGGTTGTTTTGTCTGTTCCCACTTGCTTTATCTCTGTTCTTGTGTGTGTGCACACACATTTTTTATTTACTGGAGTTGTTAAAACCTGGCACCTAGGTTTCCTTTGCGCTCATAAACAGGTTCCTTAGATGATGATGACTCTGTGGCTGATTTTCTCAATAGTGATGAGGAAGAGGACAGAGTGTCTTTGCAGAATTTAAAGAATTTAGGTAAGTCTGCAGGTAAGACAATTTTTAAGCTAAGTCTGTGCAGGTACAGTAACTTTTTCTTGGGTGAATGGCATTAAGATATTTATAGAGGACTAATAAAGAATAAGATTCTGACAGCATTTAACTTGGAAACCATCTGACATGCTGACCTCACCTTACGTGAGCATGTACGCTCAGTCATACCTGACTCTTTGCAACCCCCTGAACTGTAGCCCACCAAGCTCCTCTGTCCATGGACTTTTCCAGGCAAGAATACTGGAGTGGGTAGCCATTCCCTTCTCCAGGGGATCTTCCTGACCCAGGGATCAAACCCACATCTCGTGTGTCTCCTGCGTTGGCAGGTGGATTCTCTACCACTACCGCCACCTGGGAAGCCCCACCTCATGTGAAATGCTGGGTGAGGGGGTGCAGCGTGCTTGGTGTTTATTACGTTGGAATATTTGGCTTTCAGCAGTCTCTGCCTGCACCCACTTGAGCTCAGCTTGGCTCTCCTCACTGTTCATTTTAAGGGGAGTCTGCAGCACTGAGGAGCTTACTGCTCAATCCACACCTCAGACAGCTGATGGTCGACCTCGATCAGGCGGACGACAAGGCCAAGCTTATGCGAGCCTGCATGCAGGAGCCCTTGTTTGTGGAGTTTGCTGACTGCTGCTTGAGTATCGTGGAGCCGTCTCAGAACGAGGATCCTTAAGGTGGATTATTGTGTTGCCCGCTCCTCCTGGGAGGCTGTCACATGGGGGGCCCTGCCCAGGGGTGGCGATGCCAGGACTCAGCGGCTGACGTCAGGTGGGCCCCCCAGACCCCTTCTGGCACTGTGGGGGTACTCACGATGGCAGACCCGTATGGAGAGAGAACTCGATGTTCAAATGGTGGTTTTTAAGTGTTTTATTTTTTATACAATTAAGACATAAATATTTACTGAATTTCTACACCCATTTGAGTAAAAACGTGCTGTTAATAAAATTTTGGTGTGGTATTTCTTTGGTATATTGCATTGATCATTCTTGATTTATAATCTAGTTGCTTGACATTAAATTAATCAAATATTTAAATAGTAAGGTTTTGTTCCTTTTAAAGGAACTCAAGGCAAAGTTTCCCCCAGCCACAATGTTAGAGCTGATTTCAAGCTGACTTTGCCTGTGGGGTGTCCAGTGTAGTGATGGCCAGCACCGCTGAGTTAGATCTGTGAAGGTAGTGAAGGCCCCGACATTTCCTAATCCTGGTTTGGTCACTGCCAACCCTGATACCCATCAGGGTGTGGGGGCAGGGGATGTGTAGACTGCTGCCCCAGGCCACTGGTGCAGCCGCTGGGCCGCCCGCAAGCTGGGGGC
>NW_011495033.1:11225108-11225383 GCF_000754665.1 Bison bison bison | reverse complement strand
CCTCCAGGGTGGGGGGGCAGGGGATGTGTAGCCTCCTGCCCCGGCCCCCTGGTGCAGCCGCTGGCCCGCCTGCAGGCTGGAGCCATGGCTCCCTGAGTGCACTCGGAGTCCCTGTGGGAGTCGTCTGGCAGCCGGGTATTGATTACATGTCTCTGGTGAGGCTGCTGGCAGGAAAAGGCCTTGTGGGAAAAAAGGCACAGGGGATGGCCCAGCTGGTGAGGCTGGGAGGGGAGAAGAGGTCACACGTGGCCCGGCCTGGGTCTTTCCAGCAGGAT
>NW_011495033.1:11219938-11225008 GCF_000754665.1 Bison bison bison | reverse complement strand
GGGTCCAGGGCAGGTGTCAGCGTAGCGCAGTGGAGACTTTCTGCAGTGAAATCTGATCGAGCCCTGGGGAGAGAGACGCAGCTCAGCCCCAGCTCCTGGGAGGTTGAAGGGACCTCTTGGCGTGAAGGCTAGGAATGCAGGGAGGTGGGGACACCCGAGGACCTGCCGGAGTCACAGCAGTGGCAGACTGACTTAGTGCGCTTTTCCTCCTTACTGACGGGAGCAGACTCCAAAACAGTATTAAAGACAAAGTGTCACATCCACCCAGTGTGAGATAGATGAGGAAAGCTAGGAGGGAGCTCTTCCCTGCTAAGAATATCATCTGTCCAGTGTTAGGACTGCTTAAAGCTGGAAGATCAAAGAGCTGCACTTCTGTTTACGCTCTGGCAGGCCCGTGTGTTGTCATGGCGATTTTATCCAGATTATGTCCTGTAGGAATTCCTCCGGGAGGAAATGCAGTGTTTCCTTCCTTCTCCCTTGTGTCACTTGATCCTTGTAAAAGGCGGGTATTAGCCCTTGTCTGTGCTCGCTGCCTCTTTACCTGGCGGCTGCCCACAATATAAAACCTTAAACCACTGACTCATGTGCTTGTCAGGAATAGGGTAAACCAAAGAATACAAGTGAGGGGAAAGTGTGTTAGTCTCGCTCAGTCGTGTCCGACTCTTTGCCACCCCGTGGACCGTAGCCCACCAGGCTCCTCTGTCCCTGGGATTTTCTAGGCATGAATAGTGGAGTGGGGTGCCATTTCCTCCTCTAGGGGATCCCAACCCAGGGAACGAGCCTGGGTCTCCTGTATTGCAGCCAGATTCTTTACCGTCAGAGCCACCAGGGAAGCCCAAGTAGGGGGAAGCATGGGGCCAGATCCAGCGCCATTGGAGGGGAAAAGCTGCTGTTACCACAACCCATTTTTTTGGAAGTAGGACTAATTTAAAGATGACTCAGAAGAGATGCTAGAACACTTGGAGGCAGCTTTTTAACAGTGAAAGGACTTTGGAAAACCCTAATTGTAATGATGGGAACGACTCGACTGCTGCCAGCTGGGATGCGCAAGGTTCGGAGGCCTTCATCTCAGCCTCAGTCCTGCGGCTGCTGCTGCGACCCCCGGGGCTCCGCCCCCCCACCCCGCAGTGGGGCGGTCAGGACGCCAGCCCCATCGCATGGCCCACCTGAGGCAGCGCTCGGATGGACAGGACTCCGGCTTGTTCTTGGGCTGTCTGGACGGCGCAGCTCCTGGGGCTGCCCACGGGGAGCTGGAGGCAGGCGAAGACCACCAGCTTCCTCTGAAAGCCGTGAACACCCACAGCCGCGTTGGCCAGGGCCAGTCCCAGGGGCCAGAGGCGGGTTATTGCGCCCTGGAGCCTGGTCTGAGCCGGGGGCAGCGGACTGGAGCCCGGGGAGCAGGGAGCTTGAGGTGAGTGTTTTTCCTCCACACCATCCAGTTCTTCAGAAGCAAGGAAGGCCATTCTGATCTTAAAAAAGAACAGCATATCACAGCTCTTAATGGAAAACAGAAACCAAAAGTCTCTGGTGATTTGCCCTTAACAAGGTGAACTGAAGGGCACCTGGCTGGATGTGGCACAGGCCTATACACAGGGCAGCTGTGCTGAGGCTTCACATACTTTTAAAAAGTAACAGCCTTTGGGGTGTGCCCAGAGCAGGGGGTCTGAAGAAATGGCTCGTCTGTTTATAACACACCCGACAGGAATCTGGGTTCACTGTGATGAGAGGCACAAAACGTGTGGCCTTCCTATGAACAGAAACCCAACATGTGTCCCCCTGACCTCCACGTGGCTGCTGGGCAGGGCCAGTACTGGAGGGAAAGCCGCAGCACGTAGTGGGGGAGCTTGCCGCCTGGAGCCTGTCTAGTCCACGCCTGGGTGGGCCAGGAGTGGTCTCATAAAGGGTCTGAACCTCTCATTTCGAGGAGAAAGAGATTCCACCTGTATGCCATTCTGGGAAAGGCAAAACTGTGGAGACGATAAAAAGATCAGTGGTTGTCCGGAGTTTGCAGAGAGGAATATACAGAGTACAGAAGTTTTCATGAGCAGTGAAAGTACTTTGAGCGACATTATAATGATGGATATACGTGGTCATACTTTTTGTCCAAACCCATAGAGTACGCAACACTGCTCTGCTCATTAAAGCGAGCCCTAGGTGAACTGGGGATGTTTTGATCACGTGTCAATGCAGTCATCCTTGGTCTAAAAAGTAGAGGTACCATTCTTTTGATAATGGCTGTTCATGTGAGGGGAGGCGGTATATGGGGAATTTCTGTACATTCCTGTCAAGTTTTATCGTAAACCTAAAACTGCTTTAAAAAAAGAAAAAGATCTCAAAAAAAAAATTTAACACTCGGGGTAGACACTTTTGGCAAAACTTTTGTTTCACTTTTATGTATGTATACATATTATATATGTGTATGTGTTTGTTGGATTGTGATATAAAATGTATTTTTTTAGATCAAAGAAGCCTGCAGGCCACTGTGGTTAATTATACTGGCAAATAAAAGCATAAATTAACCTCAAAAAAAAATCCACCTTATTGAGATCTAATTGATAATACTGTAAAATTCATGCTTTTAAAGTGTACGGCTGTATGAGTTTTAGTGTATTCCCTGAGTGGCTTGTGCCCGTCACAGCCGTCCTGTCACATGGCTGGCATGGTGCCCACATCATTTGTGAGACCCTGCGGCCACCCGCCCCTCGGGCAGGGCCAGTCCCCAGCCCAGGCCCAATCACTGGCTGCCCTGACCTCTGGATCAGCACTCACCCTCCACTCTTGCCACGCACGCTTGATGACCGTGGCAGCCGCGTGCAGCTGCTGGACATGCTTCCGAGTCAGCCAGGAACGGACGGCTGAAGGGTTTGTCCAGAAACAGGAAACAAGAGTTAACATGCCAGTTAGAGCTCTTGGTAAACCAGGCTACACCAGCGCCAGAGCTGCCGTAAACGTAGGAATGAATGCCGGCAGCCACGTGAGGTCAGGGACCGAGTCAACGGGACGCGGACCTGGCTCTGAAAAACAGCGCTCAGACCTGCAGGCAGATGCCTACTGCCAAGGGAAACTGCCACCTCCCACCCTGGGCAACGCCCAGGGAACACGAGGGATCTGAACTGTCTGCACCTTTTAAAACGACCTCTATTTCTGGAAGCCCTCATTTGAATTTGCTCGCTCGCCTTATGGATCCACGAAGGACGCGACTGCACACCCACACCTGGTGAAGGTCATAGATGGGAGGCTGATCATGGGTGGGGCCACACCTGGTGAAGGTCAGAGCTACAGGATGGGAGGCTGGTCATGGATCGGGCAGCACCTGGTGAAGGTCATAGCTACAGGATGGGAGGCTGATCATGGATGGGGCCACACCTGGTGAAGGTCATAGATGGGAGGCTGATCATGGGTGCGGCAGTTTTAATTTTCTCCTTTTGAAATACGCATTTTCTGATTTTAATTTTCTCCTTTTGAAATACGCATTTTCTGATTTTTTGGTACAGTCATTCAGAAAAAGGGCTATTTGGTAAAGACACGAAAGTCACCTGTTATCAGCCCAGGTAGTTTTGCAGCACCCGTCACGTTTTTCAGGCCCCCCCCCGCCACACCCCTTAGGAAGGTGGCATCACCTTGCTGTGTAGCGCATCACCCAGGTTTAAGCATCATATTGGAAGTGGGGTTTCCATGAAACTAAAAATATTCTTCAAAAACACTTCTTAGCTGGATCACAAGGATGGGTCCATAATGTAGCCATGCCTCCACCAACTGTCAGATATTTGGGTTGTTTCTAGTATTTTTGCTTTTCAAAGTGAGGCTGTGTCATGGTTCATACATTGCTTCCTTGTTTCACCAGATCTTGTTGGTTTTTACCTTCTTAAGCTCAACAAGCCCAGGAACCCAGGTGATGATGAGAGTTGTCATCAAGGGGAATAATATATGACAAATATAGCTAGCTAGGACTGGGGGAGGGGAATTCAAGGCAACTTCTGAGCCTCTGCCACCTATAGAGAACCCTTACTTGGGGTGGGACATGGTCTACGCTGAACTGGGGGTGCTCTGGGTGAGCTGGACAGGGAATTCGAGGCCCAGCACACCATGGGGACATGCAGTTAACATCTAGAGGCTGGGACACAGTCCGCTTTGGTCTGTGGGGACTCTAGGAGCAGGGTCTCAAGGGAAACAGGTATCCCGTAGGATCACGTGCAGCTGCAGAGACGGCCACTCCTGGGCCCACCTGCTGGCCGTGAGTGTGGGCCGTGTGCCCGGGCCCCCTTCCTACCTGCCTGGATGAGCACAGCTGCCCGCCTCCGCCTGGCCTGCGTGCGGCACCGGTGTCTCCTCCAGCCACGCTGGATGCGGCGGGCACACTGCTCCAGCACCTGGGCACGCCCACGCTCCAGGACCTCCAGCTGGGAGAAGGGCATCCGCTGAGGTCCTCAGCCTCCCGTGCTCCCCGTCCTCCACCCAGGCCCGTGGCCGCCAGCTCCTCACCCCAGACCCGCTTACCGTGGAGTCGGTCATGAACACCTTGGTCCTGCCGCAGTGCAGTGGGGCTGGCAGTGCGTGGAGGATCTCCTGGAGGAGGCCCTGCAGTGTGGCCGGCTCGGTGCATGGAGGGCACTCTGAGGATGGAGACAGGGCCCGTCAGTCCGTCACCATCCCCTCGGCGTCCCCCTGAAGCGCCACAGGCTTCCTTCCCGCTGCACATGCTTCTCAACATCCCTTCCTTCCTTTTGGGGAGAAGGCCAGAGGGGGCCTCTTCTCATCGTCCCTCAGGCTGCCCCGAGGGATCTTGGTGTCCCCCTGGAGGCTGTGCCCTGCACTGGCCGGCAGCCCCCACCCTGGAGGTCCCCTAGGGCAGAGGACACTTGATGCCTAGACTCCCACGCTGCTTTGCCAGCCCGTTTCCAAGGCCCCAAACATGCTGAGGGCCGCACAGGGCAGCCCAGCCTCCCCCTCTGCCCCCAAGCCCTCCCACCCCAGATGGAAAGCGGAGAACAGACCCCCAGACCCCAACGGGGGCCCTGCCTGCCCCCCACACCTGGCGGGGCAGCTCCTACAGACGGAGGGGTTACCTGA
>NW_011495033.1:11218098-11219838 GCF_000754665.1 Bison bison bison | reverse complement strand
GCCCAGGGCCTCTCTGGAGACAGCGGCGGCCAGAGGAAACGCTGCAGATGAGAAACAGCAGCAAAGCCGACCAGGGGCCCAGGGGGCTTTGGGCAAGAGACAGAACAGGAGAGCACACCGCAGGGAGAGCGGGGAGAGGTGGGGAGAAAGGATGAAAGGAGAGTGGGAAAACTGAAAGAGATGGGAGATACAAAGCAGAACTGTGCCTGCGGGTGCAGGGCCCTGGGGGAAGGGTTGTGTGTGTACTGGGGGCACGCACCCTGTCCTTGGCCTTTGCCCAGGTGTGTGTGTGTGTGTGTGTCTGTGTGTGTGTGGGTGTATTGGGGGGACTTGCCCCGTCCTTGGCCTTTGCCCAGGGTCTTCACACCTGCTCTCACAGCCTCAGTGACGCCAAGTGCGACAGACAACCCCCCGTAGAGCAGGCCTCTCCTGACATCCCCCTGGCCGGGCCTGGCCCGGCAGCTGCCCCAGAAAGAAAGCCCTTTCCCGACCTCTCTTCCCCACTGGCCAGGCCTGGCTAATCCTTTTCTCTCCTCCCTACATCGAATCCAATGCTAGCCAAGTCCAACCAATTTCTTCCCAACGTTTCCCAACTGTGCCCACATCTAGAGCCTCTCTCCCCTCTGGCCACCCAGGGCCCCACCCTGCGGTGGCCTCTGGAAAGCCCCAGGCTGGTATCACCCCCTCCCTTCCTGGAAGTGCCTCCCATCTATCTGGAGAATGTCCGGCTTCTGGGACTGGGCCCGCCTGCCCCCAGCCTCGCCTCCCACTGTCCTCTATGCCCAGGAGCCAGCAACCTTCAACAGCCTGGAGCTCCTCACACACAGGGTGCTGTCTCCTGTCCATGGAGTGCCTTCACCTGGCTAGTCCCACCCCACCTCAGATGCCACCTCCTCCAGGAAGCCTTCCTGGTTCATACCTCTCTACACCACCCACAGCATCCTGTTTCTGTCTCGCCACTTTCCTCACTGCTTAACTGCCTTCTTTTAGTCTCTCTCCCATTGGACCAAGAGCCATGAGGGCAGGACTGTGTCTTACTCATCTCTGAGGCCCCAGGCCCTCGCCCTGAGATGGTCCAAGTAGGTGCTCAGGGAACTGGGTGAACAGATGACTGGCCAGTGGGTGCCCTCACCTGAGCGCCCTCCATCTGGACACGGGCCGTGGGGGCTGGGGGTTATGGCAGGACGGAGCCTTCTCAGTAGCTGGTACCGCTCCATGAAGTTCCGGTGAGAGACCCTGGAAGCCGAGGCAGGCGGAAGGAGAAATAGTGACCAGTGGTGAGCCGACGTCACTGTTTACTCTGCTTGACCACCAGCGAGACGCTGCCCTGCCGTGCCCACTGCGTGGATGAGGTCACTGGGCTCCCTTGGCGGGAAGCCAGCCTTAGCCTTTCCCGGATGGAGCCTTGCTTTTCTCGGCAAGGCCTTCACAGAGCGCACTTGCTCTCAGCCTCCAGGATACCCGCAGCCCCGCTTCCTCTTTCCCTGACTCCCTCCAGGCTGTTGCCGGCTTCTCATCCCTCAGGGAGTGGCCTCACACCTCCCGCCTCCCCCTGGGGTCTCCTCCTTGCTTGTGCTGTTAAAAGTCACCAAGAACAGCCCCTCACGTGCCCCAACACTTCAAACCTGACTCCCCACCCCTGGGCGTCCCCCCAGGTCATCCTGTGTCAGGAACTGTCCCGATTCACCCATTTGCCTCAGATGGAAGCTGGACGTTGCTTCTGTGGCCTGGAAGTCGGGT
>NW_011495033.1:11208808-11217929 GCF_000754665.1 Bison bison bison | reverse complement strand
GCCCCGCGGATCGGTGATGGCGTCCCACTCACGTCCTCCCATCTCTCCTGACTCTAGGGCAGACCCGGTGCCTCCTCAAAACAGGGCACAGCAAGTGAGCGCAGCCCTAAAGCTCCAGGCTGACTTCCACAGGCCTGCCTCTCACTCCATCTCCACGTCCCGCTGACCCGCGGCCCAAGCACCTCCCTGGCTCTGCCCTGCCCCCACGCCGGACGGACAGACCGACCCACTCACCGGATGGGGAAGCCGGCGGCACTGATGTGGATGGTCTCCACAAGGCCACAGGCCTCCAGCTGGCTCAGGACCTGCGGGGAGGGGAGACGGCGTGGGCAGCAGGGGCCATAGGCCCCAGACGCCATGCCGTCAGTGGCCCCGCTGGCAGGGACCTGCGGGCTACCCTGAGGGCAGACACTCTTCGGGGCAGCGAGCAGTCAAGGGACCTGGAGAGACCCTCCCTGCTAGAAGGGGTCCTGGTGGCCCCAGATCCCTTTACGTGAAGCCTGGCTTCTGGTACAGCCGAGGCCGGTGCTGGCCATCTTACTGCTTCCAACTGTGCTTCACAACGCAGCCCAATCCAGTTCCTCGTTTTTGTTTATTTTATATTCTGCAGACAACACCGTGCGTCACAGCTGAGAGGCGGGGGAGGTTGTACTGTGAAGACGCTTCCGGGACCCACCCAAGGTCTTTACCATAGAGCAGTGATCCTGGCCGTGGACCCTAAGGCCACATCAACCATGTGACTGTGGGACCCACTCCAGCACCGTCCAGCTCTCACACCTCACCCACATCCCTCCACAGGGCAAAGGGCAGCTGCTGGCCACAGAGTGCTTCTGAGCAAATTTTAGGAACTACACCCTCATCAGAACCGGCCCTGTGCCTGGTCTGTAAGGCGACTCAGACTCTCAGCTAATCGTAAAAGACACCCATTCCTCTGGGCCGCCTGTCCGTCAGGGCACGTGGCTTGGCGAGCAGAGAGCAAGATGCACTGTCGCCCCTACTCGCCTCTGTGGCTGGGCCACTGTGCAGTGCACAGACCACACCACCGTACACGACTGTCCTGCCAGAGCTGGGGAGAGAAGCCCTTCCTCACGTCACTCCATCTGGAGCAGACGTCCCGTTTCTCACCCCGCCAGCGTCTCGGCACAATGGGACCCTCCACAAAGCAGCTCCAGCCCAGTGTGTTACCTCCTCTCGGTGGAATATCTGTGCCTGGGCCTGGCTGTTGGGCTTGATGCAGCGAATGTAGTGGGGTGTGGTGCCATGTAGGACCTGCAGGAGCTGCTCCAGGGAGGCCTGCAGAGGAGAGACTGCGGCTCAGGCTGTGGGGGGGCATCAGCTGGGCAACCCGGAGCCCAGGACCCTCACACACCCCGGATGACTCCCAGTGGCCTTCACTGGGTATACTCAGAGCACGCCCCCAGGGACCCTTCTTGACTTGTGACCCTCCACCTGGTCCATCTGCCTGCATCTAGTCTCAGGCTCCCCCCACACCAACCAGGGCAATTTTCCCAGAAGGGAACCCTCTCAGAACCCCTGTTGTTCATTCGGGCAACTCCTGTCATTACTAAGCCCTTACTGTGTGCCGGGGCTACGACACAGCTGTCTGCCGTCATCTCACAGCGCAGGGCCTCGCAGATGGGGCGGGCCCTCAGGAGCGTGTCTGAGGCTAGACAGGGATGTGTTTCCCTGCCCCGGGAGGTGAAGAGAATGGTCGGAAGCAGGACAAGGAATAAACCGAAAGGGGCGGCACGAGGGTGGGAGTAGCGCAGAGCTGAGGGGAGGGCCCAGGGGCGGGGCCGAGAGCAGCACACGGCCCGAGGACAGTCTGTCCGGAAGTGAGGGAGCTGGCAGCCGACTGCCACGGAGGTTCAGCAGCCACTGCTCTGCTGTGATGACTCTGTCGGCGGTGGGCGAGAGGGCACACCGCCGCCCACGGGCCTGAGGCTTCCTGTCACGTCAACTACAGACCCCCAGTTCATCTGTCAGGTTCCCGTCTCTACCGCAGACCGGGACCACGGCTACGGGCCTCCGCTGTGCTCCAGGCGCACAGCCCCGATCCCAAGAGGTGCTCGGTAAACGCTGGACACTCATGAGCGAGCACGTGGTGTCAACACCGCTGGACCCACCTTGAACTTGGACACCACGGTCAACACAGGGGCCCGGTTCTGGCCGGAGGGCTCCTCCTGGGACTTGTCTTCGGGGTCGGCAGGAAAGAGCACCTTGAGCAAGGGGTCCTGGGACTGCTGCAGGAGCCTGGTCAGCTCCGGGGGGACGGGGTCCTATGGGGAAAGGACAGAGCAGCGGGTGAGGGCAGGGGGCTTGGGGGGAGCTACCGGCCCTGTCACTGGGGCCCCAGGAGGGCCGGCCCACGTCTGAACCTGGAGGCCAGGAGACGCGGTGTGAGGCGGGTTGTTTCCAGGCAGGTCATGCCGGAGTAGCAGAGACCTCAGAAAGGTGGGCCAGAGAGGTGACCCTGGACCCCGAGAGGATGTGCGGGCGGGCAGGGAACACAGTGGATGTTTCTGCACACGTGCGGCGACGCCTCCGCGTTTGGATTCACAGGTGACACAAGGCACGGCGCGGCCCTCACCTTGTTCTTCTCCACCAGGCCCGCGGTGCGGTACCGCACGGGCCCCGCGTAATGCAGCACAATGAAGCTGGGCTCCGGGCTCAGCCTGTCGCGCCCCAGGCGGGGGTGGCCGGTCAGGGCGCTCTCGATGCGCGTCTGGAGCTGGGCTGCGCTGCTTGGCCGATTAAGGCGGCACTCCTGTGTGGGGCGGGCAGTCAGCCACAGGGCAGAGGGGCACGGGAACCCACCCACGGGAGCATCATGGCACCCCTGTGACAGAGGGCTCACAGGGCAGGCGAACCCACTAAGCAGACAGAGAGAAAGAGGCGCAGGGTGGGCCTCAAGGTCCCAGGAAAAGGCCAAAGCCCCGCCCTGGGGGCTCCGCAGGCCAGCGACCCTCCAACCTCGTTCATGAGGGAGCAGATGCTGACGGGGCTCCCCTCGATGAGATCCAAGCAGGGCTGGTTGTCCTGGTAGCTGACAAACGACCACTCCAGGCCCTCCACTGCATACTCCTCCTGGGGGTGGAGGGCAGTCGGGGTCTGAGCTCTGGGGGGTCACCGCTTGCTGGCCTCCGCACTCACAGAGGGAACTGAAGGCGCCCAGTGGCACCCGGGACGGGGCTGGGGGCCGGGGAGAGGGCGAGGACGCGGGCAGTGCACCACGCACCTGCTGGGCCCGGAGGTACTGAGCCACGAAGTGCTGCTGCAGCTTCTCGTTGGCGTAGTTGATGCAGAGCTGCTCCAGGCTGTTGTTGGGGAACGACTCAAACCCGTACACGTCCAGCAGGCCTGGGGGGCCAGGGGAACCCGTGGGGGCTACTGTGGGGCTACAGGGGCCTGGGGTGAAGCCTCACCCTTGGCAGCCTGAGGATGAAACCGAGTGGGTACTCTACCCCACCCCAAGGAGAGAGGCAGTTCCCATCACCGCCTCCTGCCCCTCAGAACTCAGCAGGAAGAGGCCGAAGGGGTGAGGGAACCAGGCCCCAGGGACCCCGTGTCCCACCCAGTCTGGATGGCCTGGGTCATGGCTGCTCAGTGGGTGCTCGCTGTTTTGTGAGCCAACGTTACTGATGCCTCTGAGCTTTGCTTCCTTCCCTACCTGACTGTCTCACCCAGGTTCCCCTACCTGACTGTCCCATCCAGGTTCCAAAGATGTTCTCAAATCCCCCCTAAGGCCCTTTGAGCCCGTTCGCTGCTCCTCACTAATCTCCTGAGACTGGATCTGGGTCTCCAGGGGGTGAAGGGGCCCTCGTGGCCCGGGCACCAGCTGAGCCTGCCTGGAGAGCTAGGGATGCCGAGACACGGGCACTGGAGAAAGCGACATTGGCCCACACTGGTGGAGCAGCAGGGGATAGGTGCAGAATTGCCCGGAAGCCCCCAGGAGACCCAGGCTCTGCTCTCTGTCCGGGGCCCACCGACCTACCTATGAAAGTGGTCCAGGAGTCGGGGGCGGCACAGATGCTGCTGTTGATCACCGAGACCAGCCAGTCAAACAGCCTGTTGGTGTGTGTGTGGGGGGGGAGTGGGCTCGGGTGAGAGGGGTCCGGCTGAGCTGGAAGGGTGGCAGAACTGCCCTTCCAGCCTGGGTACCAACCCTCAGATGGAGGGCCTGTCTTCTGAGCCTGAAAGGTCAAGGGCTAAACCCTCTCCGCTGGTTTCCCGCCCATCCTGTCCCAGCCCACTACACCTGCAGGCTGGGGTCACGTGTGTTCCCAGGCACACGAAGGCCTGGCTTGTCCCCAGCAAGAGTGAGCAGGGGACCAGCTGCAGGCACATCACAGTAAGCTTCCTTTACTGCCTGGTTTACAGACTGAAAGTCTGTGCCAACCAGGCATCGAACAAGCCTATTGTGCTACTTTTCTGAAAGTGCTATTTTAAAATTATTATACATTGTTCTTTTAGATGTAAAGCTATCGCACACTTAACAGACTACCATATAGTATAAATACATCTTATCTATGTACCAAGAAACCAATAAATTTGTGCGACTCGCTTTACTGCGGTGGTCTGAAAGTGACTCTACAATATTGCTGAGGTCTGCTGTGGAATGCTGGGGCTAGACAGGGTGTGGGTGCGCCCAGTCACTGGCCTGACACCCAGCTGCTGTCTAGACAAGGGTGGAGGGGCAGGCCTGGGTGGGATTATAAAGGCCTGAGTTCACTGGACTCCCCTGCAAACCTCGGCCAGTGGAGGCCAGAGCTCGAGGCCCCCCGACACCTGCCTACTCTGTCCTATGAGGGCACCCCATTACCCCAGCTGGACAGTGACACCCTGCACTCTGCAACCATCGCCCCTGAGATGATGGAATGGTTGCCGTCCAACGTGGTGACACGTATGACATGATTCAAGGGTTTTCTTCCTTACGATTTCTTTAAGTAACTGCTCTGCAAATTTTTAAACAGTTTCTATTTTTGCAATAAGGGCTTCAAATATCCATGTGAGGTAGTAAAAACAAGAGACCTAGTGATAGAAGGACCTGCTTGCTGTGTGTAAAATGATCCATGGTTAGAGGTTCACTGTGTCTGTAACCGGCACGCTTTATCTACCCATTTTGCCGTGATCTGACACAAAACCTTTAAAAATCCTTGTCCTGAAATTCTGACCTGAAATTTGCTTCGAGGGAGTGAGAACGGAGTCCCTTGCTAAACTGGGTTCAGTCTGGGCCCAGGGGCCCTGGGCTACTTTCCCTCAGAGGTTCTGACTCCCTCAGTGGTACTGGTCCGGCTCTTAGCTCTTGAGAAGCTCATGAAAGCAACGGGACCTTCCCTCCTTCCCAAGCACTCGCATGTGTGCACACGCACACACAGAGGTGTTCTGTCCCATCGTTTCAGAGAATCCTGGGCCCCAGATACCCTCAGGGGCATTCTGAAGGGTCTGAGAGCCCAGGGTGAGAAACGCCCCCAAGTGCATGGCCGGAGGGTGGAGATGCCCACAGAACCAACAGGGAAAGGCCGAGACCCCCACCTTCCCCGTTCTGGGCTCCACTCCCTGCAGTGTTGCTCAAGGCAGTGGGCTAAACTCCCGGCTCTACCAGCAGCTATCAAAACCCCAGGTGGCTACAGAGAGCACAAGGGCAGGGACCCAGGAGCCTATTCATCCACAGGTCTGCGCCTGGACCTGGGAGGACCTCATGTCACCTCTGGGCTGGCCTTGCCAGCGGCCGGCCAGGCAGGCCTTCCTCGCCCATTGCCAAGGCGAAGGCAGGCTCCTGTCCCCGAACAACACGCTGAATCTAGGCCAGGCTGTGGCCACTTCCCCACGCAGAGCCCTCTGGAATCGAGCCAAGGGCTTTGCTTGGGGAAGCCCAGCAGCCACTCCCTCCTGTCCCCCCGGGGCTGGGGAACAGGGCAGGGAACCCGTCTGCTTCTGTCTGGTCCAACTCCAGACTGGGGGCATCTGGGAGGAGGGCAGGGCCCAGAGCACTCACCGTGCATAGACCAGTTTGGCCAGACAGTCTCTGCGGGTGTTGCACTCGGCCTGAGAGCAGGGCTTCTGGAATACCTGCTGGCCCCTGCCCGCCCGGATGGTTCGAATCTGTAGTGTCTCCAGCAGATGGTCTTCCGGGAGCCCCAGCAGCAAGGCCGACGTCCCAACAGAGCCTGGGAGGCAGAAATACCCTCCGTCCAAAAGGCCCTCTGCACAAGGCCCCGTGAAGTCATCATGGTGGAGCCGTGACCCCCTCAATGGGGCAGAGCAAACTCAGGAACGGGGAGAGAAGAGACTCAGCAGGGGCAGGGGCAGGACTTGAACCCAGGACTGCTGTGCCCCAGTCCACACGGCCAGGAGTGGGATAAAGCACTGCATAACCCACTCACCCCCACCCGCCCCTGCTCTCGTTTTCTCATCTGTAAGATGCAGAGGAAGCTGTCTGCCTCAGCTGAGCTGGGGTGAGGAGGAACCCCTCCAGGGCAGGGCCCTACAGCCGACAGCCCAGGGGCACAGATCCCAAACTGCACCCTCTGGCCTCCTTGCACCCGATCCCACGACACGCTGGCCCTCCTCTGGTCAGGGCCTGCCTCATGCCTGGGCGGTGTGACCAAAGCCCCTGGTCCTCGCCCTCACACTGAGCATCGTCCACCAGCAGGCAGGGCTGGGCTTCGTTCCCTGAGTCAGCAAACCGGGTGTTGCCGAGGTGCAGCAGTCCAGCCAGGGCCTGAGGGGGCAGGAGAGGACACCCAGTGGGCACCTTCTCAAGGGCTGGAGCCCAGCCTGGGAAGGGTCTCTCTCCTGCCGAACAGAATCACGAAAGCAGAATAGCAACAGCTCTCATTTACTGCCCACTTACTCCGGGACTCGGCCAGGCAGGGCTCTACCCAAGTGATACGCATTGTCTCGTGTAACCAGTGAGGCACGTGCTATGGTGATGCCCACGACAGAGACAAGACAGAGGTTAAACGCCCTACACTTGGTAAAGGAGAAGGAACCCAGGATGAGAGCCCAGGCAGTCTGACTTCCGATCCCTCCTGGGGCAGCCAGAGGGAGCGCCACGCCACCCAGTCTGTCCCTCTGTCTCCCGCTCCAGGACCAGACTGTTTCCTGTGGTCCAGACCACTTCTGTGTGGCTGCTGGGGGCTTGGCTCTGGTGCCCTTTGGCCCTTTCCCGACACTGTTGGGCTCCGATAGCCTGGCCCAGTCCAGGGAAGGAGCTGTGATCTTGGTCTCTGTACAGTGGGTGATCTACTCGGGGGAGCCCCCGGGGGGCTGAAGGAAGAGGACCCCTGGGTCCAGCAACTTGGAAACCCTTGGACCAGGCACCGGTAGAGCAGGGCCTCTCCCCCCATCCCTGTCTGGTCCCAGAAAGGGTGGCTTCCAGGCCACAAGCACCGCAGGAGGAGACTGCCATGCTGATGGGCGTTGTGGATGGGCCAGGGCTCATGCTGCCTTCAAGCTCGCAGACTTGGCCAGACTCCTGGGTGGTCCACTTGCCCTGGGCTTGTCCCCCGTGCCGTCCCTCTGTATAAGCTGCCCGTACTGGCTGTGACCCCCCTCCCCTGCCTGAGCAACCCCCAGATGGAGATGGAGGCCACACTTCACCCCACTGCTCTGCAGGGGTCACCACCTGCAGATGGAGGCCGCCAGTGGGGGTGACTGGGCCCGGCTCGCCTGGGCCAGCACTGAGTCCCAGCAAGAAGGAGAAGGAGGTGGGAAGTTGGAACCAGCATGTCTCCAAGAAACTATTTGTACCACCAAGTGCTGTCTGGCTTTGGGCAGGTCTCAACCATGGAATGGGAATAATCTCCATACCCATGGAACTGCTGAAAAAAACAAGTGAGCTAAGAGTGATGATTTGAAAGTTTTAACACGCTAGACAAACACGTGGCAGCACTGTTTTCTCTGCTCTGATTTAACAGAGCAACAACTGATCCAGGCACTTTCCCTCTGACCTCCGGGATCACCGTGCTGGTTTCTTCTACAGCGCTCTGTGCTCTGGCCCTGTCCACCCTGACACCCTGTCTCCAGGCTCCGCTGCGCAGAGAGGTGGTCGCCTCCTTGGTGATCGTGCCGTCGGAGCCTAGAGTCCTAGATCCTCAGGGAAAGAGACTCCCGAGTTGAGAGAAGGGCCCTACGAAGGGGGCTGCCCATCACCGCCACCACACGTGAGTGGTGTGGCTTTTCCTCTGACCTGAAAGATGTTGTTCTGGGTGGGGGCATCGATGCCCAAATGAAGCATGGCCTCCCTGGTCACCTCGAAACAATCCTCTGTAAAGGAATCCGAGCCACAGCCCTGCATCAGGACCCAAGGTCAGCGGGGGCGGCGGGCCCTGGAGGGATGTGTGGGTGCTGCTGGGCTAGCCCAGGGCACCGGGCAAGGCTCCCCCTACCTTCCAAGGTCCTCTCTGGGTGGGGCAGCCAGGAGAAGGCGGCTCCCTCGGGGAGGCGCCACCGGACCCTCTCCTCCGCGTGGGCTCCTTTGTAGATCTGTGGGGGTGGGAACGGGTGGCTGAGCCAGGGGTACCGGGGATGCCCAGGACTGCATGGACTTGGGTGGGCGGCGGGGGGGAGTGGCAGCCCCACCCCAAGACCCAGAGGGCCCCGTAGGGGGGCCAGGGCGGGCAGGGGCGGGAAAGCAGTGGCAAATAGTTCTGGGCATCTCCATTCGGTGCAAAAAAACCCCACTCACTGAGGGGGCCTGTGGCATGAGGAGGAAACCCTAACCCTGTTTGGGGAGCCCCCGGTCCCGATCTGAGAGCAGCGAGACACTGTCCACGCCTCGGCGGACCCTTGGTCTAATGGAGGGGACACAGTTTAGGGAAGGCTTTGTTCGGTTGGTGGAGGCAGCTGCTGTTCCAGGACAGCCCTCCGTCTGAAGGTGAGTGCTTTCCGTGTGGAGACAGGCCCAGCCTCAAGGACCCTCTGATGGGAAAAGAAGGCAAGCGCACCTCCAGGCCTGGGACTGCCCAGGGAGCCGAGGGCTAGGGTGAGACGCGAGTGTGACGTGAGGTTTGTGGGAGTAAGTGGGGTGGCAGCGCTGAAAGCCCGGCGAAGAGGAGGCAGGAAGCAAGGCAGGCGGCGAGGCGGGTAGGCTGAGAGGCACAGACCCTTCTCCGCC
>NW_011495033.1:11207154-11208699 GCF_000754665.1 Bison bison bison | reverse complement strand
TGTGGGCCCCGCCTGGGACTCACCTGGTAGAATATGTGGAAGTTCCTCTCGCTGGGGGCCTGGCAGGCCACTCGAGTTTTCTCCAGGAGGTAGGTCTGAACTGCAGCTCCCGTCATCTGCTGGGCCCTGGGCACAAGCAGGTTGGAGCCCGTCAGTGGTCTGTTCACTCCAGAGCCGTTTATTGGGAACTTACTGTGTGCCAGGCTGCAGCCTCGCCCCAGCTCTTCCACTTAAGCAAAGGGGGTCATGAGGACTGGGGAGGACCTCTCAGCAGGTCCTGGGGTGGGGGCAGGGGCAGGGAGGGGAAGGGCTGGGACAGTCCCCTCCAACCAGCTCAGGGACAGGGCCCAGGCCTCGGTGCCTCACTTTGCCCCAGCCCAAGGCAGGAACAGAAGCCCCAGCCTTAGGCTCAGAGATGCGGCCGAGGTGACAGTTTTAAGTGACAGTTTTAACTAGAAGTCTCCGCGAAGGGCAGAAGCCAGAAGGCACGTGTCAGGACAGGCACAGTCCCTGGGTCCCTCAGGCTGGGGCACCTAGAGTTCCCCAGGTTCAAAGTGTACGCACAGGTTCACTCATCCCACACACGAACCTGCCAGGCACGGCAGGGTTCTGCCCGTGGCGGCAGCCCAGGCTGGGCACTGCCCCCCAGCTCGCCCGGCCCCCCAGCAGCCAGGGTGGCCGCAGAGATTACCCATTCAGCTGGAGCTGGATGAACTTCCCGAAGCGGCTGCTGTTGCTGTTCCTCAGCGTGCACGCGTTCCCTGCGGACCACAGCTTCTGTTCAGAGGCCCCGCGGGCTAAGGTGGCCGCAGGTCTGCCGGGGCCACGCCGCTATCCTCAAGTCACCTACAGGCCCCTCTACTGGTTTCCGGGTCACAGGGGACAGGGCTAGGGACTGGGCACTTGGGCTTTTAGCAAGTGTGATTCAGTTGGGTTAGAACTTCCTGGCAAAGTGGGAAGAGCCAATCTAGGCAGTCAGGGATTTTTGTTTGAAGGGAAAGGATCAAAAACAAGGTGTCGGGACTTCCCTGGTGGTCCAGGGGTTAAAAATACTCCTGCTAATGCAGGAGACACAGGTTTTTGAACCCTGGTCCAGGAAGATTCCATGTGTCTCGGGGCAGCTAAGCCCATGTGCCACAACTACCGAAGCCTGCTCGCCTAGAGCCTGTGCTTCTCAAGAAGAGAAGTCACTGCAACGAGAAGCCTGGGCATTGCAACTGGAGAGCAGCCTCCACTTGCCACAACGAGAGAAGGCCCATCTGCAGCAGCAGAGACCGGTATGACCCACCACCCCCCTCAAAAAAAACAAGCGTTACTACTGAGGGGGACAGTAAGGCGCAACATCTAGAGTGCCAACATGGACACGACTGCTGTGCATCCTCAGACATGTCCCCTTCTCTGAACCATCAGGGAGCTGTTCAGAAGGACGGGACATGGACTGGGTGAGCCTCTCCCGCACCTCTGCTCCCTCTGCCTGGGCGAGACGGAGAGGTCGACAGAGTGATGCGACCACAGCTGGAAGGAGGCTAAGGGCACCCGGGAGGC
>NW_011495033.1:11203497-11207054 GCF_000754665.1 Bison bison bison | reverse complement strand
CCAAGGCACTGAATGATGAGTCATTCTCCACCCCGCAAAGCGAGGGTCTCAAAACACTGCTCCCCTGCCCGGAAGGTGGTAAATTCCAGAGGAGACGGGGCGGAGGAGCTGTGCGGAGGACGCTGGGCTTACCGAAAGCTTCCATGACGGGGTTGGAGTTCAAGATGCGCTGTTCGATCCTCTCGGCAACCTTGTGGCTTTCCCAGGACGTGGGTGAGGCGGCCACCACGGCGTAGAACTTCATCAGGCAGCGGGATGTCCATGTCTGCGGCAGAAACGGCCCCGTGGGAGCTGTGCCCGCGTTCCGTCCACGTGTGAGCCTGCCAGGGGGACTGGGGCCCGCGACCGCCCTCTTGTCCGCCATCCGTGTTGCTGATCAAAGGGCTGAAAGCTGAATTCAACTGTGTCCCTCATCTGACCAACTTCTGCTTCTCCTAGCTCCTGAGGGTGCATTTACGAATGGGGGGGTGGTGGTGAGGAACTTCTCCGGTGGTCTAGCGGTTAAGAATCTGCCTTCTAAGGCAGGGGATAAGGGTTCGATTCCTGGTTGAGGAACTGAGATCCCACGTGCCATGGGGCAACTAAGCCCAAGAGCCGCAACTAGAGAAGCCGGTAAGTGGCAACTACTGAGCCTGTGCTCCGTAACAAGAGAAGCCCGCAGGACACAACTAGGGGAACGCCTGCGAGCCGCAAGGCACCCTCACGGCCAAAGAGGAAAAAAAGGAATGACGGGGGCTGGGATAGAGGAGGGCCACCCACACCGACCTGAGCAGGCTACTGAGCCACGTATGTTTTCACCAGCCCTACAGATGCAGTGCAGTTATATACTACCTGCTTTCAAAATGATGAAACTCGGGCATCAGGAAAACCTAAATTTTATTGAAGATGACATATTCAGTAAATGATAGGGCTCTGATTTATACTCAGGCAATCTAATTATAAAATTCCCACTGTTTTTATAATCAGCTGAGATGAGGTCTGTATGTGTTAAGTGTTAGTCGCTCAGTCGTGCCCGACTCTTTGCGACCCCACAGACTGCAGCCCACCAGGCTCCTCTGTCCATGACATTTTCCAGGCAAGGACACTGGAGTGGGTTGCCATTTCCTTCTCCATGTAAATAGATGAGGTCTATTTACATTTTAATTTCCAATTGTTCATTGTGAGGACAGAGAGCCACAAGAGATTTCCATATACTGACTCTGGATCTCGTCACTGCTCTAGATCTAAGTTTTTAGTTGTAGCTTTGTTTTGGGTTTTTTTTTTTTTTTTGGTTGCTCTTTTGGTATATGTATTTTTAGGTCTCGCTCTGAGGTGGGAGGTGTTCCCTCTCTACTGTTTTATAGAAGAACCTGTATGGAACTGGTAACATTAATTTTCAGAAACACTTGGTTGTAGCTGTCGTTCAGTGGCTCAGTCGTGTCCGACTCTTCATGACTCCAGGGACTGCAGCACACCAGGCTTCCCTGTCCTTCGCTGTCTCCTAGACTTTGCTCAGACTCACATCCATCGAGTCAGTGATGCCATCCAACCATCTTATCCTCTGTTGCCCCCTCTCCTCCCGCCCTCAATCTTTCCCAGCATCAGGGTCTTAAACACTTGGAAGAATCCACAAAGTGAAACCGCCTGAGCGTGGGGCTTTCTAAGAGGAAAGATTTTTAACTATGATTTAAATTTGCCTCAGAAATTTAGATATTCAGGTTATATATTTCTTCTTGTGTGAGCTGCAGCCGTTAACATGTTTCAAAATACTCTTTCATTAAATTGGAGAATTTATTGAAATAAAGTTAATGAAAAATCTCATCTGTGGGATCTTTAGTTATGCCTATTCTTTCATTTCTGACATTTGTAATTTGTCCTTTTCTCTCTCTAAGTCTGGTTAGAAGGGGATCTCCCTGGCGGTCGAGTCGTTAGGATTCTGTGCTTATACTGCAGGGGGTTCAGGTTTGATCCCTGGTCGGAGAACTAAGATCCTACAAGCTGTGCCTCATGGCCAATAAAAAAGTCTGACTAGAGGGTTACTGATTTTACTGATCTTTAAAAAAGACAGCCATTGATTTCATTTACTTCATTATTTTTTTCTGTTTCTACTTTAGTGTTTTGTTAAAAAAATATTTTTATTTATTTAAGAACTATGGACACCACTTTGTTGACAAAGGTCCATATAGTCAAAGCTATGGTTTTTCCAGTAGTGATGTACAGATGTGAGTGAAAGCCAAAGAACTGATGCTTTCAAATTGTGGTGCTGGAGAAGACCCTTGAGAGTCCTTTGGACTGCAAGGAGATCAAACCAGTCAATCCTAAAGGAAATCAACCCTGAAGACTCATTGGAAGGACCGATGCTCCAATACTTTGGCCACCTGATGCAAAGAGCTGACTCATTGGAAAAGACCCTGATGCTGGGAAAGATTGAGGACAGGAGGAGAAGGTGACAACAGGGATGAGATGGTTGGATGGCGTAACCGACTCGATGGACATGAGTTTGAGCAAGCCCCGGAAGATAGCGAAGGACAGGGATACCTGGTATGCTGCGGTCTGTGGGGTCGCAGAGAGCTGGACATGACTTCAGCGATTCAACAGCGACAATTCACTCATTCTTGGCTGTGCTGGATCCTGGTGGCCGTGTGGGCTTTTCTCTAGGTGTGGCAAGTGGGGCTTCTTTCCAGGTGTGCTGCGCAAGCCTCTCGTGCTCTCTGACACAAGCTACAACAAATTTCCCTCCAGGCGCTGCTTTTTTTTTTTAAAGCACAGATTTTGATATGTTGTGCTTTCCTTTTCATTCAGTTCAAAGTGTTTTCTAACATGCATTGTGATTACTTCTTTGACCCAAAGGATATTTGGGTTTACCAAAGGGTATTTACAACACAGTTCATATTTTAATCTTTTCAAATTGAGATTTGTTTTATGGCTCAGAAGAGTCCATATCAATTCCACGTGTACTTGAATGTACAAATATCAAACTATTAATTTTGACTTTATTTCTCCTTTCAATTGCATTTAAGAACAAGGATCTGTGGTTGCCAGCTTTTGGTAATTTTCTTAGGATGTTATTAATACTTCCGACCCACATTCTCTCTTCACCTGGGACACCAATTCCAAGTATGGAAAACCATCTGATGTTGCACCAAAGCTCCTGGACGCACTTTTTCTCTTTGTTTCTCAATTCCCTCTTTGTTTTTTGATTTGTATTGACCCACTCTCAAGTTCACTGATGTATTCTTCTGCATGTCTAACCTGCTGATAAGCATAAAGGAGTTGTTCATGTTTTTAATTTTTATCATTTCCATATAACTGTAGTTTCCATCTCTCAGGAAAGAGATTGGATGAAATCTTTTCTGGAGAAAAGATACTAACAAGCTCATGAGAACAAAGTTATGGGCATTCAGGGTCCCACAGGTTTAGAAAGCTACCCCTGGTGAGCCAATATACAGCCTTGACGTACTCCTTTTCCTATTTGGAACCAGTCTGTTGTTCCATGTCCAGTTCTAACTGTTGCTTCCTGACCTGCATACAGATTTCTCAAGAGGCAGATCAGGTGGTCTAGTATTCCCATCTCTTTT
>NW_011495033.1:11198182-11203397 GCF_000754665.1 Bison bison bison | reverse complement strand
TAACTGTAGTTTCCATCTCTCAGGAAAGAGATTGGATGAAACTTTTCTGGAGAAAAGATACTAACAAGCTCATGAGAACAAAGTTATGGGCATTCAGGGTCCCACAGGTTTAGAAAGCTACCCCTGGTGAGGTAGCTTTCTAAACTCTTTCATAATCTCTTATGTTTATGGTATCCTGTCCATAAACGTAGATTCTAATCAGTTGCTTAAGGCTTTACTCTTAAGTATGAACAGAAATTCAAAGATCATCAACTACTTGGTAAACTTCTTTTACATGATTGCAAATATCACAACAAAAGAGGAAAAGGAACTAGAAGGAAACAAATGAAAAGGGCAGGAGCCAAGTAAAAATCATGAAAGATCCTCAAAGAGAAGAGAAGAAATAAGACCAAGATGCTGGGGGGGGGGGGGGGTGGGAATAATACTCAGAGAATAAGAAAGAACTCTTAGAAGTAAACTGCTTAATAAAAATTCAAAATTAAAAAGAATTGAAGGATAAATTAGAGAATATCTCCCAGAAGACAGGACAAAATATTAAGAGACAGAAGAATATGTAAGAAAAATAGGATATTAGACAATTTATCAAACTCCCTACTAATAGGAATTTCAGAAGGAGAAAACAAGTGGTGTAAATTATTAAATTATTAGATATAGCATTTTCCCAATCTAAAGGACATGAGTCTCAAGATTAAAAAGACCTACACAAAGTATCCAGCACGGCAAGAGAGAAAAGACACGTCACTGTGAATTTCAACACCTATCGAGATGACCCTAAAAACTTTTGGAAAGAAAATACAAACTGCCACTTAAGGACTGGGACTTTTAACATCAACACTCGAAGAATATATGAAGAAATAACTTCTAAATTCAGAAAGAAAATCATTTCCAACTTGAGATCAGAATATCCAGCCAAGATGTCAAATTAAGGCACAATAAACATTTGCAGATGTGCAACAACTCAAAATATGCCCTTCATGTAACCTTTGTCGAGAAGCTACTAAAGAAAATGCTCCAGTAAAACAAGGCAGTAAAGCAAGAGGAGGAAGCCACTGGCCTCCGACAACGGGATTTACCACAGGACGGACGGCACTCTGGATCCCCAGAGCGGGGCAGACAGCTCCCGGGTGACAGCTCCCCAGCAGCCCTTGGCAGCCACCAGTCCGGATGGAGGAGACATGAGAGCGCTAGCTAGGGCATCACCAGGGGAGAAAAACCACTTGATGTACTGCCAGCTGGGCAGGTGTTTCCCAGTTCTGGTGACAAGTTTGATAATAAAGAACAGGTATGTAAAAACTATACAAGTGAATATATGTGGGAGTTATTAAGAAGAAAGTAAAAATCATACAAGAAAGGAAATATAATCATAGGATATTATAGTGCTTGGCTGTGAACAATACGTACATAGCACTATATATATTAACCTCCTTAGAAATCATAAGAGCACTATATATATTAACCTCCTTAGAAATCATAAGATAATTACATATGCATTTGGGGGCAGGGTAACAGGGCTACACCGTCAAAGTAGGAAGTGAACAGCGAAGGTTCAAAAGGGAAAAATCAGTAACTAATTACATAAGCACATTGTTTAGAAACATGGATGGCCATACCCAAACAAACTGCTAAGATGGAAAGGCAGCTGCCCCTGAGACAGGGAACAGGGTTGAGAGACACGAGGCAGGGCCGCTGTTTTTCTTTGTAAGCCCTGTAGTATTGCTCGATTTTTGAACTATGTAGCTATATTGCTAGTTATTAAAAATAAATTTTAAAAAGATACCAGGCCCAGCCCATGACCACAGTAGTTATTCAATAAAGGGTTTCTGAGCTCTGGTTGCATGGGTCTAGGGCCAGGTCCAGCCTCAGCTCCCCAGAGCAATTCTGGAGGACAATGGGCTTCATCCAGGAGCCGAGCATCACCACCCCACCAGCAGCCTTGGCACAGCTCTCGAAGATCACCTGTGTACCCAAGTCCTAGCCTCATCCCTAGAGCGTGCAGTCTTCATCTGCTTCCTTGTCTGTCTTTCCCACTGGGCCAAGCATTGTTGTGGAAGTTGCTAAGTCATGTCTGACTCCTTGGGACCCCATGGACTATACATAGTCCATGGCATTCTCCAGGCCAGAATACTGGAGTGGGTAGCCTTTTCCTTTCCAGGGGATCTTCCCAACCTAGGGATTGAACCCAGGTCTTCCCCATTGTGGGCAGATTCTTTATCAGCTGAGCCACAAGGGAAGCCCAAGAATACTGGAGTGGGTAGCCTATCCCTTCTCCAGTGGATCTTCCTGACCCAGGAATCGAACTAGGGTCTCCTGCATTGCAGGTGGATTCTTTACCAACTGGGCTATCTCTGTTTCTCCACTTGCCACTCCTCATGGCTAGCCCAGGGCCTAGAACCTGCCTAGGTGCTTGGCAATGCTTTCATGGGTGACTGTAGATAGAGTGGGTTTACGGTCCAAAGAATCCCTTGAGAAGGTAACGTGGAGGAAAAGGTTGGGTGGCTGGTGAGGCTTGACAAGAAGGGGGTGAGGCCCCGGCCAGCAGGCCTCTGACAGCCGCGCAACTCCTCACCCATCCGTGCACAATGTTCCGTGTCACCTGGACTGACTGTGCCGCCTGGGGACCGCATGACCACACAGGAGACTCTGTCCTTCCCCGCATCCGGCCCCATGCACCACCCTTGCCATCAACGGTGACCCAGAGATGCAGGCGGGGTGCTTCCTTACTGGAACCCCAACGACTCTGGAGGAGTGCTGCCGTGTGCCAAGCACGCCACCAAGCGCCTTACGTGCACAGAAGGCCCCTGTGAGCTATGTGCCAGTCCTTCCCTCCTTGCCATTTTACACGTGGAAGAACTGAGGTCTGCAAGAGCTGAATACTGTTCTGATATGCTCTTCAACGCTATGCTGGAACCCCCAACTGCTGACTTTTGTTTCCAATGGCTGTCAGAGCTGGGAGAGTCCTCTGATGAGGACATGAAGGCTCAGAGAGGAAAGACTCTCCCCTCGGGTCAGGGCAGAGCTGGTGGAAGAGCCGGCCTAGAACCCCTGGCTCCTGACTTCCTGCCCAGGTCCCACCCAGCACTGCACGCTGACTCCAGGAGTGACACTCCCTGGAGCCCCAGCCCAGCCTGTCTGCCCGTCCAGCCAGTCATGAAGCTGCCAGGGTGGGAAGGAGGCCCGCCTACCTTTCCAGCGCCACTCTCTCCACTGACAACAACAGACTGGTTGACCGGCTCGATCAGGCTCTTGACATTCCTGTAGGTCTGTTCGCCCACAGTGAAGATGTGGGGCTTCAGTGTCTGAAACATCAAGGGGTGAAAGGTCATGGCAGCAAACCCGTCTTCGAGGAGGGGTTGATCCAGCGATGGCTGCGACGGGGAGCCTGTCCACAGCAGCGGTGGAGGCTTCCTCTAGAAAAACTTCTTGGCATAACAACGTGAGGCCAGCTGCAGGCGTGACCCATTCATCTTCTCTCAGTTTGGAAGCAGTGCTGGCCTTGACCAGTTTATGACATTAACACGTTATCCTCCCATCTTATGTCAATAGTTTTATTCTGCTACTTTTTTTATTTTATGTTATTACAATTTGCAAGAACTTTCTTACCAGTTATTGCCTAAGAAGTAACCCTATTTTATAGATGACAAACTGGAGGTTCATATGGGTTAAATAACCTTCTCAAGGCCACTCAGCAAATAAAGGCATCTGTGTGATTTGGATTCCAATGTTACTGTTCTCCTTTCCATCAACAAGGATTAATTGCTCTCAGTGTGCTGGGCATCAAGCTGGGCACTGAGGGAACAGAGGGGACCATCACGCGGCTTTGCCTTTGAGGAGGCAGTCGGTAAGACTGCCTCTCAGGCCAGACCTCCCTGGCTGCCCACCCAGACACGAACCCTGGATGAGCCAGGTTAGTCCATGCAGACCCAGTGCGGCTCTGCCAGCAATGACCGCTTGCCTACAGCTTCCTGAAGGGAGAGGGCATCATTCTGGAGGCTGTCAGAACCATCTCTCTCTAGGCCCTCACCCCACCCACTTCTCATCTGGAGAGTTACAAAGCCTTCAGCCATTCAGCCGCTGGTCTCACCTTCCTTAACCCAACTCCCCCAACTTCATCCCCACGGCGGGCTCTGTTCACAGCCCCACTCCCACCCCGATGAAGCAGCTCTGTGGACTCTCAGCTGCGGTGCAGACCCTCTGATGACAGCCCTGGAATAGCTCACCTTCCCACCCTCATCTGTGCTTCTCTCCACAACACCCTGCTCCTGCCGCCAAGTTTGTTCTGGCTTCTCCCTGCACGCTAACATCCTCTGGGGTGTTCCCTGCCTGTACCAGCTTCATCCCCACTTGCGTAAAAAGAGACCCCTCCTCCCAATCAGTGGAGACGAACATGTGCTGAATTTTCCAAGGCAATCCTAACTGCACGTAATTTTATTCTTTTCCCCAAAAAGTGGTTTTTAAATACACAAATATGCCTTGGGAAATTCTTTCCAACTAATAAATTCACAAACAAGAAAAAAAAAAAATCTGTCCATGTCCCTATTTTAGGATCCAAAATCAGTTAAGCAAATACTGCTTTCTCTCTCATTTTGCACCTCCTGGCACGTGTTCAAACTTCTGTGAGCTTCTGGTGGGAAGATCACAGCCCCAGCAGTCTCTGAATGACAGCCCAGCTGACAACGACACGGATAAGGACAGCGAAGCTGCCAGGTGCCCGCAGGGAGGAGGGGGAGCCCTGATTCCCTGGGAAGCGGGGGTCTCACCTGGGGCTGAGAAGCAGCGTGGTACTCTCGCATCAGCTCGGGCGAGTAGAGCTGAGGGACGGGCTTGAAGGGGTTCATAGCCACCAGGGTGCAGCCGGCGTTGGTGTAGAACGTGTCGGCCATGTACCGGGCCTGCAGACACCTCAGGACTGAGGCAGGGATGCCGTTAGCAAACTCTGGCTCAGATGGAGACACAGCCGCACGTACAGACCAACACCCCACCTACCAGAGTTCCCTCTGCAATTAGCCAAGAGCCATGAGAGCCCAGCCTCTCCCTGATGAGCAGGTATGAGAAAGATCTAATTAAGATGAACCCCACATCTGGAGCAAAGCTTGTGTTGGGGAGTCTGAGGGCAGCCGCCAGGCGGGGGTCTGGAGCAGCCCACCTGGCTGTCCACGTCCTGTCTGACCCAAGGCAGCGGAGCCGAATACCCTCTGGGAGAAGGCGCACCCCTCTG
>NW_011495033.1:11191807-11198082 GCF_000754665.1 Bison bison bison | reverse complement strand
AGCTGCTGCGGTGGGACCTCCCCGCCCAGGAGCTCCTGCAGGTCTTCCCTCAGGGACTCCCCGCCGTGGGCAGCAGAGCCTGAACCGTGGCCATTAACCTGGGAGGGAAAAACAGGACCAGAAGCAGTGGGACTCAGACCGGCTGGCAGCTCCGTCAGGGTGAGGGCTTGTACAAGAGACAGAAAACCGGCCTCTGGGATCACAGTCTGGTTGTTCAAATTGTACCTCCGCCATTAACTAGACCTGTGAGCCTGCATAAGCTTCTTAACCTCTCTGAGGTTAAGCGGAGGCTTCTTTATTTGTAAATAAAGGAAAACAGAATCAACTCACAAGGTTGTTTGGAAGAAAAACAAGAAAGAGATGGAAAGCACTTAGTTGGGGACCTCCCTGGTGAAGCAGTGATTAAGAATCTGCCTTGCAAGGCTGGGGATGTGAGTTTGAGTCCTGGTCAGGGAACTAAGATCCCATGTTGCTGCAGAGCAACTAGGCCCGCAAGCCACAACTACTGAACCTGTGCGCTCTGGAGGCAGTGGGCCACACCTGGAAAGCCCAAGTGTTGCACCTGCGTGCCACAACGAGAGATTCCGTGCTGCAAGGAAAGATACCAGACGATGCAATGAACACCCTGAGTGCAGCAACTGACACCTGATGCGGCCAAATAAACAAATGTTGGGGGGAAAAAAGCAAAGCCTTTGGTGCCTGGCACAGAGAATGTACTCAAAGTGGAAGTGTTAGCTGTTTCAGTGGTGTCTGACTCTTTGTGACCCCATAGGGCTGAAGCCCGCCAGGCTCCTCTGTCCATGGGGTTCTCCAGGCAAGAGTACTGGAGTGGGGTGCCATGCCCTCCTCCAGGGGATCTTCCCGACCCAGGGATCAAACTCTCATTCCCTCTGTCTCCAGCACTGCAGGCGCATTCTTTACCCGCTGAGCCATCAGGGAAGCATGTACTCAGGAAATCAATAAATGCGATCCCTTCTTCTCTGCCATGCGTTCCAGCTTTCAGGTGAGTCAGTGCCCGACCTTACTGGGCTGGCGGGGGTGAGGCCCGAGGTGGGGGGTACTGCGAAGGGAAAGAACCAGGGTTTGGGCCTTTTTTGATACAGACGTTATCAGCTGTGAGGTAGTACCATGCCTTCATCACGTGCCTCTTGGGACTGAATTTAGGATCGCTAACTAATTAGCTCCTGCTGCCCTGGTCTACTTGAGAGCAGATGAGGTCAAGAACAAGCACCAGTGGGGAAGAGGCCTTTTCTGCCTCGCCCTTGCCCATCCCTGATACCAACGCTTTACATAACTTCTCCCCACTTTCCTCCTGTGATCCCACTTCTCCTCTCTTCTCCCAGGGGGCGGCAGGGAAGGTGTGCGGAGCAGGCAGTAACCTGGCTGAAATCTGCTTTTGGAAGAAGGGGTCTGTGATATAACATGTGTGGGTTTCTTTTTTTGAAAATTTTATGTATTTATTCGGCTGTGCTGGGTCTTCACTGCTGTGTGGGGGCTTTCTCTGGTTGCGGCGAGCAGGGGCTACTCTTTAGTTGGGGTGCGCAGGCTTCTCCTTTCAGCGGCTTTTCCTGTTGCCGAGCATGGGCTCTGGGGCAAGCGGGCTTCAGCAGATGCAGCTCAAGAGCTCAGTCGCCCGTGGCAATATGGGATCTTTCTGGACAAACCCGTGTCCCCTGCAGGTGGATTCTTAACCACCGGACCACCACGTAAGTTCCTATGTGCGGGTTTCTAATGAGACCAGTGAACCTTAGAGTTCAAAAATCTCCAGCAAAAGTGGCAAGTGTCATTTGAGAGGCCCAGTGATAAGTTTCCTTCCGAAGATGCTGCCTGTTCTCTGAACTTAGGCCCAACCACAAGGCATGCACAAGGCGGACTCTTATCTCCAGGATTAACTGCTGAAGTCAGAGTGTGACTGTGTCCATGCAAATCCCTCTACCCTAGTGGAAAAAGGAAATCACTCACACCCAGCCATAATTTATGAACAGATCTGATCCAACCAGACAGGCAGCTGAGTATCATGGTTCTTGAGCTGGACTTGAAAGCTAGATTGCCTGGGTTTGAATCCTGATTCCACCACGTCCTAGTTACAGAATCTTACGTAAGTTTCTTAGTCTCTCTGCACCCCAATGTTCCTCATCTGTAAAATGGGAATGGTGGTAGTAGTGGTAGATCTCATAGATACTAACAAGCACATAAAGTATTTAGAAAAAACATCTGGTTTCTGCCACCAAAAGTTTGCTATTATCATTCTGTTAAAAAGTAGCTCTTATAATTAGGCAATAATATACTGATGGCTCAGATGACACCCAGGTTCAATCTCCGGGTCGGGAAGATCTCCTGGAGAAGGAAATGGCAACCCACTCCAGTACTCTTGCCTGAAAAATCCCATGGACGGAGGAACCTGGTAGGCTACAGTCCATGGGGTCGCAAAGAGTCGGACACGACTGAGCAACCTCACTTTCTTTCACTTTTCATACCAAGGGCCTTAAAACTACCCTGCAATTCTTCTAGAACATGATACTATATAAAGGCCATAAGAATGTTCTGTGTATATAGAAACATTTACAATGCAAAACAAACAAACAAAAAAACCCAAGTGTCCAAGTAGTAGCTTAAATTATAGTACCTCCTTACAATTGAATAAAGCAGGTTACAAAGCGAAAGATATCTTTAAATGTTTTCAAAATTTTTAGGGAGAAAAATCTAGGGTATTCTTTAAAATGTCAGTTATCTATGGGCAATACAATTATGGGTAATTGTAATGTTCTTTTTGCTTATCTATATTTCCCACATCGTTGTAATGAACGTGACCTTGAATAAGTCACCTAACTGCTCTGAGCCCTATCTTCAAAATGGGGATATAATGGCATTGGGTATGTAATACTGTATCCTTCTCAAGTACTAAACAAAATTATATGTGTAAAATGCTTAGTATAGTGCTTACTATACAGCAAGAGCGCAACATGGAGCAGCTGCTAGTACAGTTTTGATAAACATGGTTGTTGTTTAGTTGCTAAGTCATGTCTGACTCTTTTGTGGCCCCACAGACTGCAGCCTGGCAGACTCCTCTGTTCATAGGATTTCCCAGGCAAGAATACTAGAGTGAGTTGCCATTTCCTTCTCCAGGGGATGTTCCCAACCCAGGGATCGAACTGTCATCTCCTGCATTGCAGGTGGATTCTTTACTGCTGAGCCAACAAGGGAAGCCCTGATAAACATTACTGTTTTTTAAATGAGAAAGAAGTTAAAAATGCACAATAAAAAAGCTCCCTCTGCAAAAAAAAAAAAGCCTGGAGCAGGTAGCTGTGCTGCCTGCTCTCTGGCCTCCAAGCCTGTTTCATGAGCCAAAGGATCAAGAGGTCAAGCAGCAGAGTCTACCAGGGTTCCTTTGAGGCTGGCTGACCTCACATTCAGTTATCCTGTCTTACTTGCCTGGGACTCCACTAGTCCAGGAATCATCTTAAACATCTGCCTTGGCCCAACGGCTGTTGCGGCTGCTGCTAAGTTGCTTCACTCGTGTCCAACTCTGTGCGACCTCATGGACTGTAGCCCACTAGGCTCCTCTGTCCATGGGATTCTCCAAGCAAGAATGCTGGAGTGGGTTGCCATTTCCTTCTCCATGGCCCAATGCCAACACTCAGTAAATAAAAAAATTCAGCTAACATCTGGCATTCTCTCTGGACCAAGAGCTGCAAGTGAAGGATGATATGGGTAGGAGGTGAGGCACCACAGGGAAGGGTGATTTGGAATCCTGCAGGCCTGGGGCCATAGGAGCCTTTAGCGGCAGAGGCCCACAGTGAAGGGCGGGTTTCACATCCCATTCCCCATGTTCCCTGTGATCCATTCATCAGAATTCTTGTCTATTTCCACATAGGTCATCTTCTCCCACATTTCTGCACAGGCTGACTCTGCCTGGACTGCTTACTTTCCTTCTCCATTTGACTAATTCCTACTCTTTCTTTTTTCTGGCTGAGCCATGTGGCATGCAGGATCTGAGTTCCCCAACCAGGGGTTGAACCAGTGCCCTTTGCGATGGCAGTGCAGAGTCTTAACCACTGGACTGCCAAGGAAGTCCCAACTCTTACTTCTTTAAGGCTCAGCTTTAAAGAACACCTCCTCTTGGAAGCCCCAGGCTTCCAACTTGTCTATACAATTCAGGCTGTGAGGAGCATCTCTCAGGACTCCCTCACAGGTTCAGGCTTGTAAGGTCACCAAAACACTCCAAGGATTCCCTCACCCAGCTTGTCTTACCCATCCTAGGGAAAAGAGCTAAAAACCACAACAGGAGAGATTCAAATTAGGTATCAGGAAGAGCTTCTCAGCAACAGACAAAAGGCAGCGAGGTGCCTCTCTGAAGACAGAAAAGAAGAAAGGCCTTTAAAGGGGTCTTTCCCTCCATTCCAGGTCAGGGCAGTGGAAGCATCATTCGGGTAAACGAAAGAGGCCGAGCTGCCTTAGGTACTTGAGGGTCTGGGTTATCTTAGGGTGAGGACTTTACCTGCTGGAGCATCCTGCTTCAGTGTGGTCAGCCAGGATTCTGGGTCGAGGGTACGAGGAATGCTATCCACCTGGTCATGGGGGCACAGGCTGGGGCATGGATCCTGCGAAGGGCTCAGCTCCCAAGGAATCTCTGAGACAAGCCACCCCAGAGCCTGTGGTAGAAGAGAGAAGATAAGGGCCGCATACAGGTGATGAGGGTTTCTCCAAGGTGACTCAGTCCTGCTCCTCCCACCGAGCACCAGGAACTAAAATGAGACCCAGGGCGAGCCTGGGCAGAGAGGAAGACTCTGTCCTGCCCCCTGCCAATTAGAGAATGAAGGAAACTTTTACAAGAGCCTCCAGAGCCTCCTCGGGCTCCTTCAGGGCCAGTTTCACTACAGGGTTTGGGGTGGGGCTGCAAATCTTCTGGGTCAGTGTGCCATGGAGAGTGAGGACACTGGAAAGCAGAGAAGCCTCTCGGGCACACAGAAATATTTCATCTTAGTACAGCCAGTATTCAGTGGGGCAGGAAGGCTGGAGTCAATTCTTGATATTCCAGGAAAGCGGCTGTGTTGGACAGAAACCATAGCTCAGTCTTTCACCTGACCAGCCACCTCACCTTCCCTGCCTGCCTTCACTCCTCATTTGCAAAAGCTACTTTGCAGGGAGCGGCTGTGAAGGTCAATTGGGTGAAAGCACTCTACAAAGTCCAAATTTGAATATTCATTTAGAGGAGAAATATTGTTAGTAAGAAGGATGGATGATCCATTCGGGAGCACTGATTACGTGGAACAGTTCAGTGTCAGCTTTAAGAAGGCCAAGCTTTTGGAGGAGGAGAGTCCATCTGAGAGGGGGGTGTCTTGAGGCTGGGTTTGGGCCAATCTCTGAAAAACTGTGAGTGACTCTTAGAATTTCCCAGGCCCCACACATCCCCAGCAAGGAGGGATGAGGATGAGGGGTGCTGGTAATGGACTAACCTTGGAGGAAAGTTTCTTGAGACTCTGAATACATTGAGCCTTTCAAAGAACTCAGGAATGGGGGACCTCCAAGAAAACAGGAAAAAGGACAATGTAGGCAGAGGAGGGCATCAAGACTGTGGTGGACACATTCACTCTGGACACTGACTGTACCCCATCCAGGCGACAGCTGTGCAGAGGGCTCTGGAGACTCAAGGCCAACGAAGTTCCCTCAATGGAAAGTTCGTCTTAAGAGAAGGGATCAGAGGGGAATACAGCAGATTGTGTAGTTAGAATCCAGAGCCCACAACCCCTCAAAAATGCAGTTCACAGGACCTCTCTAAGCCTTATTCCGTGTTTTCCTTTGCAAAAAGGACTACTAATATCCAGACCTCACAAGGCCGAGTTAAGGATCAACGAGATAGTACCTTTGAGAGCGCTTGGCAAATGTTGGTTATTACGATACGGAGCCCACTTCCTGCCAGAATCAAGTCAGATGGAAGCGGTTTTCTCCAGGTTCCCCGAGCTCTTGTTCCGCGTCGGCTTCGCGATTACCAGCCGAGAATTTCTGAAAAGGGCGTGACCACTGTGGGCAGGAGGGAGACAGGAATGAATAGATGAAAGCCCCTAGGCAGGGCCAGGCAAGTGGCAACCTGATTATCAACTCCTCCCTCCCCCCCGCCCCCTCCCCCCAGCCTCGGGGCAGACGAGACTGGCGGGGTAAGGGTCCCGGGAGCCCGGCCGGCCCCGCCCGCAGCTTCCCGGCGGGAACCGGGCACTCCCGGTCCCGGCAAGCTGCCGCCGGGTCCAGGACTGGGATGCCACTCCGGAAACACTGGG
>NW_011495033.1:11180510-11191307 GCF_000754665.1 Bison bison bison | reverse complement strand
CTCCTCCCCGGGGGCGGGGCGCGCGACAGCCGGGCGCACGTGGCCCGCCCGGGACGCCAGGATCCGGAGCCGAGGGCTTGCTCCGGGACTGGGTACTTTAGAGCCCGCGGTGAGGTGCGAGGGAACGGGGACGGAAGGAGGGGCCCCGGGGCCCTCGCGGGACTGTGGGTCTCCCAGCCGGGAGACCGGGCGCCCTGACGCTCGCCGCGGGGTCTGATGGCCAGTGGTGGGGTGCGGGACCCGTTTCCTCCCGGGCGCCTCTGACAGACCGGCTTGCCAGCGGCCCGGGCCACGGAGTCAGGACCTGGGCTGGCCGAGCCGGAGACCCAGAGGGCCTGAGGCGCGCGGGGAACAGGCGGGGCGTGGGAAACTGGCACCCTCTGGGGCGGGGCCGCGCGGTGGGCGGGGCCTGGGAGCGCGGGCCGCCCCGCCCCATCTCGGCCGGCAGCGCCGCTCGCGAGGCGGAAGTGGCGGGCTTCCGCGCTTCCCGCGGCGGCGGGGGTACCAGCTCTCCAGCCCAGTGACGCGGTGCGCTGAAACCCCAGGAGCACGTGAGGTTTGAGGACCGGTGCGCATGTCTGTTAGGAAAAGAGCTCTTTTTTTAAAGGCCAGCCGGTTCGGATCGGTTTCTTCTCGGGTGGTTGGGTCCCGATAGGCCATCCCTCAAACGTGCATTCTCCGGCTGGTTCTTGTTTGACTGACATGTGTGTTTCCCGTGTGCCGCTTTTCAGACATGGACGTGGGGCGGAGAGGCGTTTTGTAGCCGTTAAAACAATTAACACTAGCATGTATTTACGGTCCCTACTCCTCCTCCGTGATTAGCGTCCGTTCCACTCTACCTACACCTTGTAAAGGAGGTGAGGAACAAGCAGCCTGGGGAGCTCGGGGGATCCCTGGAGGGTTCGCATTTTGTGCTGGAGGCAGGAGGTTCAGAGAGGCTCGGGACAGAAACTGGGGCCCCCAAATCCAAAGTGTATTTAAGCACCTTCTCTTTCCTCATCCCTCTTCTCCCCCCACATATTGGACTCGAAATCATTAGTTAGGTGTGTTTAATTTTCATTACATTGTTTTCATGACAGTGTACTGTGTTTATTTTTTAGCAATTCTGGGTCTTCCTTGCTGTGGGAGGGCTTTCTCTCTTTGCAGAGTGTAGGGACTACTCTCTCTCTACTTGTGGGTGCGCAGGCTTCTCACTGCAGTGGCTTCTTTTTGTTGTGCAGGGGCTCCAGGACGTATCCGGCTTCAGTGCTTGTGGCCCAGGCCTAGTTGCCCTGTGGCATGTGGAATCTTCCGGGACCTGGGATCGAACCGGTATCCCCTGCACTCTTAAGGTGGACTCCCAACCACTGGACCACCAGGGAAGTCCCAGCTAAAGCTTTTTTTTTTTTCCCCAGCTAAAGCTTTTTAACCAGTAATTTCATTCTATTAGTAGGACATCCTTATCTTCATATATTAGGCTTCTTCCAACAATCCTTGGAGGGGAATCTCAAGTCCTAGATTCTGCTCTGAAATTCAGGAATAAGTAAAATCCAGTCAGGTGCATCTATATGCCAATCCCACAGAAAGGTTGGTTTTCACAAATGCATCCCTTTGCTCTTGTTTTCATAGGAAGAAGAAAAAATGTCTCAAAAGCAGATGAAGGAAGCTTTTGTCAGTAACCAGAATGGAACGAGCGTGCTGGAGATCACCGAGGGCTTGTGCCTGCCTGCACTCTGCATCCTGTGTAGAGGACTCCTGATCATTCTCTCACAGCAATTATGTTCTTCTTTACATAACTCGAGGACTCGATTCTTGGTTGACTTTGCTTTCCTGATAGTTCCCCTGGTCACCACTTTGACCATTTTCTCTTCATTTGTCCTCCTCGAGTATCTTGTTGCAATCATCCTTGGGGCAGGGCTGCTCTATGAAATATACTGCAGAAGAACTTGCTATGCCAGAATGCCTTTCCAGAAAATCTGTGAAAAATTCTTGAAAGTCAGTCTAGAATCAGAACACATTCCAGCCATCTCCTGTTTCCGTGTCGTTAACAGTGCCTTTACTGCTGTTGCCATTTTGGCTGTGGACTTCCCACTATTTCCTAGAAGATATGCCAAAACCGAGCTCTACGGGACAGGAGCAATGGATTATGGAGTAGGGGGCTTTATTTTTGGGTCTGCAATGGTTTCTCCAGAGGTTAGGAGAAAATATACAAAAGGCTCCAGATTCTGTTATCTTACAAAGTCACTGTACTCTCTTTGGCCATTAGTTTTCCTAGGAGTGGGGCGATTAGTTGCTATAAAATCCATAGACTATCAGGAACATTTAACTGAATATGGTGTTCACTGGAACTTTTTCTTCACCTTAATAGCTGTGAAATTGATAACATCACTGCTTTTGATTATTTTCCCCCTAAATAGGTCCTGGATTGTGGCCATCAGCATTACTGCATTATACCAGCTAGCCCTTGATTTTACCCCCCTGAAAAGTTTAATTTTGTATGGCACTGATGGTAGTGGCACAAGGGTTGGTTTATTAAATGCCAACCGAGAAGGAATCATCTCTATCTTGGGGTACGTGGCAGTACACATGGCTGGTGTTCAAACAGGGTTATATGTGCTTAAAAAAAGGTCACATATCAAAGACTGGATAAAAGTAGCATACTGTATTCTATTGACAGCTATTGGCCTCTTCATTTCTCTTTACATAGTTCAGGTAAATGTAGAAGTAGCATCTCGAAGAATGGCCAATTTAGCTTTTTGTATTTGGATAGTTGCTTCTTGCCTGATCCTTCTTAGTAGTTTATTACTGGGTGATATAATTTTGAGTTTTGCCAAATTTGTAATTAAAGAGGCAGCAGTACCATGTTCTTGGAAACTTATCCAGTCACCCACTGCAAATAAAAAGCATTTGGAATCCATAGTCTCTGACACCAAAAGAAAGGAACCCACTCTCTGTTTAATCACAGCAATGAACAGAAACCAGTTACTTTTTTTCTTGCTGTCAAATGTAACAACTGGTCTAGTCAACCTTTCCATAGATACATTACACAGCAGTACCCCTTGGGCCTTGTGCCTGCTCAATCTCTACATGTTTACCAACTGCTTAATTATATATGTGCTACACTTGCAAGACAAGACAATCAAATTTTGGTGATCAATAGGGGTACTATATGTTTTGAGCAATATTATGTTAATGAGGAAGAATAAATATAAAGTGTGAAGAAAATGGGCGTCTGTCAATCCAGGGTTAAAGTTTCATTCCTGCTTTAACAGTAGTGATGCTTAATACTTTACATGTATGTCAACACTGTAAAATCAATATAGAAGAAACAAAGCCTTGTGACTTGTTAAAATACTTCTAAATTTTAGTTATTTTAAAGAAGCTGTTGTGTTTACAGTTGTGACACTGGAAGATTGGAGGGTAGGAAGGAGGATTTTTTACATTATATCTTTTTTGGGGGGGGGTTGAGAAGCACGAAGGATCTTAGTTCCTTCACCAGGGATTACCTTTGTCCCCTGCAGTGGAAGTGGGGAGTCTTAACCACTGGACTGCCAGGAAGGCCCCTTTTACTTTCTGTCTTGTATCACCTATTACCATTCTGTATTTTCTATTGTATGTATTTTATAATATTTACATTAAAATATCTCAGTTGTGGAACTGTCAACAGTACTGCTCAATTTTAATCTTTAAAAAAGACTCGGTATAAGAAAGCAAATGTTTAAAGTCAAATACTTAAAAGATCACAAAACAGCTAAATGCTCCAAAGAAGAATGTGTTAGTTGCTCAGGTGTCGAACTCTTTTTGACCCCAGGAGCTTGCCAGGCTCTTCTGTCCATGGAATTCTCCAGGCAAGAATATTGGAGTGGGTAGCCATTCCCTTCTGCAGGAGACCTTCCTGAATCAGGGATTGAACTCGGGTCTCTTGCATTGCAGGTGGATTCTTTACCTTCTGAGCCACGAGGGAGGACCCAAATGCCCTAAAGAATATATTGAATTATTTGTTGTGATTTACAAGCTTAATAATTATGAGACAATAGTTTTGCAGTGAGACTCATTTTTTTTAGCCTGCTCTCTGCTAGGGATTGGAGAAGGCAATGGCACCCCATTCCAGTACTCTTGCCTGGAAAATCCCATGGACAGAGAAGCCTGGTGGGCTGCAGTCCATGGGGTCGCTAAGAGTCGGACAGGACTGAGCAACTTCTTTCACTTTTCACTTTCATGCATTGGAGAAGGAATGGCAATCCACTTCAGTGTTCTTGCCTGGAGAATCCCAGCCCACCCAAGCCTGGTAGGCTGCTGTCTACCAGGGGTCGCACAGAGTCGGAGAGGACGGAAACAACTCAGCAGCAGCAGTTGCTAGTGATGATAAACAAAAGGTTCCTGATATCTTGGAGCTTGCAATCTAATGGGGGAAACACATTAAACTGTTATAAACTGTGCTAAGTCAATGAAATATAGGTTGCCAAAAGTGTCAAATCAAGAACTGACTTTACAATAGAGTGAGGAAACTTTTCCCCACAGACAGTTAATTTTTTTTTTTTTTTGAGCTAGAGTCGATGGGTGGAATGAAGAGTTAGTGTTTGTGTGTCTAGGGAGCAGAGGGTCTGATGCTAGTAAGGGAGAGGGGTCAACAGCAAACATGATTTAAATTTCTTAAGTTGATGAGGACTAATTTGGTCCTCATCAACTTAAAAAATTCTTCAACCAGTAATGCTGAAGAAGCTGAAGTTGAATGGTTCTATGAAGACCTACAAGACCTTTTAGAACTAACACCCAAAAAAGATGTCCTTTTCATTATAGGGGACTGGAATGCAAAAGTAGGAAGTCAAGAAACACCTGGAGTAACAGGCAAATTTGGCCTTGGAATAGGAAAGAAGCAGGGCAAAGACTAATAGAGTTTTGCCAAGAAAATGCACTGGTCATAGCAAATACGCTCTTCCAACAACACAAGAGAAGACTCTACACATGGACATCACCAGATGGTCAACACCGAAATCAGACTGATTATATTCTTTGCAGCCAAAGATGGAGAAGCTCTATACAGTCAACAAAATCAAGACCAGGAGGTGACTGTGGCTCAGATCATGAACTCCTTATTGCCAAATTCAGACTGAAATTGAAGAAAGAAGGGAAAATTACTAGACCATTCAGGTATGACCTAAATCAAATCCTTTATACAGTGGAAGTGAGAAATAGATTTAAGGGACTAGATCTGATACATAGAGTGCCTGATGAACTATGGAATGAGGTCCATGACATTGTACAGGAGACAGGGATCAAGACCATCCCCATGGAAAAGAAATGCAAAAAAGCAAAATGGCTGTCTGGGGAGGCCTTATAAATAGCTGTGAAAAGAAGAGAAGCGAAAAGCAAAGGAGAAAAGGAAAGATATAAACATCTGAATGCAGAGTTCCAAAGAATAGCAAGAAGAGATAAAGCCTTCTTCAGAGATCAATGCAAAGAAATAGAGGAAAACAACAGAATGGGAAAGACTAGAGATCTCTTCAAGAAAATTAGAGATACCGAGGGGACATTTCATGCAAAGACGGGCGCAATAAAGGACAGAAATGGTATGGACCTAACAGAAGCAGAAGATATTAAGAAGAGGTGGCAAAAATACACAGAAGAACTGTACAAAAAAGATCTTCACGACCCAGATAATCACGATGGTGTGATCGCTCACCTAGAGCCAGATATCCTGGAATGTGAAGTCCAGTGGGCCTTAGAAAACATCACTATGAACAAAGCTAGTGGAGGTGATGGAATTCCAGTTGAGCTATTCCAAATACTGAAAGATGATGGTGTGAAAGTGCTGCACTCAATATGCTAGCAAATTTGGAAAACTCAGCAGTGGCCACAGGACTGGAAAAGGTCAGTTTTCATTCCAATCCCAAAGAAAGGCAATGCCAAAGAATGCTCAAACTACCGCACAATTGCACTCATCTCACGTGTTAGTAAAGTAATGCTCAAAATTCTCCAAGCCAGGCTTCAGCAGTATGTGAACCGTGAACTTCCAGATGTTCAAGCTGGTTTTAGAAAAGGCAGAGGAACCAGAGACCAAATTGCCAACATCTGCTGGATCATGAGAAAAGCAAGAGAGTTCCAGAAAAACAACTATTTCTGCTTTATTGACTATGCCAAAGCCTTTGACTGTGTGGATCACAAGAAACTGTGGAAAATTCTGAAAGAGATGAGAATACCAGACCACCTGATCTGCCTCTTGAGAAATTTGTATGCAGGTCAGGAAGCAACAGTTAGAACTGGACATGGAACAACAGACTGGTTCCAAATAGGAAAAGGAGTACGTCAAGGCTGTATATTATCACCCTGCTTATTTAACTTATATGCAGAGTACATCATGAGAAACGCTGGGCTGGAAGAAGCACAAGCTGGAATCAAGATTGCCAGGAGAAATATAAATAACCTCAGATATGCAGATGACACCATCCTTATGGCAGAAAGTGAAGAGGAACTAAAAAGCCTCTTGATGAAGGTGAAAGAGGAGAGTGAAAAAGTTGGCTTAAAACTCAATATTCAGAAAACGAATATCATGACATCTGGTCCCATCACTTCATGGGAAATAGATGGGGAAACAGTGGAAACAGTGTCAGACTTTATTTTTTGGGGCTCCAAAATCACTGCAGATGGTGACTGAAGCCATGAAATTAAAAGACGCTTACTCCTTGGAAGAATAGTTATGACCAACCCAGATAGCATATTCAAAAGCAGAGACATTTCTTTGCCAACAAAGGTCCATCTAGTCAAGGCTATGGTTTTTCCTGTGGTCATGTATGGATGTGAGAGTTGGACTGTGAAGAAAGCTGAGTGCCGAAGAATTGATGCTTTTTGAACTGTGGTGTTGGAGAAGACTCTTGAGAGTCCCTCGGACTGCAAGGAGATCCAACCAGTCCATTCTGAAGGAGATCAGCCCTGGGATTTCTTTGGAAGGACTGATGCTAAAGCTGAAACTCCAGTACTTTGGCCACCTCATGCGAAGAGTTGACTCATTGGAAAGGACTCTGTTGCTGGGAGGGATTGGGGGCAGAAGGGGACGACAGAGGATGAGATGGCTGGATGGCATCACTGACTCAAGAGATGTGAGTCTGAGTGAACTCTGGGAGTTTGTGATGGACAGGGAGGCCTGGAGTGCAGCAATTCATGGGGTCGCAGAGTCGGACACGACTGAGCGACTAAACTGAACTGAACTGAATTTAGTGCTTCAGATCAGATCAGATCAGTCGCTCAGTGCTTAGGTAGCATTTTATCCTTGCTAACTACAGTTATATTTGGAGGTAATCTATTGAAAGAAATTTCCCCCTCAAAAAAGTCAACATATTGAATAGTTATGTTGCTATAAAAACAAAAGATTAGATTTTATTTCTGATTAATAAGGAAGACTTGAAATTTAACCAAGATTGTAGTATGTAAATTAAGCAGAGAAGGCGATGGCACCCCACTCCAGTACTCTTGCCTGGAAAATCCCATGGACGGAGGAGCCTGGTAGGCTGCAGTCCATGGGGTCGCTAAAAGTCGGAGACGACTGAGCGACTTCACTTTCACCTTTCACTTCCATGCATTGGAGAAGGAAATGGCAACCCACTCCGGTGTTCTTGCCTGGAGAATCCCAGGGACGGGGGACCCTGGTGGGCTGCCGTCTATGGGGTCGCACAGAGTCGGACGCGACTGAAGCGATGCAGCAACAGCAGCAATGGTAACTGGTTTTCCTGCCGTGTCACAGTACTAATATCCTACAATTGACCTGTTCAAAGCATTTTAGGAGGGCTGAGAGGCTCTAACCATATTGTTCTCACTAAAAGAGTAATTTTAAAAGTATTTGGTGACTTAATGACCATGTGTCTAATTGGTCTGCTGCTTCTTGTCCCAGGTCTTAAATATCTTTCAGTAAGTCTGTCTCCCAATTATAGATACTGAATCATAACTAAGAACAAAATGTACTATATGTTTTTTCCACCTCCAATTAGGAAAGTCATGGAAGAGAAAGTTAATGAAATTACATTCATAAAAAATAACAAAGTAAACCAATCTGATTTGATTTTACTTTACAGAAGAGAAAGAGATCATTAAATAAATATTTACTAAGTTCCAATGTGCTAGATACAGGTGCTGGGGAAACAACAGAAAATAACACCCTGCCCTAATGTGGCTTCTATTTTAACTTGTGGACATTATTTTTCCTTTACAAATTTCTTTTAGTGGGGAAAATCTGTCCCTATTTTTGACAGATATAATAGAACTTCCCACTGTCAGGTCACGAAAAAGAAAACCCAATTCACAAATACTCAGATCTGGACAACTGTGGTAAATTAAGTAATAAGATTTTGCTGTTGATTTTACTACCACATAAAACAATGAGGTTATTATAGTGAAAACAACAGTAGGTATTTTAATCTTCAACTATCAATTTTTGAGGAGAGAAGTGAGGGACAAAGAAGAGAGAATATAATCTAGTTTAGGACTTATTTGTGACCTTCAGAAAGTGACTCATTCCCATGACTTTAATTTTACACTATTATAAACTGGGGATGTCTACTACATATGTATTAATAGTTTTGTGTTCAGTAGATGACAATGTTTTATTTTTATTGAGCACCTTGTCCAATATGTTGTGTAAATTATATAAGAACATACTTTGCTCCCTAGGAATTCCTCTATGAACACAGGAATATAAGGAACAAATCAGTATCCTTTATTGCTTTTAAACCCAGGTAGCTTGGAGACTAGTCATATCTCATCATGTCTGAGTTTTGCCCTTGGCTTCTCACACATCGTGGACCTGCCAAAGAAGAAAAAGAATGGTATTTTTATGGAGAATGTGATATGATATCGCATCTCCATCGCACCAACTGATCCTTATGAGGTACCAGCAAAAGGTCTTCTGTTAACTGCCTGCTTTCTCTTAGCCTTTAAAAATTTTCAGCTTTGCCCTTCACAATGCCAGTATTGAAATTTAAAAAGGCAACAACTGGCTCTTTTAAAAATGCAATCGTTTTATCAAAGATAAGCTCTCTGAAGGCAGATCCTTAGTCATGAAACATTTGCTGTAGCACTAAATACATTTGCTTCAGCTAAATATAGCTGCAGACCAATAGTGAAAAAAATGAATGCCTGCTCTAAACTGAAGAAGATACAAGGTTAAAAATTCTAAAAAGTTGTTTTGCAGTGAAGTAATTTGCTAATCATTTTCCCCTCAAATGTTGATTTTGTCTTATTTGTAGCACCCAGGGACCTCCCTGAGAAAGAGCAATTTATCAAGTATATCAACTCTTTAGCCTTATAAGAAGTCCATTATTAAATAGTATGTGAAACATTGTCCAAAAATACTACACGGTGTGCTCGGTGGATCTAGAAGACAAATCCAAATCATGGGAAGTAATCTCAGATGGAAAGACATTGCTGTAGTCTCCTCATTTTAAGTTTTATATCTGGGTTTTAATGCCTTTTTTTAAACTTATAAACCCCCAAGGTGAATACTCTTTGCTAGTACCCAGTGTGTACTCAGTCATGAAAGTTATTAAAATTAGCACCTATACATTGAACTTATATTTTCAATGCCCTTTACCAACCATCATCCAAAGAAAGTTTGAAAGGTATACCATAGGTACATTAATTGACAGTAATTATAGGAGCACTTTCAGATTTTAGAAGCCACCTTATTCTTTTTCCTTAGGGGTGTTTTACATAAAACACAAGATTCTCTAAAACTGTCCATATTTTGGCTATGTAGTCTAATTTGTCAGAACTTAATGCAATCCTATATGCCTACTGAATTTAAGCTAAAGACCACACACTCTTCTGCTCTCCTAACATGGCTAAGGACATAAATACTTACTGGATAATCACACCTTTGGGACTGAACAATGGTTCTTCCAGTTTATTATGTCACCTACCCTAACAGTGACCACACAATGTCATAAGTCAACATGGCTAAGGGGTTGCATGCACTATGGGTTTTTTTGTTGCGAATCTCTAAGACTTAATGTGATGACCAAAATACTTTTTAAAATCAGTATCACAGCTCTAGCCTATTCTACCAGGAAATACAGATCACCAGGATTAGTTAGTTGTAAGAGCATCCGATGGAGTGAGTCTTAAAATCGTCAAGACTTTTCACAGGCAAAAAAATATTCCCGACAACTATATTGGCTTTACAAACAGGACTCTAACGCCTCCAAGGTAAGAACCGAGTATACCATGGCACGCAGTGTGTGCATGAATTTGTCTTGACGGTAGCTCTGATTCTCGGAAGAGGGTCAGAGGGAAGGGCCTTTGGCCAGCACCAGCACTTTGCCCGAGGGATCTGTTGTCCTTTCTGAGTGTCTAGGTTAATATTAACCGGACCCAATAAGTTTCTCTGCCCAGGACGCGTACACAAGCCACTATCGGCAAGTGTAACAACAACAAAAAACTGTCAGCACTTAATGTATTTTCTGCCCCTGTCGGAGGGATCTCAACCTGAGTCTGGGAAGCGGCTAGCTTCTGAAGAACCAGGGCGTCAGGGAAAGCGGCGTCAAGGGCCTGGAAACCCAGCCTAGTCTGTCGTTCAGTCCCCAGATGCACGTCTCCCCTCCGCCGACTCCCACCTTTTGCTCTCACTGGTTTTGAAAAGTCTCGGCTCCCCCCTGACTTCACTTACCCAAGTCCTCACTGGGCCCCAACCCTCGGCGGAGTCCCTTCGGCTCCGCTCCCTTCTACCCTCCGCCCTCAGGAGGGCGGTTCCCGGGCCCCACACAGCGGAGGACTGAGGGGAGGCCTACTCACCCCTCCTAACAGCCCTATTTCGGGTTTATTTGAGTAGCT
>NW_011495033.1:11180079-11180394 GCF_000754665.1 Bison bison bison | reverse complement strand
ACTGAGCCTGGAGAGGAAACGGCATTCTGAGCCGCGCTCCCGCCCAGGCCGGCCCCGACGCGGGCCTCGTCAGCCGGTAACGGGGAGCCGAGGTGGGGGGTCAGGGAGGCGACCACGCAAGCGGTGAAGGTCAGAAGCGGGAGGCCTCCTCCGAGAAGGGTGAGGAGGGGAGGGTCTGTGCCTCCCCCGCGGACTCCGCAGAGCTGAGGCGGGGTCGACCCCTCCCAGGGGCGGGGTCGCGCTGGGCAACTGCAGCCCAGGGGACTGATGGGGCGGGGCCCGCCCTTAAAGGGGGAGAAGAGATCGGAAGAGCAC
>NW_011495033.1:11154222-11179392 GCF_000754665.1 Bison bison bison | reverse complement strand
CCGGGCCGGGCCGGGCTCGCCGCTCCCCTGGCAGCTGTTTCCCCTCCTCCCCCTCCCCCAGGCCGAGCGCTGCGCACTGGAGAAAAGAGTGTGTTGCAACTCCTAGGCGAGGCCTTCTCTCCGGCAGGCCCCACAAACTCGCCTTTGCAGTGGGTCGTTTGGTAACGTCCGCGGGCCCCTAGGTTGGCGCTCCACCCGCACTGAGAGCCCCTTTCTCCGGCTCTTACTCCTCCTTTGCCGCTCTCTTCCTTCACCCTTTCCCTTTCGGAGATGGTGCTTTTACCCAAAGCACGCTCCTCGGAGAGGGGCTGAAGGATCTCGGGCGTCCAGGGCCTATTCCTTACAGAAACCACCTACCCTCGGGGAGGCTTAATTATCTGGAAATGTCGCAGCTGCACTGCTACCTGTCTATTTTCTAGCTTAATACTACAGCTCTCACTCCATAAAGCATAATTACGGAGGGCAGGGTGACATGCTCTTGTACAGGAAAGATCCCACTAAAAGGATCTGATTTCGCTAGAGTCTCAATATGCCTAGTCCATTAAAACTGTTGGAAATGATTGTATTGCGAGGCCATGACTCTTCAAAACGGGCTTTCTTGGTATTAATGATTATTGAATTTACAGGCAGCTTTTCCTAAAGAAGCCACAATATTGAATGTGTAAGGGCATTATAAAAGGCTGATGGCTCATCTTGAATGTCAAAACCCAGTTCTGAGTAGTTTTCCTTTTTTAGAGTTGATGGTGGTACAGCATTACAGACCCTCTGCCCTGGGTTGCTGTAGTGTTTCCTTTAGAAGGAAATGGCAGAAATTTGAATCTGAACAGGAAATGAGTGCAGTCGCTTATCACAATTTCTTAAGAAATGAAATGGACCTTTTCTGAGAATCTTGAAATGTGCATTTTGATGATGCTGAAGCTTTGGATTATACATTTGCGTTTTGATAAGGTGTTAACTAAGTGTCTTCATCATACCGCCTTTGCCTTTTTTCCTTTTCAAAGGTGGTTGGTGTGTTTTGCTCCTGAATTTCTTTTTTGCAAATACCTACTGAACTTTTTTCAAATTTTGTGTAAAATGCAAGTCATTGTAGAGATGTCACTCTATGCCTTTCTGTTTGCCAGTCTCAATTAAAACTTGATTGAGCTGCAGTACCTTTAAAAAGCATTAGAAGAGCTATTGAATGACTTAATTTGTTAGAACTTTTTAAGTGAAAGCATCTATAATTACCTAAGTGCATTTTTCTTTTTTCATGGAAAAAGAATGATTGGGCTCACATAAGGTACATAGACTTTGTGTTTCATTAGAAAGTGTACTTGTATGCTTTGGTCATGATTACTGCACCTTTTGCATTAAAAGTATAATGGACTTGTATTTTAAAAAGTGTTTTCTAAAAAATTAGCACTCTGATCAAATTAAATGAAGGATTTCTCAATTTGAAAATTAATATGAGTTCATTTATTGATAATTTTCTTTCTTCTCTCTCCCTCCAACACAGATACTTTTCTAGAGCTTATAGTTTGGTATCAACCTTTTGTGTTTATTGTCCTAGATAATCTTTGAAGTTAAAAAAAATTTGGATGTAAGGTTACTATTGAGTGTACACTATCAAAACAGGGGAAATCAACCTAAGATTTGAGTATTTACAAAAATTTAAGACACTTATGAGTCTCTTCTTATGTTCACAGAGTCACCTTTAATATGGACGTGGCATTGATATATCCATTAAATAGTTTTTTAAAATAGGCAACTTTGGGGTGTTCTTAAACTCTCTTCTGAATGAATTTCCAAAATTTTCCTTAGAAAAAGATGTAACCTGCACTGTGATTTATTATTGTTACTTCTCTAGGGAAGTTGGGATTGGACTGACCTGGCAATAGAGTTTTGCTTTTATTGTATGGTGGACTTGTGACCCAGGCAAATAAAATTTAGGCTTGCTTAATTTAAGTATCTTAAGCAGCATCTTATTTTTTTATGTATCTTTACTCTGGAAAGGTTTTTATCACTAGGAAATGAGTGGGACTCTTCATTGCTTTGTTATGGAACTTACATATGTCACTGAATGCTGGTTTGTGTAAAATCTTGTCAAGTGTCCATTATATTTAGGGAAACAAGTTTCTTTCAGAACTGTTCTACCAGACAATACTTAAAGGAAGAGTGTAGAACAAACACCTGTTGAGGAAGAGGGAGGAAGCAAGCTTGCAACAGAGGGTTATGCTGAGCACTGGGTCCTTGATAGTTTGATGACATTGTATCCCTGAAGGTAACTTTTGGTTTGATCTTTGTTCCTAGACTCCATAGGTAATCCTCTGAGGAAACATTGTGTGATTATTTCAAGTCTTAGAACCTTGTTAACTTCTAGGTGTTAAGTCTAGTTACAATGTTTACAGTCAGTTACAAATGTTTATCCTTGCAGAAGCCAAAAGCTCTAGCCTGGGGTAAACTAGCGATTTTAAGTTGGATTTGTAAAATGAAATTAACAAGCTTGTAGATGAGGAAGTAGCCGCCTCTTTTATGTGGTATGTTGCAGCCACATTTAAAAGACTCATGGCAGTTCATTGGGTTTGAGTACTTGAGTACAGTGCTGATATAGGTGTGTTTGAGAAAAATCCCAAGTAAGTAAACTGGTGGAATATTTAGGAAAATGGTATGCTGTGTAGCTAAAATGCTTTTCAGTGTTATTAGAATTATAGAATAGCAGATAGACAGAATACAGATTTTATTTTAAAGACATCTTTGAAGAATTGGGGCTTCCCTAGTGGCTTAGATGGTAAAGAATCTGCCTGCAATGCAGGAGACCCAGATTTGATCCCTGGGTCGGGAAGATCCCCTGGAGAAGGATATGGCACCCCACTCCAGTATTCTTGCCTAGATAATTCTATGGACAGAGGAGCCCAGTGGGCTACAGTCTATGGGGTTGCGGACAAGACTGAGCGGCTAACACACTTTCTTTGAAGAATTACCGTTTTTAAAGTATTTTTAGAAGGAATTAATAGTCAGAATATATACTCCTTATAATATAATCTTGAAAAATAGTTGCAAAACAAAACAAATTATCCTTTACCCTGCTTCCCAGAGATAGCTGAGATTATAGAGCAGCATTTCATGTAGTTCCCATCATAGAAACATACAGATTCAGAGTTGAGATATGTCATCTTCTGTAACACTTCCTATCTTGCTGCTTCTCACTGAATGTAATATTAAGAACATTTTCTTTTGTTATTCTTAAGCAGTGTTAATGGCCTTGCAATACTTTGTTGTATGACATTCCAGGATGTAATCATTCCTTCTTTGTTGGACTTAGAGGTAGTCCTAGTTTTTGCTATGAATAACATTCTTAATATGAATTATGCATAAATAATGCATTGTTTGCATTAACAATTTTTTCTGGCTTTTCAAAGGAAAATTAGTGGATCAAAGGATAAAAATCTTCTATAAAATTCTTGATACATACTGTCAAGTTACTACAATGTGGAACACAGTTTACCCTCCTAATTCAAACCAATCTAAATGGACTAGAAGCTCTGATAAGGGTTTTTGAGACTTTAAAAGATGAAAAATGTAGTGTGTCCTTTTGAGGATTAGGTAGTTAGCATCAGTTAGAAGTTTAGTATTGTTTGCTTAAAAAAAAAAAAAAAAAAACCCAAAACTTAGATCTTTATTTATTTATTTTATATTTTAAGCTAGGCCATGTGTGTCATGGCATGAGGGATCTTAGTTCCCTGACCAGGGATTGAACCCATGCCCCCTGCATTGGGAGCTCAGAGTCTTAACCACTGGCCCACCAGGGAAATTCACCTGTTTTCAATTCTTGATTAAGTTTTTAATTTACCAAAGGTGATAGATGTTACAGATGGCTGTGAAGATGAAGAAGTAAAAAAGTAAAACTAAAGGGACAGGGATTTTTAATAAATACAAACAGTATTGTTGGATTAGAGCTTGTGAGAATACGCTAGGAACAGATTATTTGTGGTCAGAAGAAACCAGGACAGGTACTTAAGAGTGAAAGTGGGTAATGGATTCAATAAACTTTATAAAGCAGTAATTGCAGGACAATGACTTGTTCTATTTTTGGCAAGCCTAGGGATAGGCAACCTCATCATGAAGCCAGACATTAATGATTCCTCTGTGAGACCACACCTGAAGTACTTTACGTGACTCTTCCTTTGGGTAACCTAGGATCTGAAGAATAAGTCAGGGAAGTGATTTTAAAGAATGAGGAAAAATAGTTCCACTGTCCTCTTATCTTTCTCTTTTTATTTTTTCCCTTTTTCTTATTTTGTTGTCATCATTGAAGAGCATATAGTGATTGGCCAGTAAACAGCAAAGTAAAAAGCCATTGTTGAAAGGGAAAGGCAAGGACAATAATTATTTAGTGTGAGCGTGGAGTTTCTAATTGGGGCGGTATTGAATATGTGTGTGAGTGTGTGCATGTGTGCTCAGGAGCCCAGTTGTGTATGTACAAGAGAAAATTTAGTATTATTCAAGCCAGTGAAACACAGGAAAGACACAGTAATATACTTGATCTTTACATTTGTCTGTACTAGTTAGGTAAAAATGAAATGGTTGGAAATGAGGGTTCTGTTTCAAACATTTTAACCCTGTTCTTTATTGACTTTTTAAAAAGGATTCGAGAATTAGGTATTATTCATTAAATTTTATTTATTTATTTATGGCTATGCTGGGTCTTCATTGCTGCATGGGCTTTTCTCTAGTTGTGGCCAGCTGGGGCTACTTTTTGTTGTAGTGTGCAAGCTTCTTATTGCGGTGGCTTCTCTTGCTTACGGAACACACACCGTAGGGTGCGTGGTCCTTAGCGTTACGGCTCCCAGGCTCTAGAGCATGGGGTCAGCAGTTGTGGCATGCAGGCTTCGTTGCCCTGAGGCTTGATCCTCCTGGATCAGGGATTGAACCCGTGTCTCCTGCATTGGAAGCCGGATTCTTTATCACAGGGAAGCCCCTATTAAGTTTTATAAACATATATATTTTAAAGGTCAGCTGGTGGATTTTAAGATACAGGTGTGCACTCAGTCCTCTGCTTTAATTATTAAAACAATAAAGTACAGCTGATCAGAATAAAAATGATTTACTTATACAGAGTCAGAATTTAGGATTTCACCTATGAACTGGAGAGACATTGATTTGGTAAATTGAATAACTTTGATTTTAAAATAGTATAGGTAATTGTCTCAGTTGTTTTTTGTTTAATGGTGGCAATTAATATGTAGTGAAATGATGTATATATGGATCAAGCAAGTGAAAATGTAAATCAAAGTATTAGTTGTTTAAATGGTAGATTGGAGTGACTTGCAGTGTTCTAGTGAGTTACATGGTTTATTTTGTACCTTTTTTTATGACTTGATGAGTTAAATTTATTTGTGTTTTAAACCATGTAGTGACTCCAGAGAACATGTGAGTTAATTGTACTGTTCTTTTTTCAGTTTTTATGGGCCAGGATTTCTAATACCAGGATTGTTGAGACTAGTAACCAATTTTATTTTGTATTGTTGGCAAAGTTAATATATGACAGTGCTCAGAACCATGGCTAGTATACATAAAGCTACGTTAAATGTCTTTATTATTACTACCATCAGTCTTTGGGGATAAGACACCAAAAACTGGTGACAAGTTGGTTAGCCTAAAAATTGGGTAATTGATCCTAAAACCATGAGCTATGGACATGCAGTCTATATGTATGGAAGAAGAAACTTCCAACATAGTAAAAGCTATTGAGGTGGAAGCATGAGCATATCTCTGAACTTGATATAATGAATATAGAATTGGAAACAAGGAACACTAGCTCTTTCCCTGGTAATAAGTGGTATATGTGTGTTACAATACATTTGGGAAAGTCATCTATCTTTTCACCTAGAGATAGCCACATCTGTAGGAAAATATACACATGAAAATTTGAATCATATTGTACATGCAGTTTTTGGTTCTGTGAAATAAACGCAAGTCCTCTGGATTGTTGAATAGGTGTTTGCATCCATCCTTAGTATCTACTTGCCTTTCTAGCACACATATCCAGTAGTCCCCTCTTCACAAATCAAGAAAAGGTCATATATCTGTTGTTTATACTTGCCTTGATTGTTTCGTCCTCTGTTTACTGTTAGAACAAGCATGTGTTTAGGTTCTCATTTCTGATGTGGAGGGAAAGAGTGGTCACTTGGTTAAAGAAGCAGGTCTTTGTGACGCTGGTTGGTGAAGGGAGGAGTCTTTTTAAGATCCCGTTCAGCTGAGTGGGTTTTTTAGCTTTTTAGTTTTTGCCTCAAATGGTGTCTTGGTCTTGACTTCACTCTTTGAGCGTGTAGGAGTTTGTGGCCCTTGTCACCTGGAAATAGAAGTTTGTCCTCGCGTAGTATGTTTGATACACTTAACAATGCTTTAGTTAAGATATAAATGTGTTACTTTATTCCATTGTTTTGAAGGCATACTTTTTTCATATTCAACATCTCTAAAATTGGGATACTTCTTTCATTTGGTGACACCTTCCAGTTACAATGGTTCTTTCCTAGTGGTACATAACCTAGTGGTGTCTAGTGGTGCGTAAGGTACTCCTTAAAATTAGTGTGTCACACATCAGTGAAATGTGGTGATTAGTGATTCCCGTTGTCTGACATCCTGAAACAGCCTTAAGCTTTATGTGTCTCTCATCCTCTGCAATGAATTTTGAGAACTGAATAAATATTTCAGTGTATTTTTTTCTGTTCATGATTAGAGCCAGCATTCGCTATGTGTTGGGTATTATTCTGAGTGTGTATCTGTGTGTGTGTGTATATGTGAAGTGAAGTCATTACATATATAGTCGTATATGTCTATATAGTTATTTACGTGATAAGATTTACTGTATTTTGGAGCTGTGAGGACTAACTGAAAATGTCAGGATTCTTAATGTAAGATATCAGGTTATTTCACTTACTAAGTGCTTTCATTAGCTACTACAACACACATTTTTAAATATAAGTTTTAAATATAAGTTACAACCCGTTCTATAAGAGATACTAAAAGTTACTGCTTAATCTCATTTTACAAATAAGGAAGCTGAAAATCAGACTTGTTAAGTAACTTGCCCAGAATTATGACATAAATTGTAAATTATAATAGAAGTGCATTTGAATTCAGGTCTGCCTGAATTCAGTGCCCTTGCTTCTAATGACTATACCATTTCTGGCTTTAGAAACTGTAATTTGGATTTTTTTTTTTTTTTAACTTTTTGATGGAGGTGGGAGGGAGCAAATCTGGCTTTAGGGGAGTCTATTTTTGTCCTAGGATATTATAAAATAGTCTGTATCAATGCTTTCAAAGAAGGCAAAATAATTGATTTATATTCTTTTATATATTAAGATGGTGATGGAATTTCCTGACAATGTGTTAAATCTTGATGGGCATCAAAATAATGGTACACAGCTGAAGCAGTTCATTCAGGTAAGTTTTAAAAATTAATGTTGTAAATGGCTTGTGTGTGCATGAGCATGTGCGTGTATGTGTGTGTTTTAAGGAGTCAGAGATGTGAGCAGTCATTTTATCTTACCTAGGGCTCTCTAGGTCGTAAGGTTCAGTGTGGTTGTTTTCTTTTACTGTTGCTCCAGTTACATTTACATCCCTGTGATGCGAAAGCTTTGGTGGTGGTTGGTGTGTTACCATTTTACATGTCCGTAAGGCATTAGTTTCACTGGTTTAATTTTAAATTTAATTTCCCTGTTTTTAAAGGATAGGACAGACAACTTTTCTTTGAGAACTTTGTTATTTTCTGTAATTGTTTTCTTTGGTTTAAAAAAAAAACTTTGTATTGTGAATTTTCTGATTTTTATTTAATTCTTTTTTAAATTTTATTTTATTTTTTTATGGAAGTATAGTTGATATACAATGTCATGCTAATTTTTGCTGTACAGCAGAGTGACTAGTTGTACACATGTATGCATTCTTTACATTCTTTTCCTTTGTGGTTTATCCCAGAAGATTGGCTATAGTTCCCTGTGCTGTACAGTAGGACCTTGTTGTTTATGCATTTTAAATGTAATAGTTTGCGGGACTTCCCTGGATGTCCAGTGGTTAAGACTTTACTTTCTAATACAAAGGGTGTGGTGTGAGTTCTGTCTCTGATGAGGAGCTGAGATCCTGCATGCCTCATGGCCAAAAAACCAGAATATAAAAAACAGAAGCAATATTGTAACAAATGCAATAAAGACTTTTAAAAAAATGTAATAGTTTGTGGCTACTAATTCCAAACTCCTAGTCCTATTTAATTTTTAAACAGTGTGATACTTTGTAAATATACTATATATGATCAGTATAAAGGAAGATAAATGGCTAATTTATTTCAAAATTGTTTCAAATTTTGGAGAAAACTGAATTAAAGGTTAGTGGTAAATATGATAATATCCTTCTTGGGAGTTACCTTTCTCACCTTTATTTATTTGTTTTGGTAAACTGGATTATTGGCAAAGAAGGCAGTGGCACCCCACTCCAGTACTCTTGCCTGGAAAATCCCATGGACGGAGGAGCCTGGTAGGCTGCAGTCCATGGGGTCGCTAAGAGTCAGATACGACTGAGTGACTTCACTTTCACTTTTCACTTTCATGCATTGGAGAAGGAAATGGCAACCCACTCCTGTGTTCTTGCATGGAGAATCCCAGGGACGGGGGAGCCTAGTGGGCTGCTGTCTATGGGGTCACACAGAGTCGGACACGACTGAGGTGACTTAGCAGCAGCACACTACATTACTTGTAGTATAACTATAGCTCCAGCCAAGTAGAAGTTACTTCCTGGAGTTTTTGTCTATTTCCCTACATTCATATGCACCAGCATTTTACTCACTGCTGCTGCTGCTGCTAAGTCGCTTCAGTCGTGTCCGACTCTGTGCGACCCCATAGATGGCAGCCTACCAGGCTCCGCTGTCCATGGGATTTTTCAGGCAAGAACACTGGAGTGGGTTGCCATTGCCTTCTCCAGTGCATGAAGATGAAAAGTGAAAGTGAAGTCACTCAGTCGTATCCGACTCTTAGCGACCCCATGGACTGCAGCCTACCAGGCTCCTCCGTCCATGGGATTTTCCAGGCAAGAGTACTGGAGTGGGGTGCCATCGCCTTCTCCGACTCACTCACTGCAGGCTCCTCCATAGGTGAGATGGGCCTTGTTCTCTCCCACTGATCCGTAACACACCTGCTCACGCCTCCAGGTTGAGAACTGCTGCCCTACATGATCACCATCCTAACTTGACTCATGCAGCTAAACATAGTGTGTTGTTAAAGGTTGACAAGGAGACATAGTAAAGCTACATTGTTTTTATTCTTTTTTCTTTTAAAGCTTTTTGTTTTAAGTGAGAGTACTACGCTTAATACTCACATTGAACAAGCACTGGATTTCCAGATGCAGGGTTTCTTTTGGCTGTGCTGGTCACCTACTGCACAGCCCTGGCATCCCAAGCAGTGTTTGTTTATTTTAGCTGTGCCGTGCAGCATGCGGGATCTTAGTTCCCCAGCTCAGGACTGAACCTGTGCCCCCTGCACTGGGAGCTCAGGGTCTTAGCCATTAGACCACCGGGGAAAGTCCGTAAGCAGAGTTTTTCATACTTGAGATTCTAAAACTGGGCTCCGGGGAGGGCAGTGTAAGGGTTGTGGAATAAACTCAGTGCAGCATGGGTAAGGCTGACCCATCTTGCCTTTCTGACTCAGTTGCAGGTAGATGGCAGGCCCTGCCCGGGTTGTACTTACTGCACAAGGATAAGGAATCAGAAGGAGTAGTGAAAGTCATTTTATGTCTTCCTTATGAACTCTTCTTTATCTTTCTTTCCCTTTTTTCTCAGCGACATAGTATGCTTAAGCAACAAGATCTAAGTATTGCCATGGTGGTGACATCACGTGAAGTCTTGAGCGCACTTTCTCAGCTTGTGCCATGTGTGGGTTGTCGTCGCAGTGTGGAACGCCTCTTTTCCCAGCTTGTGGAGTCTGGAAATCCTGCCCTTGAACCCCTGACAGTGGGGCCCAAGGGAGTCCTGTCTGTAACTCGAAGCTGCATGACTGATGCAAAGAAGCTTTATACATTATTTTACGTACATGGGTGAGTATAATCAATTAGGAAACAATGGGTTTGCTTAAGTTTTTAAACTCAGTGACAGTGGGTAGCTTTTTTCTAACTTTGGGGCAAAGCTTAAGTTCAGATTTACCACAAGTAACTTCTGTGTGCCAATGACTGTAAAGTTTCTTTTCTTGAGGGAGAGACAGGCAGTAAACAAATATATACTTCCTGAAGAGTGTTGTTATGAAGACAAACCAGTAAGAGAGATAGAGAATGAGTGGGTAGAACTCACGTGGAGAGTGGTCAGGGAAGGCCGCTCTAATAAAATGACATTGCATATAGGCTAGAATAGAGTGAGGGAGTGAGCCATGTAGTTATTTGGGTGAAGCAGAGAAAGGGCAGCAGGGTAAAGGTTCAGAGATTGGAGTTTCCCCGGCGTGTTTGAAGAATAGCAAGGAAGCCATTGTGACTGGGGGCAGATGAATGAAGGAAACAGTAATAAAAGATGAGGTCAGAGGAGCACCGAGAGGCCTAATTATGTGGTGCTATGCTGAGGTCTTTTATCTTAACTCTGAGACGGGAAGATTTGGGAAGGTTTTGAGCAGAGGAGTACGTGGTCTACCTTGGAGTTACGCTTCCTTTTACCTCTGTGTTACGAGTAAGTGGAAAGCAGAGAAACAAGCTGTTCAATAGTCCATGCAAGAAAGAATAGTGACCAGTATAGTGGCCACAGAGATAATGGGAAATGGCTGGATCCAGTAGTTGCAGTGCCTGGACTAAGTTGCCCCGAGGCATGTGGGATTTTAGTTCCCCAACCGGGGATGGAACCTGAGTCCCCTGCACTGAAAGGCAGATTCTTAATCACTAGACCACCTTGGAAGCCCTAGGAGGAGCAATTTCGCAGAGCTGACTTTTGGGCATATTAATTTGAGGTAGCAATTGGGAGTGCAAGTAGAGTTCAGAGAGTTCTGGCCTAGGGATATAAATTTGTGTCATCAGCATATGCATATATATATACACATACATATGTATATACACATACACACACGCACATGTATCCACACACCCACCTATCAGGTGAAATGTGATCACCAAAGGGTAAGTGGTGTGAATAGGAAAAGAGAAGCTGTCTGAAGGTGGTGGTAGAGATTATGGATTTTTATTCTGCCTAAGAAAAGAAGCTTTGAAGGATTTCTAAATAGAGATAGAAGAATATGATTTTTGTCTTGGAAAGATGACTCCAGCTGCTAAGTGAAACGTAGAATGTAAAGGCAAAGGGTAGACGGCAAGGAGACCATTTGGGAGGCCAACTGTTGGAATTGACTAAGCTAGAGAGGCAAGTTGGACAAGGGTCATAACAGTGGCGGTGATGAGAAATGATCTAATTCTGGATATATTTAAGAGTTGACAACCTATGCTTATTGGTTGGATTCAGGATTTGGATGTTTAGCATTATGTATTTCTGTATTTGCATAACATTTCTGTTGAAGGCTCTTCATCAAGGATAATGTATGTTTATTTATTTTTTAAAAACTTATTAGCTATATGAGCTAGGACTTTTAACAATTATTTTTATTTTGACTGTGCTGGGTCTTCGTTACTACTTGAGCTTTATGCTAGGTGCAGAGAGTGGGGCTCTTCTCTAGTTGTGGTGCGCGGGCTTCCCATTGCAGTGGTTTCTCTTACGGAGCACGGGCTCTTCGGCTTGTGAGCTTTCATAGTTCCTGCTCCCGGTTTCTAGAGCATAGGCTTAATAGTTGTGGCTCATGGGCTTAGTTGCTCCATGGCATGTGGGATCTTGGCAGAACAGGGATTGAACCCATGTCTCCTGCATTGGCACTCAGATTCTTTACCATTGAGCCACCAGGGAATCCCCTGTTTATTTTATTTTTAATTAACCTCCCCCGCCTCTTTTTTTTTTTTGGCCATACTGCACAGCTTGTGGGATTTTAGATCCCTGAGCAGGGATTGAACCTGGGCTCTTGGTAGTGAGCGCTCAGAGTCCTAACCACTGGACCACCAGGGAATTGTCAAGGATAGTGTAAGTTTGGATAAGGGAGTATGGCTGAGTGTCAGGTAGCAATAAGTCATAAAATATTGGAGTGCCAGGCACACTGCTATATACAATGCAGACGTAGGGATGAATGAGATGGATGCAGACTAAGGGAAAGAGTATGTTGAATAGAGCAGGCCTCCTTCAACATTCTGATAGTCTGGGAATGGAATAGGAATATTGTATAGACCCTTGGGTTAGAGTTCATTTGAAGAGAATTTTTCAAAGTGATACGTCTGTAATACTTTAAATATACTTCTCATTAAAGAGCATAAAGATTTTGAAAATTCTCAAGAAAAATTAATGTTAATCAGACCTTTAATGGTTTATTTATTTTTTATTATTTGTTTATTTATTAGGTCCAAACTAAATGACATGATAGATGCTATTCCAAAAAGTAAAAAGAACAAGAGATGTCAGTTGCACTCCTTAGACACGCACAAACCAAAACCTTTGGGGTAAGTAAAATTGATTATCAAGATACTTTGTTAGTGTTAAGATTATAAATGTTGATCCTATTTGGTAAAAAGAGAAGAAACAATGCTAGTTTTATTTCATTAATTGTTTACACTGTAAAATAGAACACCATATAATTGGTCAAAATAAATATGTCTCCTAGTTCTTTTTGCATTGGGTCTATATAGGGTCTCAGTATAAGTTTCACTTCTAAAAGTTTTTTTCCCTTGTATTAAATGTGTTTCAGGGAAAGGAGGTTGAGATCTTTGGTTAATTTATGTAGCCAGTATTAATTTTTTCAAAGTAGTGGTGTCATTTTTTAACCTAATAGTTGTATAAATTATTTTTCTTGTCTTTCTTGTCTTTAGGTCTCCCTAATAATTTATCAAGGATTTACCAAAAAACCCTTGAGTTAGTTAAAGCAATGTGAATTTATGTAACTAATTTGCAGTTTTCTTCTTGATTAGATGCTACAGTGCCCAAGGCTGCCCCCTTCTCCCAGCTCAGTGTCAAGTTTCCCCTTGAAAATTGCTTGGGGTTGGGGGTGGGTGGTAAGGAGAAGTCATGGAATTTGAAGGGAGTTTCTAAGAAGTAACTTTTGGGGAGAATGGGATGATATAAAACTGTGCTCCTGAATTAATTTTAGAAGTTAGTTTTTTGAACATCTCGTTAGTATTGTTGACATTTTCCTCCTTGGTAAAAAGATCTGGATGACCAGGTGGTGGTATGTTAATCTCTTTTTTGCCCCCATACTCAGGAACAAAAAAATTTTTTTAAACTTTCATCATGAAGACTGTCAAACACATAGAAAAGTAGAGAGACTATACAAGGACCCTGTTGCCCCCAAATACCTTTACCCAGACTCACTTGTTACCAGGATTTGCCACATTTATTTCATTTGTTTGCCTTTTCCTTTGCTGAAGTATTTTAAAGCAAATTCCAGACATCATGTTATTTTACTACTACATTCATCTCTAAATACAGTGACATTTTCTTTCATGACAGTGCCATTATAACACCTAACAAAAACTTAACTACAATAATGTAATACCCAGTTGATATTCACGTTTCACCGACTCTCTCTGAAAGTGTCTTCTTACATTGATTTGTTAGAATCAAGATTTACATAAGAATCACACATGATTTCTAAATGTGAGAACTCTAAACGCAGTAAAGCTCTGTACAACCTCAAATGGTTATCTAAGGATAATTATTTCACATACCTGATTTACCAGTATCTTTAAAGAATTCCTGACTCTCTGAGTGCAGAATTTAGTCTGATTTTCATTGGACAGTAACCTTTATCTGAATAACCTGTTGACTAAAACCACAGAATAGTCTGATACAATACAAAGCCTGCCTTCTGTTTCTTGATTATGAATGTTTGTCACTGAGGAACTGAAAAGCAAGAGCTACCTCACATGGTAAACATCTGTGCCCATTGCTACCTTCCTACAAAGACCAGTCGTTCCATTTTTGCTCTGGATTCCATTGCTCTCTTGTTCTTGACTTTGCTTCATTGATTACTTTCATTAAATTGACATATAGCTGTGTCTGCCTATGTTTTAGCTTAGAAATAAAAAACATAACCTCCACAGGCTTCACATCCAATGTCAGCTCTAGCCCTACCACATAGGAAGCCAGATGTTTTGGAAGATTGTTTGCCGAATTATGCAATCAGTGTGAGTGGAGTTAGTTGATCTTAAGCAACACCTCCTAAGGTAGTTTCAGTTATTCCCCGTGCCATGTGGATAGCTGGTCAGAGTATAGTCTGCTTAGCCAAGACTTCTCCTCCACTTTGGATGGTCACCGCCATTCTGTGCTACTATGACTTTTTGTATTTTTCCACTGTTGTTCCCCCCTTTCATTTTCTTCAGGGGAAGGTATAATACAGTTAATTAGGTTTTAGCCTAACCAATAGTAACAGTCCAGTTCAGTCTTTCTTAGAGTATTCTCATATTCATACAAGCAAACCTAGGTTATTGTCTGGGAGTAAGTGTGTGGTCTGAAAGAAAGGTCTAGGCCCAGGTTGTAGGCCTGTAGCTGATGGGTGGTGTACCGCTGACTCTTGAACAGCACAGGGGTTAGGAGCACAGATCCTCCACACAGTGGAAAATTTTAGTGTAACTGCTAGTTGGCAATTTCATATATTATACATGGTTCCTTCATGTCCTCATATTCAGTAACTGCAGATTGTGTAGTGCGGTGGTATTTACTATTGAAAAAAATCCACGTGTAAGTTGACCTGCGCAAGTCAGCCTCGTGTTGTTCAGTGGTCAGCCGTATAAGATCACCTACAGGAAGAGTAGGGTAACAGAAAGGAATGCTGAGGACTTCAGTTTAATGGTAAGAAAGAATAAGTCTAAAGAAACTTGAGAGAGTGGCTGGAGAGGCAGGAGGAAACCACGGGAAAAGAGTGTTTTGGGGGGCAGGGAGTTGGACAGCTGTGTTGAAGGTTGCTGAGTTATCAAGGACCTCAGAGTCCATTGGATATAGCAACACCAAGATAATTGGTGATCTTGATGAGCGGATCTGTGGTTGAATGCATCAGAATCCAGATCAGAATGTGTAGAAAAATGCATGCATTGCAGGGTCTTAATGGACTAAGCTGTCAGTGGAAAGTATGGAAGTAGAACAAAGAAGTGAAAAGACTCCCTTTTTCAGAAAGCTTGATCTTGACAGGAAGAAGAAGTATAAAGACATTTGGTTTGGAGAGATTATGGATAAAATCTTGATTTGAGTTATAGAATTTCAAGTTGTTTTAGAATAATGCTTTCACATTCTGATGGTATAATAGTCATTCCCCAGCCCTTTTCATCAAAACTGAGAATTTGAGAGTTATGTGGATCACTGAAGCATAATTAGAAAATTTGAAATTTGGGAGATGAGAGTAGAAGGATGTAACATGCAAGGCAGAGCAGGAGTTGAGGTGTTTGCTTCAAAAACAAGAACCATTCACCCTTTCTTAAGCCCTTGTGAGATGAGACTAGGGAGCTGAATTGTATGTCTGATCTTATATGGTGGGCAGGGGGTTGAGAAATACCTATTTAGCTATAGAAAGTAGGTTAAGTAAAGATTCAGAAGTGTTTCCATCTCAAGCATCCCAGGTAATGAATTTCTAGGACTAGTGAGACCTGCAGAAGAACAGGCAGGAGCCAGTTGTTCAGAATCATGAAAAATCAAGAAGACTATCATTGAATGGAAAATAGAAACACATTTCTCTTGGAATGCACATCTGCAACAAAGCAAAATGCGTGACCAGCGCCACATTGAAACCTGTGGGGGAGGGAGAGTCTGGGAAGTTTTTAGTAAGTTTTTAAAAAATTATTTGTGTAGTACTACTAATTTAGGCTGTGTTAAGTGTTCATCTTAGTATGCTATCTTTATTTTCAAAAATGTAAAATTTTATTTAATTAGATTAATTTGTGACTTTCCCAGCTACTTGTAAATATGAAGGTAGATAAGAATTTTGTTGCCATGGGCTAGCTATAAAGTCACATTAAGTAGATCAACACTTGTTAGCATTTTCAATTTGTGGAAAGTTGATCCGTGTATAGAAGTGAAAATATTTTGCAATTTTTTCAGCCCTTTTGACTTTAACATTTCAAGTAGATATGCTCATAAAATGCTTACTATATTAAACAGTTACTATCTTGATAAATGTAAATGTTAAATTATTATCAAGTAAACGTAATAGTTGAGCACACGTTTTTGTGTAAAGATATGAGCTCCTGTATAAATAACATTTTAATATGGTTAAAGTAAATATGTAATTATATACAAATTTGCAAACTTACCCTACTAATATATCTTAATGTATTAAAGAGTTCATGATCTTAATTTAGACTATAGAAATTATTCCTTCAGATCATCTCAGTGTCACTAAGCTTTGTACTGTACTGTACTACAGTGAAGGGAGCAGTAGCAGTGTCAGTTCAGAGAAGTTAAGTACAGATAAGAGGAGTAGTGAAGACCACAGGAAGGACAGCAAGTGTAGGATCATTTTCCATTATGGACCTTTCCAGGGAACAGCCAGGTAAAATCAAGCACTCCTTTACTCCGCTTTTTAAAATGTTTTTCCATTATATATTCCTCCATCTCACTAAGATTTATTTCTTTCTGCAGAGGTTGTTGGATGGATGTATGGGAACTCATGTCCCAAGAATGCAGGGATGAAGTAGTTTTAATCGACTCTAGTTGTCTTTTAGAAACGCTAGAAACGTATCTGCGAAAACACAGGTAAGTCCAAAGGTCATGATGATGTAGTGGGAAGATGCTTTAGGTGTCAGTCACCTTCTTCCTGTAATAGGACTCTACTGCTGCTGCTAAGTCGGTTCAGTCGTGTCGACTCTGTGCGACCCCATAGACGGCAGCCCACCAGGCCCCCCCATCCCTAGGATTCTCCAGGCAAGAACACTGGAGTGGGTTGCCATTTCCCTCTCCAATGCATGAAAGTGAAAAGTCAAAGTGAAGTCGCTCAGTCGTGTCCGACTCTTAGCGACCCCGTGGACTGCAGTCTACCAGGCTCCTCCGTCCATGGGATTTTCCAGGCAGGAGTACTGGAGTGGGGTGCCATAGTACTCCAGCCCTCCCGTTAATACCTGCCACCAGGCGGAGCTTAGTGCTAGGGCAGGAAGTTCCTTTATGGCACGATGCTCAGTGTTGACCTTCTTGTGTTTTACCTGTTGGTTCCAGGCCAGCCTTTCAAGGAACACAGAGTGACTGTGAATTGAATAAAGTGTACTTAATCACTGTGGAAATTCTTATATTCCTTGTTTTTGATGGATGTGTTTCATGGTATCATTTTCAAAATTAAAGTTAAAATAGCAGCTTTTACTTAGTAATATTTTCAATTATTTTTTCTTTGTCAAGAGCTAAAAATAGAGTTGGAAATCATGTGCTTCGTGTATTATAAAAGTAACTTCAGATTTTTCTTTTTAGAATACTACTTTACAAAGAATTTTCCAAGTGTCATTAACATTTGCAAATTCATAGGGAGGGAGAGTACAGTAGGAAAGGAAACCCATAAAGGAGGCATCTAGAGGTGGCGTTGTGCTGTTTGTCACGTGTTGGGTTTGTGGTTATGTGTCTTATGTCTTTGGGACAGATATACACAATTACTTTGGGGACGCTTCTAGAAAACACACGTAAATTATAAAAACTGGCATTATCAAGGTTGGTGTTCATATGGCAATGAGCTAATGACTTAATCTGCATACTAAGTTTATTAAGTGTTTTTCTTTTTTCAATTACAACTTTCTTGTTTTTTGCCTTATTGGTTGATTGTACCGAAAAGAATAGAGAATGTCAGTTATTTGGAGTTTGGGAAGTAAATGTAAAACAAATGAATGTATAGGTCCGTCATAGATACCTTTCTTTTTCAATATATATTTCCTTGTATTCAGTATGAATTGGCCCATCCAAAAGAGCTTTTTTGGGTGATAAATTAGTAGTTACTAGAGCTAACATTTTGAAATTTCCTATATTGGTTGCAGATATTTCCTGTGTTTGGGGGGCAGTATTTTATAGGAAAGGTGGAGTCCGTTTTATAAATATATTAAGGATTCAGGGGAAGAAGTACAATTAGGAGCAGTTAAGGAAGATTGCAGTGAATCTGGGTTCTACTGATTATAACTTTGTACAGATTACTTTTCTGTGCTTCCGTGTTTTTCTGTTTTAAGAAAAAATAGTATTCCTATAGAACTTATTATAAGATTAAATTTGTTAGGATTGATGATACATAATAAGACTTACTTAGAACAGTATCTGGCACATAGTAAGCACATCAGGGAATATGCGTCTGCCAGATTTGCAAGTCCTTGTTATTCCTGTGTAACTAGTTCTTATTTTAGGTACAGTTTGAGTTTTTGAGGTACAGTCAGTTGAAAATGATTTCTAAAGGTCTGAATAGTGGATGTTCTTGGCACATCTATTTTTATTTAATAGATTTTTCTGAGCAGTGTATAATAAAGATTTTATAACACTATTTAAATTATAATAGTGCATTATTAGAAATTAGGTGTTAGAAACTCTGAAACCTCTGTCTTAAGAAACTTTTTTTTTTTAATTTGTGTGCAAGGTTACTTTTGAAAACAGGAAAAATCACTTTCTTACAGCTTCTGTATAAAATTTTAAATGACTGTTTGCTTATGTTTATGCTACTTAACGATCATGTACAGTCAAACATATTAAACTGATGATTTAAAGCAGTAAGATATAGGGAAAATATTTCAAGCTTTATTATTGGTACTATATGATATTTAACCATTTATTTACTAAAAAAATGTAGACTTACCATTTATAGCCTCAAAATGTGGAAGTAATTTTATTTCTGTGTCTAAGACCATTTCTCCCACCAAGGGGAAGACTTTTTAAAAATTGTGATAAAAAATACATAACATGCGTTTACTTCTTAACAGTTTTTAAGTGTATAGCACAGTACTGTCAACTATTTACTAGCTATTGTGCACTGGATCTCTAGAACTTTTTCATCTTGTGTGACTGAAGCTAAACCCACCTGTTGACTGAAAACTCCTCGTCTCCGTCTCCCTGCACCCCCTGCCAGCCACCGTTCTGTTTTCTGTTTGAGTTCAGTCACTTCATGTAACTCATATAGGTGGGATCATGCCGTATTTGTCTTTTGTGTTTAGCTTGTTTCACTTAGCATAATGTCCTCAAGGTTTACCCATGTTTTAACACATGACAGAATTATCTCTTTTTAAGGATGAATAATGTCCCATTGTATGTATACACTGTGTCCATCTATCAGTGGACATTTAGGTTGTTCTCACATATTGGCTTTTGTGAAAAATGCTGTAGTGAACATGGATGTGTGCCAAAAGCTCTTGGAGATTCCGTTTTTAATTCTTTTGTATGTGTTCCCAGAATTGGGATTGCTGGATTATATGGTAATTCTATTCTTAATTTTTTAAGGAAATGCTATACTATTTGCCATGCTGGCAGCCACTTTATAATCTTGTCAACAGTGTGCAAGGAAGGGTTCCAGTATTTCCAGATCCTTGACAACACTTGTTATTTTCTAATTAAAAAAAAAACTATATATATATATATATATATATATTTGGTTGTGCTGGGTCTTAGTTGATGCACTTGGGGTCTTCAGTCTTCATTGCGGCATTAGGGCTCTTTAGTTGGAGCCTGTGAACTCTAGTTGTGGTGTGTGAAATCTGGTTCCCAGACCAGGGATTGAACCTGGGCTCCCTGCATTGGGAGTGCAGTCTTAGCTGCCGAGCCACCAGGGAAGTCTCTCTTTTCTAATTTTTGATAGTGGCCATACAGTGGGCTTGAGGTGATCTCATGTGGTTTTGATTAGCATCTCCCTGATGATTAGTGATGTTGAGCATTTTATCATGTACTTACTAGCCTCTCTTTGAAGTGTCTGTTCATGTCCTTTGTCCACTTTTTAATCCTACTTTTTTTTTGTCTGTTATTGAATTGTGAGAGTGCCGTATTCTATACATTAACCCCTTGTCCAGTGTGTGGTCTGTAAATACTTTCTCTGTTCCATAGGTTGGCCTTCACTCTGTTGTTTCCTTTACTGCACAGAAGTTTTTAGGTTTGATGCAGTCTCATTTGTCTTTTTTATTTTGTTCCTTGTGCTTTTGATTCCATATGCGAGAAGTCATCACCTATTCCATTGTTACATGTTCTCTAACAGTTTTACAGTTTCAGGTCTTAATATTTAGGTCTTTAACACATTTTGAATTAATTTTTGTATATTTCTGTGTCTCTTTTTTAACTGTTAGTGAAACAGTGATTTAACTTTACTTGCCAACATGATTGCATCTGTTTACAAAGTGGGCTTAGAGCTTCTGTTTTAACAGATATTCATTTCAAGAAACAGAGTTATCTGCTATTGGGTCAAAAAGATGTGCATAACAAAATAATTGTATGACATTGTAAGGGTAAATGCTATAATGATAAGTGTAAGTCAGAGATAATGGGAATACAGGAAGGTTGAATTTTAGTTATGGAAATTGCAAGAGGCTTTTTTAAGGATGGGTATGATTTAGGCAAATGGAGATGGATGTGGAGGGGAGTGGGGAGGAAGCAGAAGCAAAAAAAGACTTTGTAGTAGGGACGCATCAGTTATGTACAAAGTAATCCATTGTCCATGGAAGCAACCTAAATGTTCATTGACAGGTGAGTGGATTAGGGAGATGATGTGTGTGCCCATGCATGCACACAGTGGAGTACTGCTCAGCCAGAAGAAGGACCAAAATAATGCCATTTGTAGCAGCATGGATGGACCTGGAGATGATCATGTTCTGTGCTTAGTTGCTCAGTTTTGTCTGACTCTCTGTGGCCAGGCTCCTCTGTCCATGGAATTTTCTAGGCAAAAATACTGAAGTGGGTTACCATTTTCCTCCTCCACGGGATCTTCCCGACTTGGTGATCAAACCTGCATCTCTTGTGTCTCCTGCATTAGCAGGTGGATTCTTCACCACAGAGCCACCTGGGAAACCCCAGAGATTATCACATTAAGTGAAGTAAATCACAAAGGCAAATTCCATATGATATCACTTATATGTGGAATCTAAAATATGATACAAATCAACTTACTTACAAAACAGAAACGGACTCACAGACATAGAAAACCAGCTTATGGTTACCAGAGGGGGAAGAAAACAGGGGAGGGATAAATTAGGAGTTTGGGATTAGCAGGTACACACATTGCTATGTATAAAATAGATAAACAACAAGATCCTACTGTATATATAGCACAGGAACTATATTCAATATTCTGTAATAAACCATTATGGAAAAGACTATGGGAAAGAACTTGTGTGTGTGTCTGTGTGTGTATCTGAATCACTGTGGTATACACCAGAAACTAACACAACATCATACATCAGCTATACTTCAATTAAAGAAAAATGAAAGTAGTCCATTTGTATATATTGTATATGTACGGGGGCAGGGCAGTGTAGAGGGACCATGAAGGGAGAGGCGGGTCTTGGGAAAAAGTCTGGAAATAGTAGGTTGGGTAAGAGAAGAAAGCACCGGAGGCCTTAACAAGTTTGAACTTTATTTGTAGATGGTGGGGAGGTTTTTAAGCTGAGAGTGAGGTAATGAGATGTTTTAAAAAATTATTTTGGTATGAGAGCTGCATTAGAGCTAGTAAGAGTGGAAGCAGGGAAATGTATTAGGAAGCATTTTTTTTTTTTTAATTGACTAGGCAATTTAAAACAGGGCAGAGGGAGTTGAAAAGAAGTAACCTTCCTCAGTGTAAGAAAGAGTTGATACCAATTGGCTCCACCCCTAAAAGCAGGAGTTGCAATTAACTAAGGAGTTGGAATTACCTGAGGTTCCATCCTGGGTGACTGTGTAAATGGTGATTTCTTCACACCTATGGAAGGTAACATAGGAAGGGGACTGTGTTGCCCTTGGTTTTGGACATCTATGTTGTCCCGCATTTTTCAGCATGGGTCTGGCCTTCAGGCAAGGACAGAGCCTTGAGCGGAGCTGTGGAGTTGATATGTTGACGGGAACCGCTGTGGGAGTAGATAAGCTCACCTGGATAGATAAATTTAAATCATAGAGAGCAAAATTTCCTCATTCCATCACAGCCAATCTTCTCAGAGAGCCAATTACTAATATTGTGAGCCTGACCGAATTCTTCCTTACTTTAGGAATTCAAAAATAGACCAGACTCTTATTTTTTCTTTTCTGATTGAATGATGTTTGGTTTCTAGAAGAAAATATTGTTATCCTTCTACTTCACATGCTCTTCTACACTTTTACCGCATTTAGTTCAGTTCAGTCGCTCAGTCGTGTCCGACTCTTTGCAACCCCATGAATCACAGCACGCCAGGCCTCCCTGTCCATCACCAGCTACCGGAGTTCACTCAGACTCATGTCCATTGAGTCAGTGATGCCATCCAGCCATCTCATCCTCTGTCGTCCCCTTCTCCTCCTGCCCCCAATCCCTCCCAGCATCAGAGTCTTTTCCAATGAGTCAACTCTTCGCATGAGGTGGCCAAAGTAGTGGAGTTTCAGCTTTAGCATCATTCCTTCCAAAGAAATCCCAGGGCTGATCTCCTTCAGAATGGACTGGTTGGATCTCCTTGCAGTCCAAGGGACTCTCAAGAGTCTTCTCCAACACCACAGTTCAAAAGCATTAATTCTTTGGCACTCAGCCTTCTTCACAGTCCAACTCTCTCAGTACACTTAAGTTGAAATACATTTCTACATATATGTTGTATATATTATTTATGTGTGTGTTGAGAAACATACTTTTTTGTGTGTGTGGAAGAAAGAATTTGACATTTAGGAAATTACCAGTAAACTAAAAATACATGTACCACTTTCCTATTCTTCTTGCCCTCCCCACCCTACATATTAATACTTAGTTGGTGATGTATTTATTAAAATGTCAACATTTGAATCAAGGTTTACTGGTTGAAGGGCTTCCCTTGTAGCTCAGTCAGTAAAGAATCTGCCTGCAGTGCAGGAGACCCGGGTTCAATCCCTGAGTTAGGAAGATCCCCTGGAGAAGGAAATGGCAACCCACTCCAATATCCTTGCCTGGAAAATCTCATGGACCGAGGAGCCTGGTGGGCTGCAGTCCATGGGGTAACAAAGAGTCGGGCACGACTGAGCAACTAACACTTTACTGGTTGAAGATACCAACTATTTTCAGAGACTGAAAGGAGAGGGATCCTAGAGTCATTGGTTGGTAGCCTCTGTTGTTCTATTTCTGACCTGCACAGATAGCTCGTGAAGTGACGATACATAGTCCTTGGCAACTAATATCTTCTGGGCATGTATTTTATGAACTAACAGATATTTATCTGCTTCATTCTTTTAGGCCCATGTGTTTCTCTAGTTTAAAAAGCATTTGCAAGTGGAGAACTAGCTATAGCTGTGTAATCCCTAAATGTGTATTTACCTTATATGTGTATGACTTCAGTGTGTGGAGGCTTTTTTTAATACTCAATGTGGGAGGGGAGTGTCATTGTCTAGTAAACTGTTAAATACCTCATGAAATAATTACACAGCCAGTTCTTAATTTTGAAATTTTTCTTTTCAACAGGTTTTGTACTGATTGCAAAAATAAAGTCCTGCGAGCCTATAATATCCTTATTGGTGAACTTGATTGCAGCAAAGAGAAGGGCTACTGTGCTGCACTTTATGAAGGCTTGCGGTGCTGTCCACACGAGCGACACATTCATGTTTGCTGTGAGACAGACTTCATTGCACATCTTCTGGGTCGTGCTGAGCCAGAGTTCGCAGGAGGGTATGAGTATGTAATTTGCTAGAATGGGCTATCTAGCGCTTTGCTTCATTTTATCCTTCTGCCTCAGTACATATGTGTGTAAATTAAAGTGTGCCTGTACAGATTTTGCTTTTTTTTAAATATGCATTTAGTTGAGTAAAAAAAGGGAGAAAGTATTGATCCATTGTCTGCTTATTGTTGCTTGAAGTAGGAATTCCGGCTTTTTTTGGCTTTTATTATTATAGCTTATCATTTTCACTTGAAAATGATTAGAAGGGATTTTTTCCTCCCCTCCATCCATGCATTTCCATGTTTAAATTTTGTTTATAATGACGGTTTTTGCATAGGAAACAAGATCTTTGCAACAGGGGTTTAAGAAATACTTTACTGAATGTAATTCATGAACTGTGGATGTTATTATTAAATTACAGAGGAACCTAAAATTTTATCTCTGGCTTTGTTGTAAAAGTCAGGAAAAATTGTTCACAGAATACATTGAACCCACTCCCCCTCTGTTTTGTGTATTAGCTGTCATTTGAGTGCCTGTTTTCTGCTAGGCATTTAGAATACAAACACCACTTCTGTCACTGAAGTTGGTGATCATTTCTAGTGAAGACTAGCCTAGAGGGCTTTTGCCCGGGATTGAATCACTTTGGCATTGTCTTTCTCCATTCCCCATCAAAAAGAACAAAAACCAAGTAGGCATTTGGTATAATTGGAAGGTGAACTGTCATGCCTGCTATGAGCTGGACACTTAAATATGTGACGTCTTTGTGCCCCCAAAAACATTTCTTTAGGGCCAGTTCCTGAATTACCTTCTTTTTAGCAGTATTAGGACTAAGTTCTACTTGCATGTGTATTTTGCATTGGTAATATACATGTGTGCTTGTGTATTTATATATATGTTGAGTTTGAATGTATAAATGTCTTGTTATTAGTTTGTTTACTAGATATGCAGATTATGTTTAAAACCTGAACCTGCAGAGAGGTGTTATCAATCTCTTACTGTTTCAGCTTAAGAGTTGTAGGAAACATGTGTGATTTATTCTTCTTTACAGGAGAAGAGAAAGGCATGCTAAGACAATAGATATAGCTCAAGAAGAAGTTCTGACCTGCTTGGGAATTCATCTTTATGAAAGACTGCATCGAATCTGGCAAAAACTGCGGGCAGAAGAGCAGACATGGCAGATGCTTTTCTATCTTGGTGTTGATGCTTTACGCAAGAGTTTTGAGGTAAGAACAGTGGACTGCTTCAGTGTCTGGACTGCTTAGTTATTAGATGGAATCTTTTTTTTTTTTTTTCTAATTATTTCTTGATTGTACTGGGTCTCTTTGCTACATGAGGGCTTTTTTCTTGTGGCCTTCTCACTGTGGTAGCTTCTCTTGTCGCACAGCACAGGCTCTG
>NW_011495033.1:11145012-11154122 GCF_000754665.1 Bison bison bison | reverse complement strand
CAGTGGTTGCAGCCTGCAGGTTCAGTAGTTGGGTCTCCGGGTCTCTAGGGTGCGGGCGCAGTAGTTGTGGTGCATGGGCTTATCTGCCCTGCCGCACGTGGAACCTTTCCAGACCAGCGATCAAGCCCATGTCCGCTGCGTTCGCAGGCCGATTCTTATCCACTGGACCACCACGGGACTTGTGAACTGTGGACTGAATCTTAATGTTAATTGCTGCTCTCACCTTGCCTTAGAGAGCTGTGATCCACTGGTCATGGCTCTGGAGGGTTAGGAGAGGAGTTGGCTGGAGAACTGGAATTTAGAACAAGTTTGTGGATTTTTCTTTGTTTTTTAAACCTGTCACACTGCCAGCCTTGATTTTTTTAGACATTTTCAGAGTAGAGAACTGAAATTGACGATTATTTAATGAGAAGCTGCTATGAAACATAGCTATTGGCAAGTTAAAAGCAGCCCAAAAATAAGCATCAAAATTAGAAACATTTAATGAGTCCCAGTTTGCCTGCTTCTTTCCAGTAATATGAAGTAAATGCTGTCTGAATGCCATGATATGAGAGCTACTTTTTAGAAGCACACTGAAGGCTCTTTATAATGCTGGTATTGGGTTTTGTGTTGTGATTTAGTAATATCTTTTTTCAGTTATGCTCTGTAGAATATAAATTTTTGGCTAGTGAATATTCTGTTATAGTCTAGGGCAGGGTCATAACTGTTTAACTGGTCACCTGTCCCTTTTGAGAATGGTATGTGAACTATAAACTCTTTTTCAAAAGCCTATCCTTGGACTTTAAACATTGTTCTGGGGAGTCTGAGGAGATGTGTGTTTGTTTTTGCCGAAAAGATTTCTTATTCCTTTCTCTTTGTATATTTGTGTCTTCAGAAACTAGATCATTTAATCAGGTTAAATAGTGTTCTCATTGTATGAAGAAATAGGATGAATGTTTACTTTGTTGTGTTAAAATTCTGAAATTTAAAACTAGAATATTTCTGGATTCAAACTGGAGTATGTGTAAGTCTCCCTTTCCCATTGGAGTTAGTTGTACATTCATTTCCTGATATTTTAAGACTGTCATCATTTAAGGTATTAAAATTTAAAATTCTTTTTGGGGACTGCTGGACAAAATTACAGCATGAAATGCCAGTTTCTGTGTGTGTGATATCATTTAAAATTAACAAGTGAGAATTTCCTTGGAGAATAAAGGGAAGTTTGAGCCAGTATTCAGTCTCAGCTTTGTTTTTTATAATAGATGACTGTGGAAAAAGTACAGGGTATTAGTCGATTGGAACAACTTTGTGAAGAATTTTCAGAAGAGGAACGAGTAAGAGAACTCAAGCAAGAAAAGAAGCGCCAGAAACGGAAGAATAGACGAAAAAACAAATGTGTATGTGATATCCCTACTCCCTTACAAACAGCAGATGAAAAGGAAGTAAGCCAAGAGAAGGTAGTACTCCTTAATATTGACTTGACAATATATGGCTTTTTTTCTAGATTTCAGCACTTTCACTGTGCTTTCTCAGAACATGGGTTCCTCTGGCTTGTACGTTGGCTTTTTTTCTTACTGTAGTCTGTATAACAGCCTCTTTAATGTCATTTGTTTTATAAAGACAATGTTCAATAATTAGTAGTATCCTACTACCTGACCTTAGTATTCTGTTAGATCAAAGCCCAAATGTGAAAAGTTATCTCCATGCATGACCTAGAGCAGTTCTCAACTTTTGGTCTCAGGATCTCTTTTCATTCTTAAAAATTAGGGTGCCTAGTGAGCTTTTGTTTATGTGAATTATACTTATCAGCATTTATTGTATTAGAAATTAAAGTGGAGAAATTTAAAGTTATTTGTTAATTCTTTTAAAAATAATAAGCCTATTTAATGTTAACATGAATAACATATTTTGAAAAAGAACTGCTTTCTAGGAAAATTTGAGAAGGGTGGCTTTACTTTATATTTTTACAAATCTCTTTAATATTTGGCTTAAAAGGAATCAGATAAATTCTCTTTATCTGTTTCTGCATTCAGTCTGTTTGCATATGTTGCTTGGTCAAAGCATGTGAATAAAGTCTTACTTCACTCATATATGGTAGGAAAAGGGGAGAGGAATATTCCTTTTTAGATAGTTGTGGATATTCTTCTTTGGCATTATAACTTGACAGGTGGTAAGATTTTTTATAGTGTGGAACCTGACACCTTAAAGTGACCTTTCATACTTTTAAAATCCATCAGCAGTTTGAACAGATTTTATTCATGCATGATTCTGTAACATCATGCACTGGTCATTTGAAAACATAATGGTTCACTGAGGTAGGCACATCTCCCCAGATGCTGACATTTCATTACATAGTATCAGACAACAATGTTAAAACCACTGTTCTTCCCATTAGAAAGGTCTTAAGCTTCAATCTCATTGTGCTTGTATATACAAGTTTTCAAAATTCTAATTATAGTTTGAAAGTTTAAATTTTATCAGTGACAACAAATACTGTCTGTTTTTTTCTTTTAAGAGCTGGACTGACTTCATTTATTTTTGAGAAAATGTCTTTTAAATATTCAAGTCTGAATAACCATAGTTTGTCTCTTACCCTCTCTTTCAAGTGAAGTTGGTGTTCTAGCTAGTTTAGCTTGCAACTCAAACTATTGCACAGGCACTTCTTGAGACAGTCATACATTGGTATTCATCAAAAATGCTTTAAGCATTCTTCTCATTTCTCACAGACTAATAAAAAGACCTCTACTTCATGAGTTGGTATTTAATAAAATTAATATTTTTAGTGCTGCATGCGTCAAAGACATTTATAAGTGAAATATCCTTTTATCTCTGTTTATTTCCACTGAGAATGCTTGACAAGTGAAGAGTACAGTGACTGTTGGTACACACTTGGGTTGCTTCTGTCTTGGTTTGTGCTAAAGTACCAGCAGCTTTTCCCACCACTGCTTTTATACCATCAGCGTAAGTGTCAAGACAATGAAAAAGGCAAATCACATCTTAGTGTTAGGATGAAAGTGGTTTTGACCTAGGGAACCCCTGGAGCCAGCAGACCACACTTTTGAGAACAGTTGTCCTAGACTTTCCTGATACCATTAAGGTCTTGACTTGGTTCTAGTTGATTCCTAGTTTTTAAATGAATTAATGATCTTCATGAGAATAGTTTTTTTTTTTCTTTAATTTTTATCTAATTAGTTAATGTTGAGGAAATTAAAATATAGCCATATGGAGGTAAAGATTTTTACCATCTCTTAATATTAATCCTTAAAGGAAACAGACTTCATAGAAAACAGCTGCAAAGCCTGTGGCAGCACTGAAGATGGTAATAGTTGTGTAGAAGTAATTGTTACCAATGAAAACACATCCTGTACCTGTCCTACCAGTGGCAATCTTTTGGGGTCCCCTAAAATAAAGAAAGGTAAGTAAACAGTTTAAAAAATATTAACTCTTAAGTTTATTCTTTCTTTCTTTTAAATACAAGAGCTTTTAGAGAGCCTGTAACCTAAAGGTTAGGAAGTGCTTTATAGACCCAAGAATATCATATAATTTAGTCAAACACTTAGGGTATTTGATTTGTTAAACAAAATGAAATAAAAAACCGTAAGTCTCCAGTCACATTTTCATTATTTAATGTACTTTTTACTTTCAGTAAGCCATTGGTTTTGAAATTTTTAAGTAGTCCCCATTTGGGTTATCCTTTGTCTCAATATATTTATTGGCATGTTAATAGTAACTCACTCGATTTGTTCTCAGGCTTATCGCCACACTGTAATGGTAGTGATTGTGGATATTCATCTAGCATGGAAGGCAGTGAAACAGGCTCTCGGGAGGGTTCAGACGTCGCCTGCACTGAAGGCATTTGTAATCATGACGAACATGGTAGGTTCAGATTAAGCTTCCCAATTATTTCTGCTACATGGCTGAGTTAAGCACATAAATAAAAAATTACTGATTTCTTCAGGTGATGACTCCTGTGTTCATCACTGTGAAGACAAAGAGGATGATGGTGATAGTTGTGTTGAATGTTGGGCAAATTCAGAAGAGAACAGCACCAAAGGAAAAAATAAAAAGAAGAAAAAGAAAAGCAAGATGTTGAAATGTGATGAACATGTAAGTGTCATAAAATGTCATTCTTAAACCTTTGCTCTTTTCCTTGGAGTGGCTTAGTCGCTACACACCTTAGTCTCTAGGCTTTTTTGTTTTTAGAATGAATACCTATGCAGTTCCGTTGGTTGCTCATCCTGTGATTTTTATAGGCATGTGTGTCTGATGTGTGGTTGTTTGTCCAACAGTCCGTGTGCGACATAAATCCAATTCCTTTTTTCACAGTAGTTTTTAATGTTAGCTCCGTGATCTTGAGCAGTTTGCTTGATCTGTTTTCCCTGCTGTAAAATGGGGATAATAGTCCCTGTCAGATCAGATTCTGTGAAGATTAAATGAGATTATATTGATGGGTTAGCATAGTGTTTGTGTGTGCGTGCTCAGTTGTGTCTGACTTTTTGTGACCCGCCCTGGACTGTAGCCCACCAGGCTCCTCTGTTAATGGAATTTCCCAAGCAAGAGTACTGGAGTGGGTTGCCATTTTCTACTCCAGGGGATCTTCCCGACTGGAGGATTGAACCCTTATCTCTTGTGTTTCTTGTGTTGGCAGGCGGATTCTCTACCACTGAGCCACCTGGGAAGTGTAGTGTTCACTGTGTAGTAAATGCCTAGAAACTGCCAGCTGTTGCTGCTGTTCTGTATTCCTGGTGAAATCTTAACATACTCTCAGGGCATTTATTTTTTCTTTAAAAAAGAGTCATTGCTATTATGCTCTGCCTTTTGGGGCTTCCCTGGCTCAGTGGTAAAGAACCTGCCTGTCAGGCAGGAGACTCGGGTTCGATCCCTGGATTAGGAAGATTCCCCTGGAGAAGGAAATGGCAGCCCACTCCAGTATTCTTGTCTAAGAAATCCCATGGACAGAGGAGCCTGGCACGCTGCAGTCCATGGGGTTGCAAAGAGTCAGACACGACTTGACAACTAAACAACCACCACCTGCCTTTTTACCTGAGAGATACTTTTGCTGTGGTTTCAGATCCAAAAGCTTGGAAGCTGTATCACAGATCCAGGTACTCGAGAGACCTCAGGAAATACCGTGCACACAGTGTTTCACCGTGACAAGACCAAAGATGCACATCCTGAAAGCTGCTGCAGCTCTGAAAAGGGCGGGCAGCCCCTGGCTTGGTTTGAGCATAGGAAAAACGTACCACAGTTTGCAGAACCCACAGAAACATCGTTTGGTCCTGATTCTGGAAAAGGTGCCAAGAGCTTAGTTGAACTCCTTGTAAGTAAGCCATGATATCTTTTTGTGGATAATTGATTGCTCATGGGTAGATGTGGGAGGAGACAGTATTTGAGGGTTTCGCATTGGGAATGGGAGGAGGCTCTTAAGCAGTATTTTATTATTTTTTGGTGACTTCATTCCTGCCCTTCCACTGTGTAACTGTTCTGGAGCACATTTCCTTGTCCTCCTTTGTCTCAAAGGTAGAAGAGCCTATTTGGGAGAGGTACAGAGAGTTGGCATCAAGTCTAAGAGTCTGACTCCTTGGTGGGGATTGTTATAAGCAAGCTACCTTTCTGAGTGCTAATTAATGGTAGCCAACCTTCCAGACCAGGAAAGTATATAGAATCTGAACTAGAGTCCATTTTCCGGGTTACTTCCTTCATGTAACCTTCATGTCATGTAGGATAAAAGCCTAACTGAACTTGGGACATCTTTTATAATTGATTTGCAGTCTTTATACTTTAGATGAATTATACCTGATTCCAAGCAACCCAGGGCATAGTTCGTGTGGAATTTGCAGGAGGGGCAAGGAAAGAAAAGGGTGGCATCTTTCCTGTAGTCATCACAGGATTCCAAGGGAAACAAATCCTTTAGAATGCTAGCTTTTTTCTTTTTTATATAGTTGTAAAGTTTATTGGTGATACTGTATATTTCATAAGTTTTAAAAAGGTTATATTTTACCTAACTTGTGGAGATAAATGTTTCAACATAGAACCAGCCAGAGAAAAGTCAGATTATTTAAAATTTGGAAGCTATTTATAACCATCTCTAATTAATCACTTTTTAAGGCTAAGGTGTGTTAGTAGTCTGCTTGTAGGCTTCTAGGACAAATTATAGATCGAGTTTTAAATCAAGTTGAGTTGCATTTTATTCTTACTTAGTACTTTCCAAGGCAGAATGACATTTTGTTATCCTGTAAACATTCTATTTAAAGCCTTTATGTGACTGAATTAAAACTAAAAACTAGCCTGCTTTAGTTTTTAGCTGTCTTCTATTAGGATAGCATTTTGCATTCTTCATTTAAGTCATAGTCTTAACTACTGCTTTAATTTGCAGGATGAGTCTGAATGTACTTCAGATGAGGAAATCTTTATCTCACAAGATGAAATACAGTCATTTATGGCTAATAACCAGTCTTTCTACAGCAATAGAGAACAATACCGACAGCATCTGAAGGAGAAATTTAATAAATACTGCCGCTTAAATGATCACAAGAGGCCCATTTGTAGTGGCTGGTTGACAACGGCTGGAGCAAATTAAATAAATAAAATAGCTCTGTCTTTCAATGAAACACTCAAGATGACTACTGCGCCTTCTCTTTCAAAAAAACTCTTTAATTTTAGTGACTTATGGCAAAATTTTATCTTAAATCAATGTGATTCTTTCTTGTTTTGGGAGACGGTGGAGGTAACCTCATTAGTTTGTTCTTTCTTCAGGCTTGTGTCTTTAGTTGTGTGGCTGCGCAGGCCTGCCATATGATTTAAGCCATCTCTTTTCATTAAATGTTTCTCTTCCTGTGAGACTTACTAAAAAGCAACTTAGTGGCAAAAAGTAATGTTGTACTTATACTTCTGTACAGAAATGACAATGAGCTGAATATATGGTTTTACAAAGTAGACATCCACTTGCGAAATGTTTGGATGTAATGTTAAAGCGCAATGTGCAAAATTTAAAATAAAGAATATTTATTAATACGCATAGTAAAATTTGGTGTACATGTTTCTACTTAATGTGTGGCAGTATTTTAATTAGCCACCTGTGGTCTTGGTATTTGACCAGTGATGATGTTAGAGAGGATGAAGAGCAAATAAGGAGAGGGATACAGGCTGTTGAAGACAAAAATTCTTCCCCTTCGTCAGAGTTGACAGCTGAGAAGAGCAGGGTCCAGTCTTTTGTTCTGAAAGAATAAATTTGCTGCGATACCTTTAAATACTGACTAGCATCATACTTCCTTGTGAGATTTTTTAACTGCTGTTATTTATAATGTTCCTTGATAACATAACATAGAGCACCTTAAATTCAGAGGTTCAGATTGAACTAGAAGAGTGAAGCAAAACTTGGCAGAATTTCAACCAGGGGTTGCCTGATCAGTAGTTACTTGGTGCGTAGAGAACTGGGAGCAGAAGGCTCCACTGAGAGCTGACCACACTGCGGTCTGTGTGAGTGCCTGTTCCTTATCTGGTTTCCAACAATAAAGCCACTCTGGCTTTACAGTTACTGTTTTCACAAGCTGTCTGTGAGTACTGAAGGTGAGATTCCCCGAGGAGTAGCATTTGGCTGCCATTTAAAAGGTTGAGTCAATAGTTAAGTAAAATCATGTGCTTACAGCTTTGTGTCTACATGTTGATAATACTTGGTGGGCAGCAGACAAATGGTGGGACGGTCAGTACCTCTCTGCAGTGGGGATGGAGTGAACCTTGTGGATTTTCTACCACTTAATCAGATTTCTAATCAGATTTCAAGTGGGCAACAGCAGAAGTTTAGTGAGATTTTAACTTTTGTAGTTGGTATTTTTTGGAGCCACCCCGAGTTGTCTTTTCAAATCAAAGTGTGGTACAGGGACTAGAGCAGAGATGAAATGAGTAATTCCTTTCTGATCCTTGTTTGCTTTCATCCTGGAATCCATAAAAAAATGACTAAGGGTTCTCCCAACAGCCCTTGGCTCTGAGCCCAATCCTCCTTCCACCACCTGTTGCAGTCAACTTTTCTCTTGAGATTCCTAAATTAAGCAAGGGCTGGTTTTATTTTAATCTTTGCCCTTGGGGACCCCAGCCACATTCACGGCTTATTCCATTGGTTGCAGTGGTGGGATTCCAGCAGAGATGTTTTCTCTTTGAAAGGACGGCTATATAAAGAATGCAGAAGGGAGGCAGTATTCAGTGTTTTGATGGAATATCCTTAGTGGTCAGCAAAGTGACTTCTACTTTGAATAGAACCAACAACCTAAGAAGAGACAAGGGAGGACACAGTGAAGGCAGTTTCAGAACACATCCCCTGGCCTAATACTGGACTGCTTGCCATCCAAGCCAGGCTCCTCGTCTGTCTCGGTATATCCTATAAAATGACAGTGTTAATAGGTTCTATCTCATAGGGCTCTTGTGCACATTAGTATTTGAGATGCTTAAAATGTATTTTACTGTGCCTGTCACAGTAAGCGCTCAATAAACGTCAGCTATTGCTTTAATTTTTCGCATGCACCGTGATATATTTGCTCCAGTGGGAGTAGGGGGGCTTAGAGGAGTTGTAGGCTATAGGTCATGAGGGATACAATCCCCTCCACCCCAATACACATGTACTTGGGAGTGTTTGCCTTTTTAACCATGAGTTCTCCTCGGTTGGAAAGGCCAAGCGATCAGGCGGGGTTGAAAGGTCACCCCGCCCCAAGGTCACCCAGCGTCGACCGCTGAGACGCTCAACCTTGTCCGAGCTGAACCGTTCCCATCAGCCGCCGGCTGGTTGAGGAAGGCGGTGGCGTCACCTTAAGTGCCCCGTAACTTCTCTTCCTGGCCTTTGGGTCAGGATAGGGAAGGCGGACAGAGCAAGAGGCGAGTACGCGCGTCCTCAGGCCTGGTGCAAGCCTGCACCGAGCCTCGTTCTCTTCCAAGGATAAGAGCTCACAGAGGGGAAACTACAAACTCCCGGGACCCTCCCGCCTAGTCCCGCGAGAAGCGGTTTTTGTCCGGGCTAGGGCCGGAAGGGGTGGGGTGGGGCGGGGACCGGGCGAGAGCCGGAAGGGGCGGGGCCGTGCTGGAGGGAACGGAGCGGAGTCCGGGATCCGGCGAGAGCCGGATGGGGCGGGGCCGTGCCCTCG
>NW_011495033.1:11140311-11144894 GCF_000754665.1 Bison bison bison | reverse complement strand
AGGTCCTGGCGTACCTCTGACGCGGGCAGGTCGACTGCGGGCGCCGCGGGGGTGACAAGAGAGCGGCCGGGCCCTTACGACCTAGGGCGGAGCTCGGCGATCCAAGGGCTCTGCTCCCAGAGCGAGGTGGCCGGGCGGCTCGGGACCGTGGCCAGAGCCGGCATGGAGCGGTGGCGTGACCGGCTGGCACTGGTGACGGGAGCCTCGGGAGGTATCGGCGCGGCCGTGGCCCGGGCCCTGGTCCAGCAGGGTCTGAAGGTGGTGGGTTGTGCCCGCACCGTGGGCAACATCGAGGTAAGGCCCTGCAGGGGAGCGAGTGGCTCCGGGTGGCGTCGTTTCCGCCGGGCTTGGGTCCAGGTGGGGGATGGGGAGCGGTCGGAGCCAAGGTGTCACGCTGCCCTCTTACCCGCCACCCCAGGGCCACTTGCAGCGGGCTCAGGGGCAAGAGAGGTGGATGCCTAGTTGGTGGAGGAGGCTTTTGGATCCCTCAGGGCAGGACTCTGTCTTTGCTTTTTAAAGTCTTGTCCGTTAGGGAGCTTTTTTCCTGACAGCCTCTGCTCTAGTATACCAAGTCTCTGACTCCCTGGCATCTTTTCTCCTGCTTCCCTACCTGCCTGCTCAGGTTGGCTGAGAAAAGGAGAAGCCAGGGAGAAGGGAAGAAAGCTTTCTGGCCTCAGTGGCGAAGCTGGCTACTGGGTTGCTTCCTCTGGTTCCCAGACCTAGTCCACAAAGCCAAACAAAGCGAGTAGGAGCTAGAGGACTTGATCCTGCTCATTTTTCACCCAGGACTGAGTGGGGTTGGAGTGGGAGTGGAGCTTTTCTGAAGAGGCTCAGCTCCACCTTCTCCTGAAGGTGAGGGTTAACCTTCTCGATGGACATAAGGGACAAATGGGATGTATATATAAAGTAGACCTTTTTTCCAGTTTCACTGTCACAGGTGGGACTGAGGAGGTAAACCAGGGCATTGAACCTGTGTGCTCTGGGGGACAAAGCAATGTGGAACTGAACCCCCTGGTTTTTCTCTTAATGTGGGTTGGGAGCCCCAAGGGTTGTGAGCAATGAGAGCTCAGAGAAGAAGGAAATGAAGTTGGCTGTGTTGGAGCAAGGAGGAAGAAGGATGAGCAGTTTCCATCATAGGAGCTTTGGATTTACCCCAGCCAGGACCCCCCTCAGGGTTTGGGCTGGTGCTGAGCTTGACTTCCACCCTTGCTCAAAGTCCCTGGGGCAGGGAGAGGGCGAGGAGGCCTTGGGTGGGGCTGAGCTGGAAGGTGTGCAGGAGGGAGGCCTGTCCCCTCCCCTGTTGCCGACCAAAGGTTCGCTTTATAGCCTCCTAGATGGTTCCAAGGTCACCTGGCTATACCCTTGCCCCACACTGCCCCTCCCTTTCCCCTGTTCTGAGGTGCTCAGGGCCCGCCTCCACTCCGGAGCCTAGAGGATCAGACCAGGGATTAAGCCACTTGATTCTCTGATTCTAAAGCCACTCTTGCCTTCTGTTCCTACTTCCACCCCAACTGCAAACCATCCAGAAGGGTCCCTGAACCCTGAGGAGAGCCCCCGATTGATCACTCACCCCCCAGGAGGCCTCCTTTAATGAGGGGGGATGGCTCAGCTGTGAGGGGACTGACATGATTTCAGGTCCTTTTTGAGGATAGATGCGGACAGGTAGGGCAATGAGAAAACAGCAACAGAGAGACATGTATTATCAGTCCCTCCATTGTGGCTTTGCTGCAGGGCTTTGAGTCTGGAGGAGGAATGGAGAGTTTCGTGCCAGGAGAGGGCAGAATTCCAGGCTGCTTTGCCCACCATCTGCTTTTCTTGATTGGTTGATGGATTCATTCATTGACACTCAAACAAAATTTGAGTTCCAACCTCCTACAGTGAGAAGCCCTGTTTCCCGAGGGGGTTGTTGAGCAGGTGAAATGTTGAGTAGGTGAAATTGGGTGAAGGGGGACTTCTGAGACCCAGAAGACTGTACTGCTTAAACTCATGGAAAGTTAAAGCAGAAAAGAATTTCCTAGGTCACCTGACTGAGCCCTTTATTCCTGACTTGGTTTGGGGGTAGGATGGTGTTCCAGGGCAGGAGACCAAGCTGGCCCTCCTCTAGGGCTCCCTGCCCTGGCACCCCTGGCCCACCGACACATGTCCATAGTCACCTTGAGGAGGCTCTGGTGCCCGGTCACTGGCCTCCAAAGCAACCACACAGCTGGTTTTCTTCCTGCTTCTGAATGGCTGCTTACCTCAGCCATCTCCCAGTGGCCTTTCTGTCTTAGGGATCTTTAGTGTCTCGAGGGCCCTGGCAGTGCCCAGGGGGGTGCCCAGTGTCACCTACTACCTGGCTTGGCTCACAGTCTCCAGAGAAACTGGGGTGGAGGGTGGTGCCCCGTGGGTCAGAGAGAAAGACTCTCCTGACTTCCTGACGATTTCTATAAGCAGGGCGAGGGGAGACCAGCTGTTGAGCTCAACTGAAAAGTGAAAAGTCTGTGTGAGGGTTCTGAGCCAGCTGGCTGCAGCTTGTGGAGGAACAGTGATCGTTTAGATATAAGCCCTTCTGAGAGGGTTTGGTAGAGTGATGGGAGAGAAGTGAATTGAGGTCCTGGTGACCCTGGGCGCTGGTGGAAGAAGCATGGGGTGGAGTATGGCTATGAGCGGAGGTGTGTTCCTGTTGGGAAAGAGTCAGAAAAGAGACATCTCTCCATTCCCGGGATCCCCAGGCCCCTTCTCTGACCTCCCCACCTCACCCCAGAGCCCCAGAAACTTCTCCCTTCTTGAACGGAAGACTCGAGTTTATTTGGGAGGTTCCTCCACTGATGATCTCAGCCTCCCCCACCCTCACTCAGGGACTGCTCTCACCCCTGGACTTTGACCTGAGAGGTCAGGCTGTGAGGATGGCCACCAGAGGCGAGAGCTCTGAGCGGTGACAGCGGCGGGAGGTGGAGTCTGAGGGCGCGGGGTGGGTTGTGTGTGGAGTGAGCAGCTCATCCCAGTTAGACCCCTGTTGGGTTTCATAGGAGCTGGCTGCCGAATGTAAGAGTGCAGGCTACCCCGGGACTTTGATCCCCTACAGATGTGACCTGTCGAACGAGGAGGACATCCTCTCCATGTTCTCAGCGGTCCGCTCTCAGCACAGCGGTGTGGACATCTGCATCAACAATGCTGGCCTGGCCCGGCCGGACACCCTGCTCTCAGGCAGCACCAGCGGCTGGAAGGAAATGTTCAATGTAAGGCCTGGGGGCAGGGTCTGTGGGGGGGGAGAAGCGGGTCACAGCAGCTGGGAGGAAAGCAGGAAGATAGACCTCTATGGCCAGGAGGAAAGCAGGAAGATAGACATACATCTACAGCCAGGAGGAAAGCAGGAAGATAGACATCTATAGCCAGGAGGAAAGCAGAAAGATAGACATCTAGGGAGAGGAGGCTTCAGGTTTCTGCCTGGGGCACTTTGAGTCTCACCTGCTTCTCCTCCCCAGAGGGAGAGGGAGTGGAGGAAAGGCCAAATCTTTCCCATTCTTCTTTCCTCTGAGCCCCTGGGGGCAGTGCTTAAAAGCTGGTTTCTTTCTGTTGGAAGAGAGATTGGTAGGAAAGAAAACTGCCCTCAATCGGATGTCCCCAAGTGGCAGCTTTGTGCTTGGGGACACGGTCTGATGGGAAGAACAGGAACCCAGAGGCTGAAGATGATGGTCTCATTCAGCCCCTCCAGTAACCATGTGGCTTCAGGCAGGTCATCACCCTCTCTGAACTTCAGTCTTGTCACATGGTAATTGGGATGAACTGCACCCAGACCATCACTGTCTGGGATCACAAATTCCAGTGTCTCCTGAGGCCAGGTAGGAACCCAAAGAGTGGGGCGGGTTGCACGGGGAAGCACTTGGCCATGGAGGGCCCCGCCCCTCCCATCCTCTGCCGTCTGGGCAAGCACAGGCCTCCCCACCCCACCCCCGCTGCCCCGTGTGTGGCCAGATCTGTGACTTCGCTGAAAGCAGCGGGGGCATCAATTTCCATGGAGACCCCCACCCACCCCATTCACCAAAACCTCAGCTCCAGGAATGCAAGGACTTTTGTCTATTTCATTTTTAGAATGTTTTAAAACCACGTGTAGACCAAGCACAGCCTTCAGGGCGTGGATTTTCAACCTCTAGACTGTAATATGGGGCAGTACCTTCAGGGTATGAAACTAATTCTGAGAAGTGGAAAGCAGTGTGTAAATGGAATGTTTCTATCCCCCGCCCCCCACCAGACTTTTCATATGTGCTCACAATAACACCTGACAGGTGCTTGGGCCCCGAAATGAGCAACGAACGTTGAAACGTTGAACGGGGATATGCAGCCCTGCCCTTGCCCTCAGAGAACCTTCTGAGAGATCCAAGTTGTGGACGTCACCTGCAGTCAGGGCGTCTCTAAAACTAGACCTCAGCTTGCCTGACTGTAAAGCGAGGCATGTATATGAAATCCCTAAGCCCCGTTCAGCTGGAACATTATGTCATTCTCTTCAGTTCAGTTCAGTCGCTCAGTCGTGTCCAACTCTTTGCGACCCCATGAATCGTAGCACGCCAGGCCTCCCTGTCCATCACCAACTCCCAGAGTTCACT
>NW_011495033.1:11139388-11139565 GCF_000754665.1 Bison bison bison | reverse complement strand
GCTGTCTAGGTTGGTCATAACTTTCCTTCCAAGGAGTAAGCGTCTTTTAATTTCATGGCTGCAGTCACCATCTGCAGTGATTTTGGAGTCCAAAATAATAAAGTCTGACACTGTCTCCACTGTTTCCCCATCTATTTCCCATGAAGTGATGGGACCGGATGCCATGATCTTCGTTTT
>NW_011495033.1:11133989-11139066 GCF_000754665.1 Bison bison bison | reverse complement strand
TTGAAATAGCTCAACTGGAATTCCATCACCTCCACTAGCTTTGTTCGTAGTGATGCTTTCTAAGGCCCACTTGACTTCACATTCCAGGATGTCTGGCTCTAGGTCAGTGATCACACCATCGTGATTATCTGGGTCATGAAGATCTTTTTTGTACAGTTCTTCTGTGTATTCTTGCCATCTCTTCTTAATATCTTCTGCTTCTGTTAGGTCCATACCATTTCTGTCCTTTATCGAGCCCATCTTTCATTCTCTTAGGATTGTCTTATGAGGCATTTCCCAAGAGAACCACATCAGTGATCACAGAGGGAACCCTCGACCTCCAGATCTAGAAGATTCGCTCCCCTGGCCCGAGGGGATCTGTTTCTCCTAGTTTCTCCTCCTCCATCCCTCCATCCCCAAGAGCTGAGTTCTCTGCCCCACAAACCCACATTGTTAAGAGGACCAAAAGCAGGGCTGGAAACCGCCTGTGTCCTGCCGTGAACGCCGGGCCAGGTTTATAGCGGGAGTGTTCTGTCCCGATGCCTGGCGCTGACACCTGATAAAGATAAACGTCTGACCTCCCAGCTGGTCTCCCCTCTTCCCCAGAGGAGAGAGTGAAGGCCCGTTGAAAGTTTTATCTCTGCTTGCCCTCCTGGCTGAGCCTAAGTGGTGGGGCTGGGCGGGCGCTTTTAGCAGAGACCCTTCCGTTGGGCCTCTGTTCCCTGCAGGTTGGGGTCTGGGGGTCACCTCTGCCAGAGGAGCAGAAGTGGGCAGGGTACAGGAAGCTTCATGCCCTTGGGAGGCCCCTTGCCACAGTGACACGTGACTGTACCCCCTGTGCCCAGTCCTGTAAACAGGATGGAGGTTGGAGGACAGCGTGGAAGGACGGAGGGCCAGCCTTCTCCCGTCCACTCTAGTCTCAAGGGAGGGGCCGGAAAGGCAGAGAGCAGCGGGGTGAAAGGCTGAGCTTGGTCCGGAGGAGAGAGATTTTCAAAGGAAGGATTTTAGGCTGTTTCGGAGAGAGGAAAGCCCGTGACTCTGTCCCAGAGAAGAGTAGGGCATTTGGGGAAGAAAAGGGGGTGAATTCCCTAAGGCAGAGGAGACAGCCAAGATGGGGAGCGCTCCTGGGTGGATTCTGGGGAGGGGTGGTGTCTGTTTCTGAATACACGGGAACTTGAGGGCATCACCCAGCGAGGGGAGCCGCCTCTGCTGTCCGCTGGGGCTGGTGGCTGGACGGGGAGCAGCACGTAAGGCCCGCGGCCCTGGCATGTCCTTGGTCTCGGGTAGGACCCAGCCCTGTTTGGGATGCCCCCCACCCCGGGGTGCTCTGGGGCTCCATCACCTGCTCAGACGGGCCCAAAGATGCAGACACGCATTGCCCCCCACCCCGCCTGCAGGTGAACGTGCTGGCCCTCAGCATCTGCACGCGGGAAGCCTGCCAGTCCATGAGGGAGCGGAAGGTGGATGACGGGCACATCATCAACATCAACAGGTGCGGCGGCCGGGGCTGGTCAGGGTGCCCCCGCCCCCCAGCGGGGCGATCTGCTGCGGCTCCTTTGACCTCTTTGGACCTCAGAATTCCCCGGTGGTAGAGCAGAGATCTCACACCCAGTTAACACCCAGAGGGCACGACTAGGGGGCGGGGAAGAACGTTGTTGTGGTTGTTTAGTTGCTTAGTCCCGTCTGACCCTTTGTGACCCCGTGGACTGTAGCCCGCCAGGCTCCTCAGTCTGTGGGATTCTCCAGGCAAGAAAACTGGAGTGAGCTGCCATGCCCTCCTCCAGCAGGGGAAGAAGAGTACGTGGCAAACACCAGCCCCTCGTTGGCTGGAAGGGGTAGCTCGGCCCCTTGGCGGCTGAAGCCTGGGGGCCCTCCCAGGACTGGGGTTCTGCATTCCTCAGGCCGCAGCAGGAACCTCACCCTGTGGCACAGAGACTGCAGTCTCTGTCATGGGGGTGCCCGCGGAGACACGGCCTCCGTGCCCTAGACTCTAAGAACCCTTTCAGTGAACCACACGGGTGAAAGGGAGAGAGCTTTGACAGCCTGCGTGGACTGAAGAGGGAATCCTGGGGTCCACGGAGGGAGGCCTTGGAGGAGGAGGGGGCCTGGAGGAGCTGTCGATGTGGACAAGCCGGATGAGTGGCGGGAGGACAGTCCCTGATGTTCAGGAGGCACCTGGGGGGGAGCTGGTCAGGCAGGCAGCCCGGCATCACTCTCTCCTTCCCCTTCCCTTCCTGCGCCCAGCATGTGTGGCCACCGAGTGCCACCCCCGGCTGAGACCCATTTCTACAGTGCTACCAAGTACGCTGTCACCGCGCTGACGGAGGGGCTGAGGCAAGAGCTCCGGGAGGCCCGGAGCCACATCCGAGCCACGGTGAGGGGCGACCTGACCCCGGCCCCTCCCCACCACACACACTCGCGGCCCCAGAGCCCCGCGTCCGTCCTGGGCACAGGCCTCCCGCGCTCTGCTGCTGCCTGCGGGGCCCTGCTCAGTCCTTGAGTCCCTGCGCGTCTCTGCCTTTAAGGCGGGAGAGGGGCTGACTTGAACCTAGAGAAGGGGGCGAGGGCGGAGGGGTGAGGCTGAGGGAGCACAAGGGACCTTGGGAGGCCACGGCTGGAAAGCAGGACTGGGGCTCTCCCCAGGAAGGCTGCCCGAGCTTGGGTGGCTTGCTCAGCCTCTCCATGCCTCAGTCTTCCCAGCTGTAAAATGGAGATGAAAACACCTAGGGTATGAGGGTATGAGGCTTCCCTTAGGAAGCCACTTTGTAAAGCTGACCTGGCTTTTGGTAATGGCCCAGTAGCTGGTAGGAATCATTCTGATAACCCCCCCGTTGCAGCTTTGGAGGGCGGAGGTGGCCGCTGGACCTTGGGTGGCCGTCCCTGTGAGGCTGGGGCCCTGTGGCCTCTGTCCTTTCCCTCCCAGCCCCCTGCCCCAGGCTGGCCTCTGGCCGGGGCTCAGCTCCTGAGCAGGCTCTCTCTTTTGGCCCAGTGCATTTCTCCAGGAGTGGTGGAGACACAGTTCGCCTTCAAACTCCACGACAAGGACCCCGAGAAGGCAGCCGCCACCTATGAACACATGAAGGTGGGGCCCAGTGAAGCCACCCACTCCCTAAATGAAGGCAGAGGGTGCCCTGGCCTTCAGACCTTGCCCTTCTAGCCAGCCTGTCGCCTCTCCTGGGTTGGGGGAACACGGATGCTGGAGAGGACCTCCCTGGTTGGGGGGAGGACCTTGGATCATTCTGTCCTCACCTCTCTCCTTTCCCCCGGTGCTCCCAGTGTCTCAAACCTGAGGATGTGGCCGAGGCCGTGATCTATGTTCTCAGCACGCCCCCTCATGTCCAGGTGAGTCTGGCCTTGGCTGTCTGTCCCCTGGAGGAGCCTAGCCAGCCCAGAGGTGGAGAGTGGGAAGGCCTTAAGAGGGTGGGGAGAGCGTCCTGGCTTCCTCAAGCCTTGTTTGTGCCTTCTGCAGATCGGAGACGTCCAGATGAGGCCCACAGAGCAGGTGACCTAGCGCCCTGTGGGGAGCTCCTCCTTCCCACATCCCCCTTACAGCTGGGCACCTGCCCCTGGACTGGGGGTGTTGATTTCTGAACCCCTGGATTTCACTTCCTTTCCCCACCCCCACCAGGGGCTAGAAAACTTGAGGTTTTTATATGTCAAATTGTTGCCACCATGAATGGGTGAGGGGAGAGGAGGTGGTGCCCCCTGATTGTTTTACCTGCTCCTGCTTTCTCAGTCCTCTTCTTGGGCTCCCTGGCCTTTGTCTGCTGCCCTTGCCTTCTTCCCTTTGGCCTGGGGAAGGGACTGTGGCCAAAAGTGGGGCTTTCCCCTATCTTCCTGAACCCCCACCCACACTGTCCCTGAAGGATGAGGCCGCGGAGGGAAGCCCTCAGCTTCCATCTCAATGCTTACTGGGGCTCCGGGCTTCCTTCTGCCCTCCCCCACCGCCCCTTCTTTGCCCCATCTCAGTTCTCCAGCCCCACTGCGGCTTCTCCATCCCTCGTGGGGTCCTCCCTCCACTCTGACTATGCCAGCAGAAGACCAGGGCCTGCCTCCCAAGTGGGTTTCACTGTGATCATTAAAAAAAGAAAAATTGCATTAAAAAATCTTGGCTGCAGAAGTGTCTTTCAGTTCTTCCCCCTTCTTGTGATGAGGAATGGTTGTCTCAGAGTTCCTTGCAGGAGAGCGGGAAGGTGGGTGGATTGGGGGCATCCTTCCTGGAGTGTGAATTACCTTTCAGTTGGGTCTGGAAAATGGGTAGGAATTTCCGGCCAGAAAAAGAGGACAGCGGGGCGCGCCAGGCAGGGAGGCCCCGAAGAGCACGCAGGGCTGGAACAGCACAGAACTTAGTGCAGGAGTGACAGTGAGACTGAAAAGGCAGCTCCTGCCTGGATCCCAGGGTGGGGGTGGGGGTGGGGGTCGTGAGCAAGGAGTCTGGCCCTTAACCTGTGGGGCCAAGGGCATCAGCTGGCTTGTCAGTATGCCAGAGCTGTCACTCAGAGAATCAGGGCCGTGGGATCGGAAGTCGTCCGTGGGGTTTCTGCTGACGGGTGCTAAGGTCTGACAGGCAGTGGAGGTGTCGCGGAGGGGCTGGATGCAGAAGCAGCTCCGGAGGAAAACCGCCAGCACCCGGTGGCGGAGGGCCGTCACCAAGCCCGGCCAGGTTGGACAGGAAACGCAACACATCTCCTTAAAGTGTCCTTTGCTGGCGCCGGGGTGAAAGGTCCTTCAGCCTCCCGGGACCTTGGAGGGTGCACGACGCCACCCGGCCCGACGTCGGGTCAGCTCAGCGGCGAGCACCCCCTCGCTCCGGCGCCTCGACGGTGGATGGTGGTCGCTCCGCCGGCCCTGCAGGGGGCACTGTGGGAACGGCTTAGCCTCCGCGCATGCGCCTTGCGGCAACCCGGGCGGGGGCGGGGCGTCCGGACGCGGAAGCGGAGCTGCTCCCGTGAGGGACGGCGCCGGCGGGAGTAGCCGCCCTTGCGGACGCAGCCGGGTTATCTACCATGGCGCTGCCCCCGGCCGTCGGGACCGCGACCTGGCCCTGCTGCAGCCTCCCCCTCACGCGTCCTTTCTCCCAAGCGACGCGGCGCTGGGG
>NW_011495033.1:11133107-11133889 GCF_000754665.1 Bison bison bison | reverse complement strand
TTTGAGCATTACTTTACTAGCATGTGAGATGAGTGCAATTGTGCGGTAGTTTGAGCATTCTTTGGCATTGCCTTCCTTTGGGATTGGCATGAAAACTGACCTTTTCCAGTCCTATGGGCACTGCTGAGTTTTCCAAATTTGCTAGCATATTGAGTGCAGCACTTTCACAGCATCATCTTTCAGGATTTGAAATAGCTCAACTGGAATTCCATCACCTCCACTAGCTTTGTTCGTAGTGATGCTTTCTAAGGCCCACTTGACTTCACATTCCAGGATGTCTGGCTCTAGGTCAGTGATCACACCATCGTGATTATCTGGGTCGTGAGTATCTTTTTTGTTACAGTTCTTCTGTGTATTCTTGCCACCTCTTCCTAATATCTTTGTTTCTGTTGGTCCATCCCATTTCTGTCCTTTATCGAGCCCATCTTTGCATGAAATGTTCCCTTGGTATCTCTAATTTTCTTGAAGAGATCTCTGGTCTTTCCCATTCTGTTGTTTTCCTCTATTTCTTTGCATTGATTGCTGAGAAAGGCTTTCTTATCTCTTCTTGCTATTCTTTGGAACTCTGCATTCAAATGCTTGTATCTTTCCTTTTCTCCTTTGCTTTTCACTTCTCTTCTTTTCACAGCTATTTGTAAGGCCTCCCCAGACAGCCATTTTGCTTTTTGCATTTCTTTTCCATTGGGATGGTCTTGATCCCTGTCTCCTGTACAGTGTCACGAACCTCATTCCATAGTTCATCAGGCACTCTATCTATCAGATCTAGGCCCTTAAATCTATTT
>NW_011495033.1:11128979-11133007 GCF_000754665.1 Bison bison bison | reverse complement strand
GCCGCCGCGTCGCCCGGCTCCTGCTCCAGGCCTGCAGGTCTGGGCTGCAGGGGCAGCGGGCTGAGCTGCTGCGCGCGGCCGAGGAGCGGGCCATCCCAGTGCTGCGGCCCCGGCGGCGGGAGCTGGATGTCCTGTGCCGTCACCAGGTTCACCAGGGCGTCTGCATGGAAGTGAGCCCCCTGCGGCCCCGGCCCTGGGCCGAGGCCGAGGTGGCCCGGCCAGGAGACGACCCCCAGCAGCTGTGGCTCGTCCTCGAGGGGCTGCAGGATCCCCGGAATCTTGGGGCTGTGCTGCGCTCCGCTCACTTCCTCGGAGTGGATAAGGTCATCACCAGCCGGAGAAACAGGCATGGACGCCCCTTATTTCCCGTGCGTCCCCATCTGGAGGCACAGCCGAGTTCCTAAGCACCTTGACCCTTGGGTGGTCCCTCAACCAGGCCTCCCCGACTCCAGAATTCTTACCCCCTAACCCTTGGGGTATGGGGGAGGGCACAGCACCGGGCCTGAGGTTACCCGGCTTCATATGGTGGCATGGGGAAACCTTGCAGCTGCCCGCTCACTCCAGTAGTCAGCAAGGCCAGCGCCGGGGCTATGGAGGTGATGGACGTGTTCTCCACTGATGACCTGGCCGGTTTTTTACAGGTAATGGCGCGGGGGAAGCGGGGGTGTGTTAGTAAAGGAGAAGAAATGAACCAAGCTCAGTCTCCAAGAGCCTCCTGGCCAGCAGCTGAGGGAGGAAGGGGTTGGGGGCGGTGGTATCGCTTCCTTGTTTGTTTAGTCACTAAGTCGTGTCCACTCTTTTCGACCTCACGGACTGCAGCACGCCAGGCTTCCCTGTCCAAAATATTGTGGCCATTGGAGCTTCAGCATTATTAGCCCTTCCAGTGAATATTTAGGGTTGATTTCCTTTGGGATGGACTGGTTTGCTCTCCTTGCAGTCCAAGGGACTCTCAAGAGTCTTCTCCAGTTCCACAATTTGAAGGCATTAATTCTTCGGAGCTCAGCCTTTATGGTCCAACTTTCGCATCCATACATGACTACTGGAAAAACTGTAGCTTTGGCTATATGGACCTTTGTCAACAAAGTGATGTCTCTGCTTTTTAATACGCTGTCTAGGTTGGTCATAGCTTTTCTTCCAAGGAGCAAGCATCTTTTAATTTCATAGTTAAAGTCACCATTTGCAGTGATTTTGGAGCCTCCAAAATAAAACCTGTCGCTGTTTCCACTTTTTCCCCTTCTATTTGTCATGAAGTAATGAGGCAGGTGCCATGGTCTTTTGTTTTTGAATGTTGAGTTTTAAGCCAGCCTTTTCACTCTTTCACCCTCCTCAAGAAGCACTTTACTTCCTCTTAGTTTCTGCCATTAGAGTGGTATCAGCTGCATGTCTGAGGTTGATGATATTTCTCCTGGCAGTCTTGATTCCAGCTTGTGATTCATCCAGCCGTCTAAATCGCTTTGAGGAGAGAAGGATCTGGAGTTTTACAAAGCATACATGGAGCAGAATCTGACGTTAGGGACTTCCACTGCAGTCCTTTCAGAGGCGTACTTTTTGCTCCTCCTGCAGGTTTTCTCAGTGCTCCACTGCCTAGGGGCTTCCTGATAGCTCAGTTGGTGAAGAATACGCCTGCAATGCAGGAGACCCTGGTTTGATTCCTAGGTCTGGAAGATCCACTGGAGAAGGGATAGGCTACCCATTCCAGTATTCTAGCCTGGAGAATTCCATGGACTGTATAGTCCATGGAGACGCAAAGAGTCGACATGACTGAGTGACTTTCAGTTCACTGCCTAGTAAGTAAAGTGTTAGTTGCTCAGTCGTGTCCAACTCTTTGGGGCCCCATGGACTGTAGCCTGCCAGGCTCCTCTGTCCATGGGATTCTTCAGGCAAGAATAATGGCATGGGTAGCCATTCCCTTCTCCAGGGGATCTTCTCAACCCAGGGGATCGAACCCAGGTCTCCTGCATTGCAGGCAGGTTCTTTACCATCTGAGCTACCAGGGAAGCCCATCTAGTAAGTAGGTCTTGAGTAAATGTTCACTCGTGAGAAACCAGTGGTTCCTGCTTCCTCCTGTAGGGAAGCAGTTTGAAAGGCTCTTTGAACAAGGACTAGTCTATCCCTTCCCCCTGGTCCCTCCCACAAAAGAAGAAACAAACAAAACAAACCCCCCAAACCACTACCACCAGCAGCAGCATCACCACCACCAAAAAAACCCACTTTGATGTCTAGGAAGGGACAGTTCAGTTCAGTCGCTCAGTCCTGTCCAACTCTTTGCGACCCTATGAATTGCAGCACGCCAGGCCTCCCGGTCCATCACCAACTCCCGGAGTTCACCCAAACTCATGTCCATTGATTGGATGATGGCATCCAGCCATCTCATCCTCTGTCAGTTCAGTTCAGTTCAGTTCAGTCGCTCAGTTGTGTCGGACTCTGCGACCCCATGAATCGCAGCACGCCAGGCCTCCCTGTCCATCACCAACTCCCGGACTTCACTCAGACTCACGTCCATCGAGTCAGTGATGCCATCCAGCCATCTCATCCTCTGACGTCCCCTTCTCCTCCTGCCCCCAATCCCTCCCAGCAACAGAGTCTTTTCCAATGAGTCAACTCTTCGCATGAGGTGGCCAAAGTACTGGAGTTTCAGCTTCAGCATCAGTCCTTCCAATAAACATTCAGGACTGATATCCTTTAGGATGGACTGGTTGGATCTCCTTGCAGTCCAAGGGACTCTCAAGAGTCTTCTCCAACACCACAGTTCAAAAGCATCAATTCTTCGGTGCTCAGCCTTCTTCACAGTCCAACTCTCACATCCATGCATGACCACTGGAAAAACCGTAGCCTTGACTAGACAGACCTTTGTTGGCAAAGTAATGTCTCTGCTTTTCAGTATGCTATCTAGGTTGGTCATAACTTTTCTTCCAAGGAGTAAGCGTCTTTTAATTTCATGGCTGCAGTCACCATCTGCAGTGATTTTGGAGCCCAAAAAGATAAAGTCTGACACTGTTTCCACTGTTTCCCCATCTATTTCCCATGAAGTGATGGGACCGGATGCCATGATCTTCATTTTCTGAATGTTGAGCTTTAAGCCAGCATTTTCACTCTCCACTTTCACCTTCATCAAGAGGCTTTTTAGTTCCTCTTCACTTTCTGCCATAAGGGTGGTGTCATCTGCATATCTGAGGTTATTGATATTTCTCCCGGCAATCTTGATTCCAGCTTGTGTTTCTTCCAGTCTAGCGTTTCTCATGATGTACTCTGCATATAAGTTAAATAAGCAGGGTGACAATATACAGCCATGACGTACTCCTTTTCCTATTTGGAACCAGTCTGTTGTTCCATGTCCAGGTCTAACTGTAGCTTCCTGACCTGCATACAGATTTCTCAAGAGGCAGGTCAAGTGGTCTGGTATTCCCATCTCTCAGAATTTTCCACAGTTTATTGTGATCCACACAGTCAAAGACTTTGGCATAGTCAATAAAGCAGAAATAGATGTTTTTCTGGAACTCTTGCTTTTTCCATGGTCCAGCAGATGTTGGCAATTTGGTCTCTGGTTCCTCTGCCTTTTCTAAAACCAGCTTGAACATCAGGAAGTTCACGGTTCACATATTGCTGAAGCCTGGCTTGGAGAATTTTGAGCATTACTTTACTAACACGTGAGATGAGTGCAATTGTGCGGTAGTTTGAGCATTCTTTGGCATTGCCTTTCTTTGGGATTGGCATGAAAACTGACCTTTTCCAGTCCTGTGGCCACTTCTGAGTTTTCCAAATTTGCTGGCATATTGAGTGCAGCACTTTCACAGCATCATCTTTCAGGATTTGAAATAGCTCAACTGAAATTCCATCACCTCCACTAGCTTTGTTCGTAGTGATGCTTTCTAAGGCCCACTTGACTTCACATTCCAGGATGTCTGGCTCTAGATGAGTGATCACACCATCATGATTATCTGCATCATGAAGATCTTTTTTGTACAGTTCTTCTGTGTATTCTTGCCATCTCTTCTTAATATCTTCTGCTTCTGTTAGGTCCATACCAT
>NW_011495033.1:11127681-11128658 GCF_000754665.1 Bison bison bison | reverse complement strand
GCCCGTCTTTGCATGAAATGTTCCCTTGGTATCTCTAATTTTCTTGAAGAGATCTCTAGTTTTTCCCATTCTGTTGTTTTCCTCTATTTCTTTGCATTGATTGCTGAGGAAGGCTTTTCTATCTCTCCTTGCTATTCTTTGGAACTCTGCATTCAGATGCTTATATCTTTCCTTTTCTCCTTTGCTTTTCGCTTCTCTTCTTTTCACAGCTATTTGTAAGGCCTCCCCAGACAGCCATTTTACTTTTTTGCATTTCTTTTCCATGGGGATGGTCTTGATCCCTGTCTCCTGTACAATGTCACGAACCTCAGTCCATAGTTCATCAGGCACTCTATCTATCAGATCTAGTCCCTTAAATCTATTTCTCACTTCCACTGTATAATCATAAGGAATTTGATTTAAGTCATACCTGAATGGTCTAGTGGTTTTCCCTACTTTCTTCAATTTGAGTCTGAATTTGGTAATAAGGAGTTCATGATCTGAGCCACAGTCAGCTCCTGGTCTTGATTTTGTTGACTGTATAAAGCTTCTCCATCTTTGGCTGCAAAGAATATAATCAGTCTGATTTCGGTGTTGACCATCTGGTGATGTCCAAGTGTAGACTCTTCTCTTGTGTTGTTGGAAGAGGGTGTTTGCTATGACCAGTGCATTTTCTTGGCAGAACTCTATTAGTCTTCACCCTGCTTCATTCCACATTCCAAGGCCAAATTTGCCTGTTACTCCAGGTGTTTCTTGACTTCCTACTTTTGCATTCCAGTCCCCTATAATGAAAAGGCCATCTTCTTTGGGTGTTAGTTCTAAAAGATCTTGTAGGTCTTCATAGAACCGTTCAACTTCAGCTACTTCAGTGTTACTAGTTGGGGCATAGACTTGGATTACTGTGATATTGAATGGTTTGCCTTGGAAACGAACAGAGATCATGCTGTCGTTTTTGAGATTGCATCCAAGTACTGCATTTCAGACTCTTTTGTTGACCA
>NW_011495033.1:11118231-11127581 GCF_000754665.1 Bison bison bison | reverse complement strand
TTCCGATCTCATCTCTTGTTTGACCACTTCCAATTTGCCTTGATTCATGGACCTGACATTCCAGGTTCCTATGCAATATTGCTCTTTACAGCATCGGACCTTGCTTCTATCACCAGTCACATCCACAGCTGGGTGGTATTTTTGCTTTGGCTCCATCCCTTCATTCTTTCTGGAGTTATTTCTCCACTGATCTCCAGTAGCGTATTGGGCACCTACTGACCTGGGGAGTTCCTCTTTCAATATCCTATCATTTTGCCTTTTCATACTGTTCATGGGGTTCTCAAGGCAAGAATACTGAAGTGGTTTGCCATTCCCTTCTCCAGTGGACCACATTCTGTCAGATCTCTCCACCATGACCCACCCGTCTTGGGTTGTCCCACGAGCATGGCTTAGTTTCATTGAGTTAGACAAGCCTGTGGTCCTAGTGTGATTAGATTGACTAGTTTTCTGGGAGTATGGTTTCAGTGTGTTTGCCCTCTGATGCCCTCTTGCAACACCTACTGTCTTACTTGGGTTTCTCTTACCTTGGGCGTGGGGTATCTCTTCACGGCTGCTCCAGCAAAGCGCAGCCACTGCTCCTTACCTTGGACGAGGGGTATCTCCTCACTGCCACCCTTCCTGACCTTCAACGTGGGATAGCTCCTCTAGGCCCTCCTGTGCCCGCGCAGCCACTGCTCCTTGGATGTGGGGTTGCTCCTCCTGGCTGCCACCCCTGACCTCGGACTTGGGTAGCTCCTCTCGGCCATTCCTGCGCCGTCGCAGCCTGGCACTCTCGGCCACTGCCCCTGACCTCGGACGTGGGGTAACTCCTCTTGGCCGCTGCCCTTCAGGCATGGGGCCCTCCCAGCTTCTGCCCCTGACCTCGGATGTGGGGTAGCTCCTCTCGGCCGCGCTTAGTGCGCCGGTCGCATCATCTGTCAAATCTTAGCAAAACCCGTGGTCCATCAGCATTTGTCTTCAGCTGTGCTTCCCTTGCTGGACACAAGGGGGCAGTATTGCCCTGTATTTAGCAGTTTCCCTGACCGTCCCCCAGGGCTCCTCTCAGTCCTTGGGTCCCTGTTCTATACTTATTTCTTGTTTGTCACATGCAATCTGATGGTTTTAAATTGCCATTTAGATACGAATGCCTCCCAAATATATATCCTTCTGGGTTTTGCTCCTGAACCTCAGATTCACATATCTAGTTGCCAACTCAACAGCTCTTTTTTCTGTCTAATGGGCGTTTCAAACAAGATTTCCAAATGTTCCTGTTCCTTTTGCAGAGTTAGCCAGCTCAGTTGATGGCAGCTCTTCCTGCCTTCAGTTGCTTAGGCCTTCGCGTCCTCCTTGGGTCTTCTGCTCTCTCACCCCACATCCCACCTGTCTTACGAGGACGTGATTGTCCAGTCCTGCACGTGCAGCTGACGACAAAGGCACCGCTAGTTCAGGTTTGCCCAGAGATTAGAAAGGATTTAGAATACACAGATATTGTTAAGGCACAGCCTTTCATTTTTACCTTGGCCTTATTTCCATACTTACCTGGCAGGAAATGGCAACCCACTCCAGTACTCTTGCCTAGAAAATCCCATGGACAGAAGAGCCTGGTAGGCTACAGTCCATGGGGTCGCAAAGAGTCGGACACGACTGAGCAACTTTCTTTCTTTCTTCTTTCTTTCTATTTCCACATTCTGACCATTGCTAACCATCTCCACTGTTACCACTGTGGTCCAAGCCACCGTCATCTCTCCCTGTGTCACTGCAGAAACCTAACTGGTCTGCTTGCTTCTGCTCTCAACATAGAGTGATTCTGTAGAGACGTAAGTCAGACCGTGTCCTGGCTTCTCTGCTCAAAACCCTTCAAAGGCTTTGCCTCTCTCAGAGTGAAAGCCAAAGGCCTTCCAGTCGCCTTTGAGGTCCTACCTCCTGTGGCCTCTTTTTTCCTTTCTTGTCTCAGCAGCTCCCTTTCCACTGGCTACTTGGCTGTTCTGCTGTTCCTCACGCTTGCCTGGTAAGCGCCTGCCTCTCGGCCTTTGCCCTTACTGATGTCTGCCTAGAGTATCTCCTCCCCCAGGTGTCTGCGTGGTGCTCCCTCCCCTCACCTCCCGCAGGTCTACACTTCAGTGAGGCTTCCCTGACCTCCCTGCCACGAGGCTGGGGTTTGGGCCTGTTTTGTTCATCCCCTTATCCCCAGTGCTGAGCACAGAGCCTGTCCACTCTAGGTACTTGATAACTACTGACTGAATCCAGCGGCTTAACGAGGGGATGACTAGATGTGCAAGGCCAGGCTCCTCCTGGCTGGTGCTCTGCTGAAGAATTGATTTCACCTCTCCCCTTTCAGGCCAGAGCCCGGCAGGGCTGGCTCGTGGCTGGCACAGTGGGCTGCCCGGGGCCTGAGATCGCCCTGTCCTCCAAGATCCCCATCACTCGCTGCTTGGATTTCCTCTGGGACCGGCCTACCCTCCTCGTGCTAGGTAGGTAGATGTCCCTGCTCTTTGCTGAGATGCAAGCTTCCTGAGTGCCTGCCTGCGCAGCTGGGGCCTCCGTAACCCTCCGGCCCCCTTGCTCTGCAGGGAACGAGGGCTCTGGTCTGTCCCGGGCAGTGCAGGCCTCCTGCCAGCTTCTCCTCACCATCCTGCCCGGCCGGCAGCTGCCTCCTGGACTCGAGTCCTTAAACGTCTCCGTGGCCGCAGGTGAGTTTCCACTCCCCTTTCTTCTCTCCTTCTGATCACATGCATACAGCTGCTTCAATTCATCCTAAATACCTTTCTCAATCTTGCTGTGTCCGAATTGCTTATATATGCCGAATGAGGAAAATATCTACATCTTTTAAAAAATTAATAATGTCTGACTGCTCTGGTTCATCATTGCTGTCCGAGGACTTTCTCTAGTTAAAGTCAGTAGAGCAGAGGTCACTGTCTAGTTGCAGGCTTCTCATTGCAGTGGCTTCTCTTGTTTGTGTGCGGGCTTAGTAGCTGTGGTGCATGGGCTTCATCGCCCTGCAGAGCATGTGGGAATCTTCCCGAACTAGGGATGGAACCCGTGTCCCCCACATTGGCAGGCAGGTTCTTAACTACTGGACCACCAGGGAAGCCCCCTACAGCCTCTTGAGGATGGAGTGAAGAAGTGCCTGGCCCATGGTCCCTCCTCTGTTCCACCCTTGTCCTTCTATCTGTCTGTGCAGGAATCCTTCTTCACTCCATTTGCAGCCAGAGGAAGGGGTTCCCAGTGGAACGGAGGAGAGAGCAACTTCTCCATGACCCCCAGGATCCCTCGGCCTCGTCTGAAGCAGCCAGAGTGGCTCAGCACCCAGGACTGTCCTCAGGATCATTAAAGAAGAGACAAGACGGGGGCTAACCGGGACTGTCCACGGTGTCTGTGTGCTGGGGAGCGCACGCACCCACACCCTCGAATGTGCTGGAGTCTCTTTGTCTTCTTATGAGTGGGCATCAGGCCTCTGTTTATAAACCGCTATCCTGGGGAGCCAGGAGCTTTGCAGTAGAGACCACAGGAAGTTCAGTTTCCTGTTTTTTTGGACTTTCGGTTGGAGATGGCAGCCTATTGATTTCTACGCTGTGCTGGGACAGAGGGTCTCTTTCTTCCCAGGTCCCGCCTGGAAGCAAGGGGGAGTTTTGGACATCAGAAGGGGATCAGGCAGCCCCATCCAGGGTCCTCTTCCTCTTGGATGGGTGTGAGAAGGCAGAGGAAAGCCCGGGGCACTCCTGTGGGCCAGACAGGTGCAAATCCAGGCTCAAACCCTCTGAACACACGACTTCATCTTTCTAACCCCCAGGGCTGTTGTCAGGATCCAGTGAAACATCACTTGATATCCAGCAGGCACCCCTTCTCTCTGGTTCGTCCACTAGGTGGCAGCCTTGTTCTTTGGTCCACGGTCCCTTTGGCAAGCTTTCGCAGCCACCTGGGGAGATTCCTGGCTGTGGCCCACCCCAGAGACGCAGGGGAAAGTTTAGCAAATACCTATCAACTCACTGGCCCTCCAGTACCCACCATGGGTGAGTTAGTCGGCCTCCATGGAAAGACCTGCCAAACCAGAGTTCTGGCCTTTGATTCTGGGAGGTGGTGAGGACCTTGCAGATTTGCCGTTTGTTGTACAACCCAGACAGATTCGGTACTACTCTCCCAGGCTCCCGTGAGCAGAGCAGAAGCCACTAGGATAAGTAGCTTAGGGCAGTCTTGGCTGCTGACTGGAACCACCTGGCAAGCTTTGAAAAGCAGCTGACACCCCCTCAGCCTGATGTGATTGGTCAGTGTGCAACGTGAACATCCGACTTTTTTTTTTTTTTAAGGATTTTATTTATTTTCTTTTTTGGCCGTGCTGGGTCTTCATTGCTGCTCGGGCTCTTCTCCAGTTGCGGAGAGCAGGGGCTACTCTAGCTGCAGTGCACGGGCTTCGGTAGTTGTGGCAAAGGGCTCAGTGGTTGCAGCTCCCCGGCTCTAGAGCACAGGCTCAGTAGTTGCGGTGAATGGGCTTAGTTGCCCCTCGGCATGTGGGATCTTCCCGGATCAGGGATCCAACCCTTGTCCCCTGCATTGGCAGGCGGATTCTTTACCGCTGAGCCACCAGGGATTTCCGAACATCCGAATTTTTAAAGCTCCCCCAGTTGGGTCTCAGTTGCAGCCCAGGTCGGGACCCATTAGGTTTCTACTGATGTTCTGGGCTGGGTAACTCAGGGCATTTAGCAGCATCTCTGGCCTCTGTCTACAAGATGACAGTAAGCACCCTCTCCCCCAAGTTGTGACAACCGAAAACGTCTCCAGACGCCGCCTCCAGACGCCGCCGTGTGTCCCTAGGGGGATGGAACGAGCCCTTGAGCAGCACTGCTTAGGAGCGTGGGTCTGGGGGATGGCTGCTGAGGCACAGGTCCTGATGCTCTGACTGGCCAGTTCCTCCCCCTCCTGCTCCTCAGTGGGCGGGGATAATCTTGCCTCCCTGGGTGGCGGGGAGGAGAGAGGCCGGAGAACTCAGGGCCTTACACACTGCAGGTGCTTGGTAAGTAGTACTGCCCTATTCTCTGTGGGGTGGAGTCAGCTCGAATTCTAATGGTGATGCCAGTTAGAAAGACACTGAACTTCAATTTTTAAAAGGCCAAAGATGGGACTTCCCTGGCGGTCCAGTACTTAAGACTCTGTGCTCCCAAGGCAGGGGGCCTGGGTTTGATCCCTAGTCAGAGAACTAGATCCCACGTGCTGAAGCTAAATCTGGTGCAGCCAAATAAATTTTTTTTTTTTTAAATAGTATAATTCCAGCTGATTTGGATAGTTTCACAGCAGAAAACAACGCAACGTTGTGAAGCAGTTTTCCTCCAATTAAGTGAAAGTGAAGTCGTTCAGTCATGTCCGACTCTTTGTGACCCCAGGAACTGCAGCCCGCCAGGCTCCTCCATTCCTGGGGTTTTTCAGGCAAGGATACTGAAGTGGGTTGCCATTTCCTGCTCCAGGGGATCTTCCTGACCCAGGGATTGAACCCCGGGTCTCTCTGCATTGCAGGCAGACTCTACCATCTGAGCCACCAGGGAGTCCCTCCAATTAAAAAGTAAATTATAAATGAAAGGGACAAAGATGGCTTTAAAGTCAGAGCTTTTCCTCTCAAAAAGGAGGAAGAACCCCTCCTTCATACACTCCATAGATCTCCATCACACAGGTTTCTCCCTGAGCTCTGTCCCTGACTGCCACACAGATGTGACCTCCATCCAGCTCAGGTGTACGACCCCACCTCCCGCATCACCTCTGCTCTCTCCACGAAGAGGCTAGTGTGTTTTTGTTTTTCTTCTGTTTTCTGGCTGCACCACATGGTAAGTGAGATCTTAGTTCCCCGCCCAGGGATCAAGCCCATGCCCGCTGTAGTGGAAGCGCTGAGTCTTAACCTCTGACCACCAGGGCGGTCCCCCTTGTGTGGTTTCTGGCTGTGGCCATCCTTAGCCTCGTGGGGTCAGGGAACGGGAGGGTCACTTGAATAGTCCAGGTGTGCAGAGGTACAGGCTGACTGAATCAGCATCTCTCGGGAAGAAGCCAGGCACCAGCATTTTTTTTTTTAGAACTATCCCGCTGATGGCCAGTATACAGCCAGTTGGAGAATCACTGGCTGTCACATTACTATGTATGTCCAACTGCTTCCAAGTCGTTCACACCCGTGCTTTTGAATGCATACCAGAAAGTTTGGGCCAAGCAAGCTTTTACCTGTCCCCAAGGTTCTTCAGAAGATGCTGGATCTCCAGCCCTGACTCTGGCTTCCTCCCTGGGTGGTGTCTCGGTCTCCTCATCTATACAATGGGGATAGTGCCATCTACACCTGCTCCAGCTACCCTTTCCCCAACAGGGAAGTTGTAAAGATAAAAAAGCATTGTGTAAACTGCAGGACTGTGTGCCCAGGCCTGGCATGTCATAATTCAAACCTGGGTGTGAGGGTTCAGATCAATGTGTCAACCTGAGTGGGCCACAGGGTGCCCAGATACTTGGTCAAGCATTATCCTGGGTGGTTCTGTGAGGGTATTTTTGGATGAGATTAGCACTGCTGGACTGAGTAAAGCAGATCGCACTGCCCTGTGTGGTGGGCCTTGTCTAATCCGTTGAGACCCCCAGTAGAACAGAAAGGCTGACCCTTCCCCAAGTGAGAGAATATGCCTGCCTTTTGGAACTGGAACATGGCCTCTTCCAGGTCTCAAGCCTGCTAGCCCTCAGATGGTCACTATATCATCAGCTCTCCTGGGGTTTCCAGCCCTACCCTGCAGAACTTGGGGCTTCTCAGCCTCTGTAATCACATGACCCAATTCCTTATAACATATAGTGTGTATGTGTATGTGGGTGTGCATATATGTGTGTGTGTGTGCACAAGCTTGCCTGCATGCTTGGTCACGTCTGACTCTGTGCAACCCTATGGACTGTAGCCCACCAGGCTCCTCTGTCCGTGGGATTTTTCAGGCAAGAATACTGGAGTGAGTGGTCCTTTCCTTTTCCAGGGGATCTTCCTCACCCAGGGATCAAACCTGCATCTTGTATCTCCTGCATTGGCAGATCCTTTACCACTGTACACCTGGGAAGTCAAATCGACTTAGCAGCAGCAGCATAGAGAGAGAGGTTCTGTTTCTCCTGTTGGGTCTGTTTCTCTGGAGATCCCAGAGTAACAGATCTGGTGAAAACTGAGGTGTCCTGGTGCTCCCCTCCATCCTGGGGTGCAGAATTGAGCTTTGCTCTCCAGAACTAAAGCCAGCATGAAACCTAGAGGTAGGGTTGGCTGTTCTCGGGGTCTGGAGCCCTCTCCTGCCCACCGACTCCTCTGTGGTGTCCGGAGCCCTATCTAACCTTGGGCCTGCTATCCGTCAGCTTTCTGTGGTCTGGGTCGCCTCCAGGGCCACTCCCCCAGGGAAACAGCCGGGCCCAGGTGGCTCCTTCCTGCTTCATCCCCCCAGGCAGCAGGCTGGCTGTCCTCTGGAAGACAGGTTCACTTGAACCAAAGGGAATTGCGGCTGTAATTACCTGCCCAGGACATACAGATACGTAATTGTCATGCAACCCAGACACTCCCCAAATGAAGAAAGGCCCCGAGGCCAAGGCTGAGGCCTGCTTCTCTGCACGTGACCTCAGGTGCCAGGTGCATAGAGGCTGCTGAGCTCAGCTAGTGTGGTTCAACACCCGGGAGCTGGGGCGACAGGCCATGGGTACGAAGGGCAGCAGGGTCAGGGTGCGGCTGGAGGAGAGCACGGTGCTGGCTGAGGACATGACCTTGGCTGGCAAGCAGTGGGCGCTTTGAGCTCCAGCTCTGACTTTGGCAGTGGTGTCAAGGTGGCCATGTTCTTAACTTTTTCAAGCCTTGGCTTTCTTCATCTGTAAATAGGGACGACAACAGTGTCCACGTGGGGGGATCGTGCATGTAAAGCCCTCGGCCCTGTTTCCTCGGACTTTGAGATGCTCTCACAGCTGACATGGGGGGCCGACCTAGAGGTCAGGACACTGGACCCTGCCCTCCCACCACCCTGGCCTCAATTTCCCCAGAGGCTCTAGGACCCCTTTTAGCTGCAAGACACAATGGTTTACCGGGGAGAACAGAGGTGGGTTGGAAGAGGCAGGGGCTGAAATGACATTCCTAGGCTCCTCCTTTATCAGGGTCTCCAAGCCAATAGGGGCAGGGTCTCAGAAGGTTGGGGTTCCCAGAGAACCCTACCCCCTCCAGGGCTGGCGTCTTTTTTTTCCCCTACAGAAGGCTAAATTTCCAGTTTCACCCTGCCCCAGGCTGGGATCCTCAACTAGAGCCCCTCTACTCCTCCAGGGAGAGTCGGGCGCCAGGGAGCCCCACAGTTTGTAAATGTAATCAACCTTGAGGTCTCTGACTTCCACAGGTGCAATTAGCATGCCCATCTGCTAATCCCTGATTGATGATGTTTACAAACACAGGACTCTGCTCTCAGAGCTGCTCAGCGCCCTCCTCTGGGGCCAGGAGGCAGGGGTCTTCCGAGCACCGCCCCCCACCACCCCACCCCATGTAGCCCACTACTTCGGGCCTCCCCACTCAACAGCCCTTCCATCCCCTCCTCCAGGCAGTGAGCAGAGCTGGAGGTCCTTCCAGATCCCTTGGCCCAGTCCTCACTGCACACAGAGCAGAGACGCCGTGAGAGCACAGGGAGCCCAGAGGCTGCGGGGCTGGGGCCTTGCTCTCCTTTCTCCCCAGTTCTGGACTTCCTGGGACACACGATGTTGCTTTCACTCTCCAGCCCAGCGCTAGCCCTGAGGCACACACGCCTCCCTTCCTGGAGGAGTGGGCCTGGCCCTGGCACCCTGAGGCCTCTCCCCAGACAGGGAGGCATTTCAACCCCACCTACCCTCCTGAGGACTGCCTGGGTCCTCTCACAGGCAAAGTAGCTAAAGCATCAGGAACACACTTCTAGGGGACTTCCCTGCTGGTCCAGTGGTTAAGGATCTGCCTTCTAATGCAGGGAACGTGGGTTCCATCCCTGGTCTGGGAACTAATCTCCTACTTTGTTTTGTTTTTGTTGTTAAGTCGTTCAGTCATGTCTGACTCTTTGCAACCCCATGGACTGTAGCCCGCTAGGCTCCTCTGTCCATGGGATTTCCCAGGGAATTACACTGGAGTGGGTTGTCATTTCCCTCTCCAGGGGATCTTTCCAACCCAGAGATTGAACCCAAGTCTCCTGCATTGGCAGGTGGGTTCTTTTATCACTGAGCCACCACACGCCGCAGGGCAGCTAAGGGATTGCACCGCGACTGCTGAGCCTGTTGCTCTGGAGCCCACGTGCCACAACGAGAGAACTTGTCTGCTGCCCACAGACCCTGCAGAGATCCTGTGGGCAGCAACTAAGACCCCACGCAGCCAAATAATGAATATTAAAACACACACATTT
>NW_011495033.1:11117888-11118131 GCF_000754665.1 Bison bison bison | reverse complement strand
CTGTCCTGGGTCAGCCTCAGGCCCATCCCTTAACCTGATTTAATCACAGTTTCTTCATCTGTGAAGTGGAGATAGGAACAGTACCTTTCATAGGGGTTGTTGTGAGCATTAACGATGGGATGTATAAAAAGGACTCAGCACGGTTCTGGGGACACAGTAGGTGCTCAATAAAGGTGAACACTTTCAGGGCAGCAGAAATAATGATAATGGTGATGATGTTGATAGGAAAAGAGGTCTCTGAAG
>NW_011495033.1:11096589-11117712 GCF_000754665.1 Bison bison bison | reverse complement strand
TCCTGCTGCCCCACCCCCACCACGCCCCTCTGGGGAGAAGGGCAGGTCCTGGCTCATTACTGGCGGGGGGCTGGGGTGGAGGTGTCAGATTGGAATCCCTCCTGGGTCTGTTCGCAGCTTCTCTGTTTCATTAACACCTCCCTGGTGGTCTTCAGCTCATCCTGCTGGGGGAGATGCTCCAGAAAGTTCTAACTCCCCAGCCCAGAGCTCACTGCTTCCCGCTGCTAGGTCTGTGCTCAGACCCGCGTAGACAGGGTTTTATGTGGGAGAGAGGTGGCCGCTGGCCCAGAGGCTGTCTCTGTCCCTGCACCCCAGGATCCTGGGGGCCTGGTGAGGGGGTCTGGCACCTGAAGCTGCCCCTTGCTCCTCAAGCAGCCTCTCTTCCCCAGTGCGTCCCACCCAGTCCAGCCACTTCTTCCTTCCTTTTGGATCTCCGTGACTGTGAACACGGCTTGGTCCTGGGCTCTCATCCTGACCCACCACTTCCTAGCTCGATGACCAGAGGCAAGTCGCTCTCCTCCAGGACATCTATCCAGTTCTGCAAAACGGGGACACGACGCCACAGCCCGGAAGCCCACAGCCCGATAAATTGGTCAGCTCTCTGCAACGGGCAGCTGTTGTGATTTCACAGGGAATGACAGTCGCTCTCAGAACGATCATTCTACACCCCAGGACTTGGTTTAGCCAGCTGGGGGGTCGGGGAGTGGAGGCCAGAGTCCCAAGGACCTGTCAGGTTCCAGGAAGCAGGAGAGGGCGTGAGCTTTGCCCCCCATGAATTGTTCCAGCTCCGTCCTCAGACTGGGAGAGGGAGTGGGGCTGGTCAATGAACTGGGACCAGGAGATTTATTCCTCGGGCTCTGGGAAGGCCGCTTCTAAACAAGGTTCCTCTCCACTACACTCCAAGAAGGCTTCTTATGGAAATGCCTGTCCTTCGCCCCGCTCTGCCCTCTCGGTCACAATGGTCCATTTCTGAGGATGCTCTTCACCAGCTGCGGTGGCCCAGGGGAGGAGGGGCTCGGTTGGAGGTGGGGCTGGGCCCGAGCCCCTCTCCACTCCCCCTCCGCACCCCCCCAATCCAGGCAGTCTAGTTGAACTTGACCCCTTCTGCTTTCTCCTGCCACCTCTCACCCTCCTGGCCCCCCTCCCGTGCCCTGCTTTTTGCTGAGGTTTGTGGATGTCAGAAGGGAGAGACGATGGAAAGTGGTCCCTTTTGTGGTTTGTATGTCAACTCAAAAAAATGTCAGTGGGCTCAACAGTTTCCTTCAGAAAGAAGAAAATGAGAAGTCAGCAAACAAGGGAGGCAGTAAAGGGGTTGGTGGGGGGGCGCTTGCTTCCTTCTTCCTAGCAGCCTTAAGGCCCTTCCCCCAGCCTCTCGGCCCACAGAGTCCTCTGAAGACCCTAAGCACCCCCCACGCCCCCAGGAAGGCCCACCCCGTCCTTGAGTCTTTGGGGCAGGAATTATTAATAGCTTCCTAGGTCCCCCACACAGGGCCAGGCACTTACGGGGAGAGGGAGGGTAGTTTATAAACAATGAATGAACAAGCAAATAGGTCCTGAGGTCGGAGACTAATTGCCTCCTGTTTCTCTTCGGTGGGGTGGGTTGTGGGGGGCAAATCTCTCAGCGTGTTTCCAGCTGGCCCTGCCCCTCCACTTTTCAGAGGAGGCAAGATGCAAATGATCCCCCAGCCACAGCTGCTCTCCATTCTCTGAAACAAAGGAGCTCATCGAAGGCTGAGGGGACAGCTCTGCAAAAGCCCTCAGCCCTTCACCCCGCTGAGATCCATCAGCACCCAGGCCCGGCGTGGAAGCCCCTCCCCTCGACGGGGGTACTAGCCATGGGGCTGGATCTTGCTTAAATCGGAGCCCCGAGGCTAACACACACACACACCCCGCTCTCAGCGTGGTGGGTGTGGGACCCGGGAGCTGGCAGCAGGGCGACGATGTTGATGATGGGAACGATAACGATGCTGACGGTGGTGATAGTACTAATGTTTATTATGTACGTGCCGTGTGCTGGAAGTTTTACGTGTCTCCTTGAATCCTTTCGATGCTTTTGGGGCGGCCACCGTTACTACCTTTGCTTTATAGATAGCAAACGGGCACGGAGGGGTTGAGGAACTTGCTCAGGGTCATGGTCGGGCAGTCAGAAGGGTGTAGGAAGGAAGGAGGAGCCAGGGTGGGCAGGAGAGGACCTGCAGCCCAAGCATCCCCTCGGAGGCTGCCTCCCGGGAGGCCAAGCCACGGGGGCATGCGGCCACGCTCTCAACCCCCAACACCAAGCCCCTCCGCCCATGCAGCACCCCACCCTGTCTCCCCTCTCCGCCTCTCCCCAGCTCTCCTGACAAGCTCAAAGTGGGGCCCCCAGTGCAGGGCACCTCCACCCACTCCCCGCTCGGCTGTGGGTATTAGGCTGGGTGGGCTGCAGCGGGTGGCATGGCTCCTAGAGACACCCAGACTTGGGTTTAAATCCTGCCCCTGCTCCTGTGTCTAAAGCCTTGGACCTGGGCTGAGTTTCTGAGCCTCTCTGCTTAGTTTTCTCCCTGTAAAATGGTGCCCACGGGACTTCCCTGGCAGTCCAGTGGTTAGGGCTTCGCCTTCCAAGGCAGGGGGTGTGGGTTTGGTTCCTGACCGGGGAGCTAAGATCCACATGACTCGTGGCCACAAAAACCAAAACACAGAACAGAAGCAGCATTGTAACAAATTCAACAATGAGTTTAAAAATGGTCCACATCAGAAAAGTAAAATGGTGCCCAAACTGGCTTTGAATATTCACTGGAAGGACTGAGGTTGAAGCTGAAACTCCAATACTTTAGCCACCTGATTCGAAGAGCTGACTCACTGGAAAAGACCCTGCTGCTGGGAGAGATTGAAGGCAGGAGAAGGGGACAACAAAAGATGAGATGGTTGGATGGCATCACCGATTGTATGGACATGAGTCTGAGCAAGCTCCAGGAGTTGGTGATGGATAGGGAGGCCTGGCATGATGCAGTCCATGGGGTCGCAAAGAGTTGGACATGACTGAACGACTGAACTGAACTGAGACTGGCTTTATCCTGAGGGTGTGCTGGGGCTTGAAAGCAGATGCCCATGGCACGAGGTAGGTCTTCAGGGCTCTGGGTCTCCCGCCTCCTCTCCTCCTCAGCTCTGCCTCTGTGTTCCCATGTTGTCCATCCTGTCTGCTGTCACCGGGGGTCCCTGCCGCTGTTCCCTCTCCGGGGCTGCGTCTCCACACACCGGATGTCCCTCTCTTTGCCTCTCCTCTGGCTCCACCCCTTGGGGCTGATCGATGGCAGCCGCTGGTTATCGACTGGGGTGGGCATCCAAATGAGGCTGCCGGAGGCCAGGATTAATGGACGGGATCGGTGCCCAGGCTGAGGGGGAGGCAGTTGGGGAGCCCGGAGCTGCAAGGCCCCAGGGCTCTGGCCTCTCCTGCCAGGACCTGGGAGTGGGAGTCCGTCCAGCTGCAAGGCCCTGCCGCTCAGATGGGAGTAGAGGGCGGGGCAGAGGTCTTCTGGGGACAGACTGCTGAGGCTTAGCTCGTGCTGTCACTGGACAAGTATTTATTGAGCATCTAGTATGGGTCAGCTGGGGATACAGCAGTGTGGGAGTCAGTGAAAATCAGTCAGTAAAATTATATAGTGTGTTATGTAAGAAGTGGAGCAGGAAGAGGTGGGTGAGCGTGCAGTGTGGGGGAGGCGCCACTTTGAATAGTGTGGTCAGAGACTGGCCCCCTTGCAAAGATGACCTGTACACAAAGACCCGGGAAAGGGAAGGAGTGAGCGCTCTGAGTGTTCTGTGCTGTGGAAACCACGAGAAGGGCCAGACGCCTTCTGGCAGGGGCAGAGCGGTGTGCTTTGGGCTCCCAAGGAAGCCAGGTGGCCGGAGTGAGGGATAAGGAGGGAAGGAGTAAAGGAGGGGAGCTGGATGGGGTGGGGGGGCAGTGGGGGGCCAGGCCCGGGCACAGCGGGGCACACAGTCAGTCCAGGCCGAGAGGCCCGAGCAGCTTCCGCACAGGGCAGCTTCTAGAGCACGACTCTGCTGCTCCAGCCATGTCAGGAGTTTCTGTTTACTTATTTGTGACTTCTACTGAAGTGTAGTTGAAGTATGTAGTGGGCTTCCTGGGTGGCTCAGTGGTAAAGAACCTGCCTGCCAATGCAGGAGGTGCTGGTTCCATCCCAGGGTCGGAAAGATCCCCCTGGAGGAGGAAATGGCAACCCACTCCAGTATTCTTGCCTGGAGAATCTCCTGGACAGAGGAGCCTGGCGGGGTGCAATCCATGGGGTTGCAAAGAGTTGGACAGAACTGAGCGACTAAATGACAACAATAACGAACATAGCGGAAGTATAGTTGACTTATGACGCTGTCTTAATTTCAGGTGTACAGTGCAGCGATCCAGTTACACATATGTATGTGTGTGTATACTTTTTCCGATTCTTTTTCCTTATCAGATCAGATCAGTTGCTCAGTCATGTTCAACTGTTTGCGACCCCATGAATCGCAGCACGCCAGGCCTCCCTGTCCACCACCAACTCCTGGAGTTCATTCAGACTCACGTCCATCGAGTCAGTGATGCCATCCAGCCATCTCATCCTCTGTCGTCCCCTTCTCCTCCTGCCCCCAATCCCTCCCAGCATCAGAGTCTTTTCCAATGAGTCAACTCTTCGCATGAGGTGGCCAAAGTACTGGAGTTTCAGATTCAGCATCATTCCTTCCAAAGAAATCCCAGGGCTGATCTCCTTCAGAATGGACTGGTTGGATCTCCTTGCAGTCCAAGGGACTCTCAAGAGTCTTCTCCAACACCACAGTTCAAAAGCATCAATTCTTCGGCGCTCAGTCTTCTTCACAGTCCAACATCCATACATGACCACAGGAAAAACCATAGCCTTGACTAGACGGACCTTTGTTGGCAAAGTAATGTCTCTGCTTTTGAATATGCTATCTAGGTTGGTCATAACTTTCCTTCCAAGGAGTAAGCGTCTTTTAATTTCAATTTTAAATTTTCCTTATAGGTTATTGCAAAATATTGAGTATCGTTCCCTGTGCTATACAGAAGGTCTTTGTGGGTTATCTATTTTTATTTTACCTATTTTTTAGCGGGTGTTTAAGAAATGGTTTCATTCATTGATTGATTGATATCCTGGCTGCACTGGGTGCTCACTGCTGGGCACGGCCTTCTCAAGTTGCTTCCGGTTGGGGTGACTCTAGTTGCAGTGCATGGGTTTCTCATTGCGGTGGCTTCTCTTGTTAAGGAGCTCAGTCTCTAGGGAGCCTGGGCTTCAGTAGTTGCCATGCACAGGCTTAGATGCCCCTTGGCACGTGGAATCTTTTCCAACCAAGGATCGAACCTGTGTCCCCTGCATTGGCAGGTGATTCTTCACTACTGGACCACCAGGGAAGGCCAGTTATCTATTTTATACAAGCCACTAAAAGCCACTAAAGTGAAGTTGCTCAGTCATGTCCGACTCTTTGCAATCATGGACTGTAGCCTACCAAGCTCCTCTGTCCATGGGATTTTCCAGGCAAGAGAACTGGAATGGGTTGCCATTTCCTTCTCCAGGGGATCTTCCCGACCCAGGAATCAAACCTGGGTCTCCCACATTGTAAGCATATGTTTTACCCTCTGAGCCACCAGGTAATTTTATACATAGTAGTATGTATATGTTAATCACTTCCTACTAATGTATCCCTCCAATAGTGACCATGTCCAGGGTCCTCCACTGACTTTGCCAGGAAGATAACGCTCTTCTCAGACTCTCTCAAGTCCCTCGTCTGGTTTGGGGGACAGAGGCTCACATACATTCAGCAGCTTGCCCAGGGTCATGCAGCTAGGAAATGACAGAGCTGGAAATCAAAGCCAATTTTGCCTGACTCCAAAATCATTTCTCTTTCCTTCTTTTTTGGTTACCATCCTTATCACTTTTATGTGTACATTCCAGGAGTTAAGTATTTTCGCACTCTTATGAAATAGATCTGCAGATCTTTCCCATCTTACAGAACTGAAACTCTCTACCCATTAAACCGTCATTCCTCATCCCCAGTCCCTGACGATCACCATTCTGTTTTCTGTTTCTGTGAATTTGACAACCTCAGATACTCATCGAAGTGGTATCATACAGTATTTTTTTTTTTATGACCGCGTTATTTCTGTTAGTACAATGTCTTCAGTGTTCGTTCATGTAGCATGTGACAGGATTTCCTTCCCTTTTTAAGGCTGAATAATATTTCAGAGAGTGTATCTACCACGTTTTGTTTATCCATTCATCAGTTGATGGGCACCGGATTGCTTCTGTCTCTTGGCTATGGTGAATAACGCTGCATTGAACATGAAGGCGCAAATCTCTCTGTGAGATCCTGTGTTTTAATTCTTATGGATACACACCTAGAAGTGGGATTACTGGATCGTATGGTGTGTGCGTGCTAAGTCGCTTCAGTCGTGTCTGCTTCTTTGCAACCCTATGGACTGTAGCCTTCCAGGCTTCTCTGTCCATGGGTTCTCCAGGCAAGAATTACTGGAGTGGGTAGCCATGCGCTTCTCCAGGGCATCTTCTTGAGCCCGCCTCTCTTATGTCTCCTGCATTAGCAGGCGTGTTCTTTACTACTAGTGCCTCCTAGGGAGCCCAGATCATATGGTAGTTCTGTTTTTAGTCTTTGTTTTATTTGAATACTGGAGTGGGTGGCCAGTCCCTTCTCCAGGGGATCTTCTCGACCTAGGGATTGAATCCACGTCTGCTGTGTCTCCTGTATTGGCAGGCAGATTCTTTTATCATCGCACCACTTGGAAGTCCTCTCTGATATATAGAAGTTTTAAATTTTGATGTAGTCTCATTTACCTTCTTTTATTGTCTGTGCCTTCATTGCCAAGTCCATCCAAAATGGTTGTTTTTAACCACTCCTGTGTGTCAACAATGCTGCTGACAACTTTGGGTGGGTAGGAGGGATGGGGGAAGACAGTTTGCAGTGGTTGAGGAAATGAGGAAGAGTTTAGCCAGGAGAGTGGGGGTGATGGTTGTTGTGGGAGCAGTGGTCGTGGTATTCCAATTACAGAAGAGCTTTTCATGGGCCAGACTGATAACCCAGAGGGCACGATGGGCCCAGTGGGAGGCCCAGGGAGTCAAATAGCAGCTCAGTCTTAACAGGATTCCAAAGATTGAATGGGGGTACTTTGTAGGTAGTGAGCTCCCCATCACTGGAGGAATGCAAGCACTCAGATGACCACTCAGGTAGGATATTTCCAGGGGCTTCAGGCACATGATATTAAGATTGGGTTGATGGCCTCTGATCCCTTTGGTTATTCAGTAGGGAAGGAGGGAACTCAAACTTTAGCCAGTGGGGTAGACACCTGGCCCCAGCAGACACCTAAACCAGCCCAGGGTAGACAGGATTTCAGCTGACAGATGTCCTCTGTTTTGTGCCTGGGGTACGTCCTGTAATTTGGGGTTGAGATGTGGAGAAGATTCCCTGAGTTCCCGTCACTCTGGAGCCTGAACCCAAGCTCTGACCCAGATGGCCCAAGTATCTGGAAGAGGAGAAGACAGGTGACGATGTGGCACCTTCATGGCCTGCGAGGTGCTGCTTGCCAGCAGAACGAGGAAAACACAGACTTCTGGGCCTGGCAGACCTTGGTTCAGGTGCCGCCTCGGGCACTTGCCACCTGGGCGGCTGTGGGCAATTTCTTCAGCTTCTCTGATCCTCACTCTCCTCATCTGAGCAAGGGGGCCATTGTGTCTCTTGCAGGGTTTTCTGCAGAATGATAACAGGTGCTTGGAGCCAGGCAGCTGCTCAATAACTGCTCATCATCACCGTCCAAAGCCAATGACCCTGAGTGGGCTGTACAACCCCCACCCTCTGTTGCCGCTTCCTGCTCTTCTTTGCCACAAGCAGCTCCTCTGATCTGGGTGGATCTCAGCCCCACTTCCTTCTGAGGTTGGGAGTCCAGAGTCCTGGATCCAGAACGCAGCCTGGCCCCAGCAGACACCCAAGCCGGCCCAGGGGCCCTCTTGGCCCAGGAGGCTGGGGCCGGGTGGCAGCCTGATCGCCTATCTGTTGGTCCTCTGTCTTGGCCTGTCCTCGAGGCTGCTGGCCCTGGAGCCTCCCCGCTGCTCATTGCCCAGTCCCTCCCTGCCCTGTAAGCTGTGTCTGTCCCCATCTCCTAGTGTGCTGCACCCAGAGAGCTCCCACATCACCCCCAGCTCAGCACCCCTCGTTGGGGCAAAAACTCAAATCTCATTAAAGGTCGTTGATTTTCCGCCAAATTTGCAGCGAGTATACTCTGAGGCTTCTTAAGAGAATGAGAGGGCTGGGGAGCTGTCTTCCAGAGCCCCTAGCCCGCTCTGACCCTTCAAGGCAACAAGATTCTAGATATGCCCCTGATTTCTGGGGAGTGAGTATTCTCCTGTCTGGCTGACCCCATCTTCTGGGTCTGGGCAGAGCAGTGTGTGTTTCTGCTTGTGTATGTCTGTCTTTGCATGTCAGTATGTGACTATGTCTATGTGTGTGTCCCTGGGTGTTGATGGTGTATCTCTGTGTATCTGAGTCCATTTGTCTCTGTGTCTCTGTGTGAGTCTGTGTGTGTGTGTGTGCACGCTTGCATGACTGCAGTATGGGGGATGGGGCTTGGCAGGCAGTTGAACTCTGGATGTTCTGCTGCCTGTGCGCCAGCCAGACTTGACTTGGGGTGTGTGCATGTGCGTGCTAAGTCACTTCAGTTGTGTCTGACTCTTTACGACCCCATGGACTGTAGCCCGCCAGGCTCCTGTCCATGGATTCTCCCGGCAAGAATACTGGAGTGGGTTGCCATGCCCTCCTCTAGGGGACCTTCCCGATCCAGGGATTGAACCCTCATCTCTTACATCTCCTGCATTGGTAGGCAGGGTCTTTACCACTAGTGCCACCTGGGAAGCCCTACTTGGGATAAACCAATGGATCTGTTCCCAGGGGCCACGGACTGGGAGGGCTCTGGATGGGGCATAGGCATCCCTGTCCTCTCCTCTCTATCCCTGCTGTCCCAATGTCATCTTGGAAATGGGACACCTTGCTGGTTTTGTTGTTCCCCAACAAAAACTGGGGCTTGGGGGAACTGGTGGAAAAGATTTGCAGCCTGATGTTGAGAGTGTCTGAACTAAGAGCCCCAGGTGAGAGTGTTTAGAGTACGATGGACATATGTTCACCTGAGCAAATTCTGGGGGACAGTGAAGGATGGAGGAGCCTCGTGAGCTGCAGTCCACAGGGCTGTAAAGGGTCGGACACGACTTAGCGACCGAACAACAACCATGTGTGCACCTGGTGAGTCTGGAGGGAAGGTTGGTGAGTGAGGACGCCAGAGAGAGGGTGGGCACAGAGAGCATCCCTGTCCGCCTGAGCCAAAGACTGCCTTAATGGGAATGAAGCTCACACGGGCCCTTTGGCTTTCGTGGTGTGGAGTGGCTTATGGCCTGGCTACAGGGAGCTTCTCTGGTGGCTCAGACATTAAAGAATCTGCCCACAATGCGGGAGACCTGGGTTTGATCCCTGGGTTGGAAAGATCCCCTAGAGAAGGAAATGGCAACCCACTCCAGTATTCTTGCCTAGAGAATCCGATGGACAGAGAAGCCTAGTGGGCTACAGTCCATGGGCTTGCAACGAGTCGGACTCGACAGAGCGACTCACACACAACATCACCGCCTGCCAGGGACAGAGGTCAGCCATGATGCTGGCCTGGCCTTCTAAGCCCTGGGACACGGCTGAGATGCCCCAGCAAGCAGCCTCAATGGGGTCTCCCACACATTTGGGGGTGGGACGGTCCCTGGATGCGTGCCCTCAATAAAGCCTCGCCTGTACCCCCAGCCCTTCACAGGCGTGTCCTGTGTGAGTTCAAGGATGTGCATGCGTGTTCTCACTGCGGCCTCTGCCGGGAGAGCTGGGAGCAGCTCTCTGGGTTCTGGGGACAGGCCAGATTTATGGTGCTGGGAGAAATATTTAGGCCTGAGACAGTTTGGTTGTGTTAATTATGGAAATCTAAAGATAATCTATATTTAATGCTGAATTTTGTCAAATTTGCTAAAGAATTAGGGGAGCATGTGCAAACAGTGACACTTCAATGAAGAACAAGGTGCAATTAAACTCTGAAATTTACAGTGGAATAATTGGAGAGCATGACAAATATAGTTATCAGCAGCAACTAATTAGGGGTCTGCTCGAGGTTTCTGGGCTTGATTAATCTCGCCTAGATGCTAATACATTATGCTGGGCAGCTGATTCCATTTGTAGCCTCCTACTTTCCACTCTGCCTCCAGAGCATTTGCGGGGCGGGAATGTAGCCCATTGGGTCATCCCGGGTACAAGTACAACCTGGCCTGAAGGGGACCACGGGGGTACCACAGATCCCCTGCTGAGACTGCCCTCCCCTGCCAAGGACGGCGTGAACCGCTTGAGCTGCTCAGGCATTCTGGGGTCTCACTGGGGTTGGGAAGTTCTTCTCACTTGAGCTTGTTGAGGTTGAGGGAGGGAGGTATTGGAGGCAGAGTTTTAGGGTCTGACTCAGCCTCAGTGGGTCAGATCTGTGCCCTCCAAGCTGACATAGCTGTCTCCTACCTCCACTTCCCACTCCCTGTCTTGTGGGAAGGGGTGCTGAACCCCCTTTCCCTCCCCAAGATAGATTCCATGCACATTATTCCTTGCCCAGGCACCCCCCTCCTCCTCCTCTCCCTGGTCTTGGCTAATCTTCTTTGCAGCTGATTGCGCCCAAGCCTTAGATGGATTGATTCAAGTTTAGGCCTGAACTGGTGCTATTACTGGGCTGGTGTGTGGCCAGCACCCTGGGCGTCACGGCAGGTGAACCAGAACCATCTGCTTCCTCTCTGCCTCTCGGCCTGCCCGTGTCTCCTGCCCAGATGCCCCCTCTAACCTGCTGTCCTTGTCCGCCTTCAGGGGCCCAGCCTTCCCTCAGCACTTCTCCTGTCTGCCATGTCCCCACCCCGGGGAGGCGGTCCCCCAGGGCTGGCGGGGCATGGACACCATCCTGGGGACCCCCTCTGCTGTCTCCTGCCTTTACTTAACATCATCTGGCACAGGCCAGGGACTCCGGTTGGCGTCCTCAGATGAGGTTGGTGAATCTAAACTGGGAAGCTGGATGAACTGTGATGTTCTCTGTGGACGTCTGTGATGCCCCAAGAACTCAAAGCATGAGTGCGTGAGCATGTGTCCTAGGAGGCTGGTGGAGAGACTGCTGGGGCAGGGGCGGGGGATGGGGTCCCACAGAACGCCTCCCCTTGGTGTCTGGGCCAGAGTGGTCCTCCTCCCGGGAGGAGGAGGTTTGCTTCCTTGAGGCCTCCGTTTCTCTTCCTGCTTGTGGTCTGAGGAGCTTTGAGGTCAGACCCACCTGGGCTTGTATTCTGGCCCTGGAGCTCCCGGGCTGTTCCCAACCGTCTCGGGTCTTGGTTTCCTTCTTTGGAACAGAGAGAATTATTTCAGGGCACTTAAACCCATGGTCACCGGGACCGGGGATAAAGGGTGAGGACTGAGCAGACCTTCAGTAAAGGGGCTCCCTCCCAGCCCCCTTCTGATCTCCTGCCCCTTCACCTTTCGGGGGACTTACATACTCCTCAGGCAGTGTTGGGGCCCTGTCTGAGGAGGCCAGTGTGGGAACCAGCGCCTGGAGTTTCACTGTCCCCAGCGACTGTCTTCGGGCTGGGAACCCACACAGCTTGAGGCCTATGTGCAGTGGTTAAAAAAGAGCTTATAAGGTCTCCTTACAAGAATTGATCCCTTCGAGTTGTAGTGCTAGAGAGGACTCTTGAGAGTCCCTTGGATTGCAAAGAGATCAAACCAGTCAATCCTAAAGGAAATCAACCCTGAATATTCATTGGAAGGACTGATGCTGAAGCTCTAATACTTCGGCCACCTGATGCAAAGAGCTAACTCATTGGAAAAGACCCTGATGCTGGGGAAGACTGAAGGGAAAAGGAGAAGAATGCAGCAGAGGATGAGATGGTCAGATAGCATCACTGACTCAATGGACATGAATCTGAGCAAACTCCAGGAGATGCTAAAGGACAGGGGAGCCTGGGGTGCTGCAGTTCATGAGGTTGGAAAGAACTGGACACAGCTCAGCAACTGAGCAACGAAAGGTCTCCAGTCAGGCCATAAGCTGTTGCTTTTGTTAATGGAGGGAGGTGGCTCCCATAAAAATTGTTTATTAATGGCTACCCTGGGCTTCCTCTAGTTAGGACAAGCAGGGGCTACTCTCTCGTTGCAGTTCACGGGCTTCTCATTGTGGTGGCTTCTTTTGCTGTGGAGCACGGGCTTAGCTGCTCCGTGGCATGTGGAATCTTCCTGGACCAGGATCAAACCCATGTCCCCTGAATTGGCAGGTGGATTCTTTTTTTTTTTCTGTAATAAAGTTTTATTAAAGTATAAAGGAGACAGAGAAAGCTTCTGACATGGGCATCAGAAGGGGGCAGAAAGAGTACCCCCCTGGCTAGTCTTCAGCTGGATATATAGTCACTGCTGCTGCTAAGTCGCTTCAGTTGTGTCCAACTCTGTGCAACCCCATAGACAGCAGCCCACCAGGCTCCCGCATCCCTGGGATTCTCCAAGCAAGAACACTGGAGTGGGTTGCCATTTCCTTCTCCAGGCAGGTGGATTCTTAACCACGGGATCACCAGGGAAGTCCTCAGATAGCCTTTTTGTCTCCACTCCCTCTCCAAAGGGTAATCCTAAAATGCAAATCAGATCTTTCCTGGCCCAGCTCAGAAAACTTCAATGGCTCCTGTTTCCTCCAGGATAAAGTGCAGGTTTCTTAGCCTCAAGGTCAAAGCTATCCACAATCTGCCCCAATCTGGCTCCTACATCCTCCTGGGTCCCTTGAAGTTCCTCCACTCTGCCCTCAATCCCTACTCAAACCCTCTTCCCTCCAAACCCCTGCTGCACTTGACACTTTGAAGGCTTTTATTGGGGGTAGTTTCCACTGCTGGAAATGTCTTCCCTCCTGCTCTCATCCCCACGTCCACCTTCTGGGAGACACAGCTCAAGCCTCACTGCCCCTCTCCCCACAAAGCCTGCCCAGATGCTCCCTTAGAACCTGTCAGCCCCTCCACCACCCCACCCGAATTCCTTCTGGTTGCGGTTGTCCCTTGGTGGTTCAGACAGTAAAGAATCTGTCTGTAATGCAGGAGACCTGGATGTGATCCCTAGGTCGGGAAGATCCCCTGGAGAAAGGAATGGCTACCCCTTCCAGTATTCTCACCTGGAAAGTTCCACAGACGGAGGAGCCTGGCAGCCTGTAGTCCATGGGGTGTCAAAGAGTCTGGACAAGACTGAGTGTCTAACACTTTCACTTTCTCGTACCTGCGTCACACTTCTCTACCAGGGCACGGTAGATGTTATGTGGTTGTTGTTCAGTCGCTCAGTCGTGTCCAACTCTTTGCAACCCCATGGACTGCAGCATGCCAGGCTTCCCTGTCCTTCAGCATCTCCCGAAGCTTGCTCAAACTCATGTCACTGAGTCGGTGATGCCATCCAACCATCTCGTCCCCTTCTCCTCCTGTCTTCAATCTTTCCCAGCAGCAGAATCTTTTCCAATATGTTGGCTCTTTGCATCAGGTGGCCAAAGTATTGGAGCTTCAGCTTCAGCATCAGTCCTTCCAGTGACTATTCAGGACTGATTTCCTTTAGGATTGACTGGTTTGATCTCCTTGCCGTTCAAGCGACTCTCAAGAGTCTTCTCTAACACCACAGTTCAAAAGCATCAATTCTTCAGTGCTCAGCCTTCTTTATGGTCCAACTCTCACATCTGTACATGACTACTGGAAAAAACTTGGCTTTGACTATACGGACCTTTGTTGGCAAAGTGATGTCTCTGCTTTTTAATACACTGTCTAGGTTTGTTGTAGCTTTTCTTCCAAGGAGCAAGTGTCTTTTAATTTCATGGCTGCAGTCACCATCTGCAGTGATTTTGGAGCCCGAGAAAATAGTCTGTCACTGTTTCCATTGTTTCCCCATCTATTTGCCATGAACTGGTGGGACCAGGTGCCATGGTCTTCATTTTTTGAACGTTGAGTTTTAAGCCAGCTTTTTCAGCCTCTTCTTTCACCTTCATCAAGAGGCGCTTTAGTTCCTCTTCGCTTTTTGGGCACAAGCCAAGGGGACCCCAACAGCCTGGCTCTACCTGGCCTTAGACCTGCCTCTGCTGTGGTGTCTCCTGGACTTCAGGGCTGGAGGATTTGGGGTCAGGCTGCCTCGCCTGACCATTTCACAGACCACTGTGGCTCCGAGGGGTTAGTGACCTGTCCACAGACACACAGAACTTGGAGGTTTCGGGGCCGGAAGCCTGAAGCACCACTCGCAGTTGGTGTTAACTCTTCTCTGCAGAGTTAAAACACTCTTTGAGATTTGGATGGAGATAAACTAGGTGCCAATCAGCAGCCCAGTGGTAAAGAATCTGCCTGCTAAGCAGGAGACTCGGATTTGATCCCTGGGTTGGAAAGATCCCCTGGAGAAGGAAATGGCAACTCCTCTATTCTTGCCTGGAGAATCCCATGGACAGGAGCCTGGTGGGCTACCATCCATGGGGTTGCAAAGAGTCGTTCACCTGACTTAATGACTAAACAACCAGAACACCAGAACTAGAGTCTTACATTTGTGTACACTGGGGCAAATTTACCTGGGTCCCCAGGACAGGCCGTTACTGGCCCATTTTACAGATGGAGAAACACGTCTTGGTCATTGCTTGAACTTGCAGAGTCTGACAAGTCACAGTTGCAGAATGCCTTGGGTAAATGGAGGCTCAGAGCACATTTGCTGTGGGTAACGTGACCTGCGAGGGGGGGACTGGGGCTCAAACCCGGGCCTCTGATTTTACTTTAGCAACTTTTCCTCCACACCAGTTTCGTGGTGATTCAAGACCCCGGTCCGGTCCCTCCCCATCGATCTCACAGCCCCTGGCTCTGAGGCATCCGCGAGTGGTGCTTCACGCTTCCGGCCCCGAAACCGCCAAGCTCTGTGTGTCTGTGGACAGGTCACTAACCCCTCTGAGCCGCAGAGGTCTGTGAAATGGTCAGGCGATGCTCAGTCACTTCATGGCAGGGTTATTATGGGGTGAGGAGGGATGATGGATGCCAAGGTCTCTCTCCCCTAAGATGGACCCCCTGTGAACCTGGGCTGGGGTGTCTCCCAAGGACTCTTGGTCTGCCACTTGGGGCATGGAGGGGAACGCAGACACCGGCTGGTGTAGTTCAGCCCTTCTCTGGGGGAGGAGAAGAGAGGCCTGGGGGGCTTGTTCCTTAGGAGCCTCCTGGAGCCCTTGCTGCTGCTGGAAGCGATCAGGTTCTGTTGCCATGGCAACTCGGCGGGCCAGCGGCTGACCTCACTTAGGATGATTACCTTTTGGCAAATAAAATAATTGTGTTAATAAAGAGGCTGTTCACCCCCTCCTCCCCCACTGCACTGGCCCATTCCCCATCCCCAGCCCAGGAGAAAGAGAGGACCCCCCACCCAGTTGCTCCTGGCCTGTGGGATGTCTTCTCCGTAGATCAGCTGTTGGCTGAGACCCTGGCTGGGCTTTCATTTTTGCCTGTTTCAAGCATTTCTCACTCGGGCCCGGCTTGCCCTCGGCCTCCTTGCCCTGATGTCTCTGGTGCACGGAGGTGACACAGCTCTTTCTGTTTTCCTTTGATGTAGCTTTTTAAAAAAAAATTCAATTAATTATTTTATTTTTGGCTGTGTCAGGTTGCAGCACATGGGACCTTGTGTTATGGCAAGCAGGCTCTAGAGCGCATGGGTTCAGTAGCTGTGGCTCGAAGTCTCAGTTGCCCTGCAGTATGTGGGCTCTTAGTTCCCTGACCGGGGATTGAATGTGCGTCCCCTGCGTTGGAAAGCGGATTCTCAACCACTGGACCACCAGGGAAGTCCCGCCGTTGACATTGCTTTGAAAACCAACTGGGCCTCCCAGCGATCAGCATAATACATTCTACCTGTTATTCTACTTGCTGGGTGTGACACCCTTTACCAGGGCCTTCATATACGTCTTCTTTATGTCCTAACACACTGTCCAACTCAGGAGCTTCAACACCAATTCAGAGCGGGGAGAAGCCTGAGGCTCTGGAACAGGGCGTGTTTGTTTGGACAGGACTAGAAAGCTGGATTGGTTTCGCCTCTGAACTGAAGAACGGGCTCTTCCCACAGGTGTGGCCGTTTGGCCTGAGAACATTCTGTTGAGTGGCTGGTTAATACACACTTGCTGTTGGCTTGGCACCAGGATGGGTAGATGGACACGTTCATGGAAAACAGAGGCAACGTGCCTGTGACGTGTTCTCGGAGACCGAGAAAACAGCGGAGACCTGGCTTGAGGTGCTGTGGAGTCCCCACGGGAGACGAGGAAGACGAGTCTGGCTGTTACAGAGACTCGGGTGAGTGGCTGGCACTGCTGAAGGCCACGTTTGTTATCTCATACGATGCTCGTTACAACCCCATCTCACAGGTGGGAAAAGTGAGGCTCAGAGAGCCTAGGTGAGTTTTTCTTTACAAATTTTTTTTTTTTATTGGAGTATAGTTGCCTTACAATGTTGTATTAGTTTCTGCTGTAAGGCAGAGTGAATCAGCTGAGTGTACACATATATCCCCTCTTTTTTGGATTTCCTTCCTGATTAGGCCATTATTATTAGGCCATTATTAGGCCATTATTCCCCAGGGCATTATTAAGTGAATTTTTCAAGGTCACACAGCTGGTAAGGAGCTAGGCTTCAAACCTGGACTTTGGCCTGACCTCCCTGCCCATGCTGTGTGCTCATTTGAACTGTTTGGAGGCCGGGGTGGGATGGAGCACAGGCCCCACACTGCTCATTGTTTGAGGCTCTTGTGCAACATCAGGGCTGGAAGGGGATGGCAAGTCACTCCACCGTTCTTGCCTGGAAAATCCCATGGACAGAGGAGTCTGGCGGGCTTCAGTCCGTGGGGTCACCAAGAGGACACAACTGAGTGCACAGAAAGAGGGTTTATCAAAATTGTGGCTAATTTGGGAAATTTGCTTTTCACCAATGGACACAAAATAATGCAATTTGATTAAACTACTGGAAAGCTCACTTTAAGCCTTATAGGCAGGATGAAGCCAGGGCTTTGCGGGCAGTGCTGTCTCATGATGGGGCAAAGCTTTTGAATTGTGAGGGGACTGCCCTCACTAGGTGCCAGGGTCTCTCTGTGACTGGAGGAATAGTTTCACAGCACAGAACATCAGCAGGTAGGATTTGAGGCTATTTGGAAGCAAGTTCCAGCCAGGGTAGAGACTCTTCCTGGTGTTTGACCTGCCCTAGAGGAGAAGTGATGGCACCCCACTCCAGTACTCTTGCCTGGAAAATCCCATGGACGGAGGAGCCTGGTGGGCTGCAGTCCATGGGGTCGCAAGGAGTCAGACACGACTGAGCGACTTCCCTTTCACTTTTCACTTTCATGCATTGGAGAAGGAAATGACAACCCACTCCAGTGTTCTTGCCTGGAGAATCCCAGGGACGGGGGAGCCTGGTGGGCTGCCGTCTATGGGGTCGCCCAGGGTTGGACACTACTGAAGCGACTTAGCAGCAGCAGCAGCAGAGTGAACCCGGCAAGTCCTGGGCAGGGTCCGGGGCACCCACCAGGCACACTAGGTGGCGCTCTGACATCGGTCAATCCCCGGAGCGCCTGGCGGGGCCTGGCCAGAGGGCACGGCAGGGGTGACTTGGAGGGGAAGGGAGTCTGGCTGGACCTGACGCCCGGCTGGGGCTAGGTGACAGGCACTGGAGAGGTCCCAGCCAGGCTGGGGGTCAGGAGTGTGGTTCCTCCCACTCTGGTCTCCTGGTCATCCTCGGGGCTACAGGCAGTGGGGACTGGAAGCGTGGCAGCAGGAAGCACAGAGAGATGTGTGCTGCGTGGGGGTGAAGGTCGGGTGGGGGGCCTGAGCCAGGTGTCCTGTTTTTGTTCAGTCGCTGTTGTGTCTGATTCTTTTCGACTCTGTGGACTATAGCACACCAGGCTTTCCCGTCCTTCACTATCTCCTGGAGTTTGCTCAAACTCACGTCCAGTGATTCAGTGATGCCATCCAACCATCTCATCCTCAGTCGCCCCCTTCTCCTCCTACCCTCAATCTTTCCCAGCATCAGAGTCTTTTCCAATGAGTTAGCTCTTCTCATCAGGTGGCCAGAGTATTGGAGCTTCAGCCTCAGTCCTTCCAATGAATATTCAGGGTTGATTTCCTTTAGGGTTGACTGGTTTGATCTCCTTGCAGTCCAAGGGACTCTCAAGAGTCTCCTCCAGTCCTGTCATTGACCACTAAAGCTCAGGGTTCTAAACCCAGGGCCCACCTCATCTGCTCTTGGACCCCAGGACAGGTCAGAGGCTGGGGGGGAGGAGGAGTGTGTAAGTCATCCAGCCTCTATCAAAGGAAGCCTGGGGGACGTCCCTGGTGGTCCCATGGTTAAGAATCTGCCTGCCAATGCAGGGGACATGGGTTCGATCTCTGGTCCAGATGATTCTACTTGCCATAGGACAAAGAGGCCCATGTGCCCCAACTATTGAGCCCACGCTCTAGAGCCTGTTCTCTGCAACCAGAGAAGCCACCATAATGAGAAGCCTGTGAACGGCAACTAGAGCATAGTCCTTGCTCGAGGCTGCTAGAGAAAGCCTGCACACGGCAATGAAGACCCAGCACAGCCAAAAATAAATAATTACAAATATTTAAAAAAGGAAGGCTTGAGAAATGTTGGTGAGGAAACAGCTTTGTTCTCAGAACAAGATGTGGGCACAGGCCCCAAAAGCCTTGCATTTGTCTCTAGTTTAGCCGTGTCCCAACCATGTGACTGGGGCTCCCCTGGTGGCTCAGTTGGTAAAGAATCTGCCTGCAGTGTGGGATACCCAGGTTCAATCCCTGGGTTGCGAAGATCCCCTGGAGAAGGAGATGGCTACCCACTCCAGTATTCTTGCCTGAAAAGTCCCATGGACAGAGGAGCCTGGGTGCTAGAGTTCATGGGGTTGCAAAGAGTCAGATATGACTGAGCAACTAACACACACACACACATACACACACACACAGAGCCATGTGATGAGGGGCAGGCCACTGAGACCTCTGCTTCACTCTGTGATATGGACATAATTCTCAGAGTTGCCGGCAAGCTTAAACAAGAGTGTGTCCAGAGAAGCACTCAGTGTGCCCAAGTGAAGCATCTCTCTTGGCTGGTGGTTGGCAGGAGTTGCATCTTGCACCCTTTCTTTGCCTGCAGACCAGTGAACTCTCAGTGATGTTGGTTGATTAACTCCTGGGGTTGGGGCAGCTGGAGTTGGCAGTGTTCCAAAGGGACCTTCAAACCTCAGCCTGTGGGGGATCTTCCCTGAGAGGCCCCTGCCCTCAGATATTAGCATCTTCCCTGTTTAGGAATGCACACTCTGAAGGTGGGCCTGACCAGTCCTCATACCTGTCCTGCTCTCTCCCCTTGCAGGTCCCTCACTGCATGTCTGGGGTTCTGTGGGGCTCGAGAGAGAAAGACAATCCCGGCACCCCCTGGGGTGGAAGGAGGTAGAGGGCCTCTTTTCCAGCAGCCTGCTTGCCTACAGCTCTGGTACAGGTGGAGAAACTGAGGCAAGGGGTGTCATTGCATCAAACCACAAATCCCTGAAAGCTGGTAGGTGCAGAGAGGGAGGTGGCAGATTGTCTTTCCAGCCTCCTTAGGGGGCCTGGGGGTTCCGTGACCCTGAACTCCTGGGGGAGATATGTCAAATGTCTGGCTGGAGCCGTCTAAGGAGACAGGAGAGGGAAGGACGAGAACGGTCCTGAAGGAGAAGTAAGATCAAGCAAGTGGGGGACAACTCAGTGGACAAACGTGCTGCAGACGTTCAGTGAGCCCCTTAGCGGGTCACACACTGTCACAGGTGCCGGGGACTCAGGGGACCCACCCTGGGGAGGGTCCATGGGGCCAGGCAGTTTGGGGCTTGGCTCCAAGTGGCTTCCCCAAATTACCTAACAACTCTAAGTGCATGTTTCATCATCTGTGAAATGGGGAGATGGGGATGATAACAACATCTCCCCCCGTGGGGCTGAATGAATGTCAGATGCATGGAAAGCGCTCAGTGCTGCTCTGGGCACTGAATGGCTGTGGGGTTGTCAGTAACATGGTCACCAGCTCTGGACAGTGAGACCTTGATTCAGTTGCTTGCCTTCCTTGAATCTCAGGTTCCTCATCTAAGAAATGGGTTCAAGACATCTGCCCTGCCCACCTCCCAGGACCCTGTTCTGAGGTTTAAACCAGTTAAGATAATGCATGGGGAAGGGTCAGTTTAAACTGTGTTTGTGTGTATGTAACAGAGATGCCAGCGTTTGCACTCCATCCATCCTGCAGGCTACCTGAGTTCAGGTAAGCCATCAGATGGCTTTGTGGTGCCTGGCAATTCATGTCGGCATGTCTGTTCCAGAGCCTTGGGGATGGGACTGAAACGCAGGCCGAGATGTGAAGATAAGGCCCCAGGGGAGAATTGTAGCATTTCTCCAAAGGCCTAGGAAGTCAACGGCTTTCCAGGTGGCGCAGTGGTAAAGAATCCACCTGCTAACACAAGAGATACAAGAGACACGGGTTCAATCCCTGGGTTGGGAAGATCCTCTGGAGTAAGAAATGGAAACCCACGCCAGTATTCTTGCCTGGAGAATCCCATGGACAGAGGAGCCTGGTGGGTCCCAGTCCATGGGGTCACAGAGAATCGGACATGACTGAGCAACTGAACGCACACACAGGAAGTCAAGAAAGAAATTTCAGAGACTGAGTTGGGATCAACCCCTCTCCCCATCCCAGCTCAGAATGAGGGGCTGTCGGGGAAGCCTGTAGAGGTCAGGGGGTCCTTTCTCCCCTCTGTGAGCGTCTCTTTCTGCATGAGCCTGCCTCTCCCCCAGCAGCCTCTCCCTCCAGGCTAATTCCTGCTGCTAAGCTGCGGACTGACCCAGGAATAAGTAATACAGTGGAGCTCTATCCCAGAAGATTTTTTTGGCCATGCCACATGAGGGATCTCAGCTCTCTGATCAGGGATCGAACCCATGCGCCTGCATTAGAAACATGGAGTCTAAACCACCGGACCACCAGGAAAGTCCTTTCCAGAGGTTTTCGATGTCTGTGCCTCCTAGCTCCTTGTGCCCGTAAG
>NW_011495033.1:11088996-11096489 GCF_000754665.1 Bison bison bison | reverse complement strand
TGTGCCCATAAGAAGGTGCTTGGTCACTCCCATTAATGTTGTTAGTGCCCAGGACTCCCCAGACCCCCCACCCCACCTGCCCAGCAGCTGGCTGAGTGGTGGAGCTGGTCAGAGTTCAGCTTGAACGAGACTGAAGAAGCAAAGAGGAATCATCTCCCTTCTGGGAGAATTTGGATTGGGGGCGGCTCCCTCTTCCCCTAGAAAAGACCAGTAGGAGGCAGTGTGACAAAATAGGAAGAATGTGGGTCTTGGGGTTGGCCAGCCTGGGGTTCCGATCCTTTACCAGCTGGGGGCTGGGTCCTGGGCAGGATGGGATGGCAGTAGGGTCTGCTCTGCAGGGTGGAATGCGACTTTCAGGGGGTGACGTGTGTGATGTGCCTCAGACTGTGAATCCAAACTTCGTTGATAGGATCAGTAACCTGGAATTTGGGCAATTTTGTGGCCTCCCGTCCCCAACCCCAGCTACTTTTCCTAGCTTGTTGATTGATTGATTAGGGGAAAGGCAGCACAGGGAATGAGCAAGATGCCATTCAGCTGGGGGATCGGGGTGTGAGCAGAAAATCCCAGAGTGTGATTCCTTTCCTAGACAGCAGAGACAAAAAGGAGCATTTCTAGTTGAGAGATTGCCTGGCCTTGTGAAGGAGGGGCTGCTATGAGACTCTGACTGGTGGGGAAGGGGAGGGGTGCCTGGTGGAAGGAATTAGCAGGAGCAGAGCCTAGAGGTGGACACGCTGGGGACACGTGCACCGAAGTGCAAAGAGGCTGCTTTCCTAGAGCAGAGGGCGAGTGAGATGAGGCTGAAAGGGCCTTGACCCAGTTCCTGGCTTATTAGAAGTGGGACTTCCCTGGTGGTCAAGAATCTGTCTGCCAATACAGTGGACACGGGCTCGATCCCTGGTCTGGGAAGATCCCATGTGCCTCGGAGCAGCTGAGCCCGTGTGCCATGCGGCAACTCCGAAGCCCACACACTCAGAGCCACACCGTGCAACAGAGCAGTCTCCGGTTGCCGCAACTAGAGGAAGCCCACACAGAAATGAAGACCCAGTGCAGCCAAAAATAAAGAACTGAAAAAACAAATAAAAAACTAGAAGAGAGTTTTTTCTGGGAAGAGAGGAGGAGGCTGAATTACTTGGATCCTTACTAAAATGCTGTCAGTTCCTACATTTGAGGAATCTGCTCGCTCAAGGTGACCCGCCTCTTTTTTTCCCTTTCCCCTTAAAAACAACAGTGGAGGAAAACGTTTCTCCACTGCCTCCCCACCAAAGAGCATCCCTTTCCCTTCTTCATTCTCCCCTCCTTCAGCTTCATCTTGTGTCTTTAACCCCATCCCCACTCCTTGAAGAAAGAAGGTGGTGTGGGAGGAAGTTCAGACAGGGAGGCAAGGTGGTCCCCAGGCTGTGCTAGGATAATAAAGAGGGACAGTCTAGCCTTGGGGGTGTCTGGGGTCCTGCGTCTTTCTTAAGTCCCCAGGGCGATACACATTGGGGAGGACCCTGTTCTCTGCCAGAAATACTCAGGTCGAGTGATTCACATTACACTGGGCTTACTAGCCTCTTCCTTCTTCAAATGGACACCCAGGGAAGGAGATGCTGTTTGGGCAGCAGGAGAGAAGGAGGAGGTGGTGGCCACCAGCTAGCAGAGATGCCCCTTTATTTCTCATTCCTGGAGCCGGCTGGCAGAGCCCGTCGCTCACGCTGACGGGGGCAGGCCGCAAGCTACAGGAGGAGATGCTTGGGCCCTCCTCCCTCCCTGCTTCCAGCTCTCGCCCCTTCCCTCCCGCTGCCTCTCTCCCCCTCTTCTCCCGTGTGACTCCTTAGGCTCCTTGGTGCTTCCTGAGGACTGAGCCGGGTGGGAATGATTTTTGTTCCTTCTCATTTTAGATGGACAAAGTTCTTGTGCCCAGCCACGGAGTGTGGCTTTGGTCCTCTCTGGGGGCCCTGGTGGCGGGGAACCCACACGTCTTTCCCCCTCCTTTCTTTCCTTCCTTTTTAAAATTGTATTTATTTATTTTTGGCTGTGTTGGGTCTTCATTGCTGCGTGTGGGATTTCTCTGGCTGTGGCAAGCGGGGGCTGCTCCCCATTGCTGTGCTCAGGCTTCTCTTGTTTCAGAGCATGGGCTCAGGAGTGGTGGCCCGCGGGCTCAGTTGCTCCTCGGCGTGTGGAACCTGTGTCTGTCTTCTGCCTTGGCAGGTGGACTCTCAACCGCTGGCCCGCCTGGGAAGTCCCTCTCTCTCTTTCTTCCAGAGCCCAGCCAATCCTTCCCGGGTCTCCTGTCCCCCACGGGGAAGCTTCAAAGCTCTGGAGCCCTTCCTCTCAAACCATGTCTTGTCTTTTTTCTTTCTTTCTCTTTTTAAAATGGACTTATTCCAAAAAGGATCTAAAGAATTTTTTTTTTTTTTTTTCTGCACCATAGCCTGTGGGATCTTTGTTCCCCCATCAGGGACCAGGTATTGAAACTGGCTACCCCTGCCCCCAGCAGTGACAGCATGGAGTCCTAACCACTGGACTGCCAGGGAATTCCAAGAACTTTCACATTTTGTCAGTTTAAATGTTCACATTTTGGTCAGTTCTTTATTGATGTTTACTGCCTTCGGGGAGTGTTTTTTGTGTTTTTTGTTAGCTAATTTTGGAATCTGATTTAACCCTCCCACAACACCATGCCACGAGCAGGGGTGTTGATTGCCTTTTACCAATGGAACAATCAAGGCTCATGAACAGCGTTAACCAATGAGGTTGGATTGGAACCCAGTTCTCCCCTGCGCTGGTGCAGGGCACTCTTCCTGGGGGCTGTGTGCCCTCTGGATTTCCTGCTTTCACCTAACGTCCAGGCACACAGATGTTTCCAGGGTGGCAGAGTCTGAAACATGGTCATTTTAACGTCCACGTGGTGTCCCATCACTTCGATGGGTGCCGCCTCTTTCAGTCACTCCCTCCTTGCTGGGTATGTGAGGGGTGTCTAATTTCTTACTGTAATAAATGCAGCTGCTGTGAGCATTTTGCTCTAATTGCCTCCACCATGGTCTTCATCCCCAGTATGTTCCATGAGTAGGCATAGGTAGGGTACCATGGCTCAGTCTCGCAGTCGGGGTTTTGGTGGTAATCAGTCCTTGGTATCTTGACTTAGAGCACGATCAATGCAGAGGAGGCTCCAACCACCTCTTTTTTTTTTTTTCTCTCTCCTTACTTAGATTTTTTTTTCTAATTTTATTTTATTTTTAAACTTTACATAATTGTATTAGTTTTGCCAAATATCAAAATGAATCCGCCACAGGTATACATGTGTTCCCCATCCTGAACCCTCCTCCCTCCTCCCTCCCCATACCATCCCTCTGGGTCGTCCCAGTGCACTAGCCCCAAGCATCCAGTATCGTGCATCGAACCTGGCTTACTTAGATTTTGACTGCACCAAGTCTCGGTTGTGGTAGTCAGGATCTTGGATCCTTGCTATGGCATGTGGGGTCTTTAGCTGTAACATGCAAGATCTTTAGTTGCAGCAAGTGGGATCTAGTTCCCTGACTGAGGGTCGAACCCATGCCCCCTGCATTGGGAGCTTGGCGTCTTAGCCACTAGACCCCTAGGGAAGTCACTCAACCATCTCTTGTGGTTTTAAATTCACCTCCACCCAGAAGAGGTTACACCACCTCTTTGGGGACTGGTATATTGGTAATTACCAGTAACTTACCAGCCGGGTAAAGTCCCTGTGTGCACGTGGTCTGGGCCCATTTCACTACTGCATAGCCACCACCACATCAAAAACCAAGAGCTGAAGTGACCCAGAGAATAAATCTACTTCAAACCTTGTCCAGGGGATTTAGTGTTAGCCAAATGGCCAAGGTTATCAATAGCCAGCTTAACGCGAAATTGCTAATGCATTTTCCCAAACAGGTAGCAAGATTTAGAGACTGAGAATGGGTAAGTGGGAGAACCATGAAGTTCAGGTTTTAGCCTTAACACGTCTGTTTGGGGGTAGAGCATACATTTTATGAACAAATTGGACGGAATGGGAAAAGGGATCAACTATAGGAAGAGACCCTTATTTCAGCTCCAATGGGAGGAAGGTCAGTGGTTCAGGTGGCAAATGGGTTTGGGAATTTAGGTGGACCTCTCGGGGTGTGAGTCTCTCATGAGTGGGCAAAGAAGGGAAGCAGAGGGCAGTGGTCACTGCAGAGGGATGAGGAAGGGGCAGGTTTTCCCAGTTCGGGGGAGGTGAAGGCACAAGTCAGGAAGGGACGTGCCTGGGGTCAGGATTGGACTCCTGTGGAGTTCCAAGCATCCCAGCCAAGCTGCCTTGTGGTTTTGGAAAGCATGGATATTAATAAGGGTGATTAGTAATCATGACGTGTGAATAATAAGGGATGGTTAATTGTCCTGGTTATGATGAACAGCAGTCACTGGGAGAAGGTGGGGGAGTTGGGACCCCCCCAACACACACACACACACACACACACACACACACACACACACACACGTATGTGATCTGTTCTTGGCTGATGCTTATGAGGCCATGGAGCCAGCAAGCTAAAGGGCATCAATATTTTAAAAACTGTAACCTAATAAGGCAAATTTAGAAATTCACTGAACACATGTTCTCAACAGAAAATTTGGAAAATACAGAAATATTAAGGAAGGAAACAAAAGCACTATAAATAGTTTGGTGTATATCCTTCTAGCCTTCTGTGCTCAGTCGCTCTTACTCTTTGTGACCCCCTGGACTGGAGCCCGCCAGGCTCCTCTGTCCATGGGGATTCTCCAGGCAGGAATACTGGAGAGGGTTGATTTTCCAGGTGATCTCTCCAACCCAGGGATCAAACCCATGTCTCCCACATTGCAGGCAGATTCTTTACCACTGAGCCACCAGGGAAGCTCAAGAATACTGGAGTGGGCAGCCTATCCGTTCTCCAGGGGAACTTCCTGACCCAGGAATCAAACCGGGGCCTCCTGCATTGCAGGCGGATTCTTTTCCAGCTGAGCTACCCTGGGACAGAAATATAGCCATAAACTACATTTGAAATGAAACATAATTAGGATTATATTCTGCACGACATTTGGTAGCTTGATTTCTTTTTAACTTACAAACACTTCTCGTGTGCTTCTCCATGATGTCAAGTGATCTTTGAGAGTGTGTTGTTTTGATGAGGGAAACAATATTTGGGGCAAGAAGTCCATCCTTTCGAGCCTCTTCCAGTCTTCAGAAATACAGAAGGGCGATACTGGGGTGGGGCAGGGCCACTCAGTGCGCCCAGTGGACGGGGAAGTGGGGCAAGGAGGCGACAGGGTTGCTTCACAACCTGAGCTTGATAGAGGAAAATATCTTCTGAAAACATAATTTTTTTTTCATACTCAGTTGAGGATAGACAACAGTCAGAATCCTTCACTGGGCATTGATGCCAGGGTTAGTACGTGGTCCTGGAGACAATTTGAGCCCGTCTAAGCCTCGGTTTCCCCATCTGTATGTAGAGGAAAGAGCACCTGCCTCCTACCCATCTCCTGGAAGGCTGTTACCAAGGCCTGAGACACAAGAAAACTTAGGATGTGAAAGAATACTGATTCTGGGACTCTCATCAGAATAACAAAAGACAGGGCAAACCTCCAGGTATGGAGAGGGGACCAACTGTGTGACCCAAGGGAAGCCCGTCCTCTCCTTGGGCCCGACTTTTCTCTGCTGTGAAACTTCCGGACACCTGGCTGGTGCCAGGGTACAGGAGGCTCAATTATGCTGCTGCCTAGGGGCTCCTGTTCTTGGGAAGAGGTTACAGCTGGAGCCATAGAGCCTCTGTCTCCTGTTTGGAACTCTGTGAGAAGGACATCTGGTTTGAGAGAGATGAGGGATCGAGTGTGATTCCATCCTTCCTAAAAATGGGACAGAAATCATGCGACAGCGAATGTTGACTTGAGCTCAAGGTCTTTCCCACCAACACGGAGAAGCCTCTGCTCCACAGGGCTCTGAGGTCAGCTGCCTCTGCCTTGCTCTGCAACCCCAGTGTTCATGGGCTCAGTGTGTGTGGGAGGGACTCCAGGACCACTGGCAATATGTCAGCATTCTGAAAGTTTCATTCACTCATTAATTCATCCATTAAAAAAAAAAGATTTATTTATTTCTGGTTGTGCCGGGTCTTTGTTGCTGCACGCGGGCTTTCTCGAGTTGCGGCATGCAGACTTCTCATGGCAGTGGCTTCTTTTGTTGCAAAGCACGGGCTTACTAATTGTGACACACGGGCTTATTTGCTCCGCGGCGTGTGGGATCTTCCTGGACCAGGGATCAAACCAGGGTCTTCTGCATTGGTAGGTGGATTTTTTTGTTGTTGTTGCCACTGAAGCCCTTTATCCACCCACTTAAAAAAATATATTTTTTTTAATTTATTTGGTTCCCCTGGGTCTTCGTTGCAGCATGCTCGGTCTTTTAGTTGGAGCATGCAGGATCTAGTTCCCCGACCAGGGATCGAAGCCCAGGCCCCCCGAATTGGGAGCGTGCAGTCTTAGCCCCTGGACCACGAGGGATGACCTTATCCACTTGATAAGTAAGAATTATCCACATCTGTTTCCTGAATAACACTCCTGCCACCCACAAGCTCTATAACTGTGGTCAAGGGGCTTCAGCTCTCTGTCCTCAATCTCCTTATCTGTAAAATGGGTCTTTGTAACAGTACCTATCTCATAGCATCGATGGGAAGAATAAGATGAAATTGTATAAGGACAATGCTGGAGCAATGATCCTGATACCATCATTATCAGATCAGCATCACTATTATCTGTCAGGTACCAGTAAGTAGCAATAGTGTTAATCGCTCAGTGTCCAACTCTTTGCGACCCCATAGACTGCAGCCCGCCAGGCTCCTCTGTCCATGGGATGCTCCAGGCAAGAATACTGGAGTGAGTTGCCATGTCCTCCTCCATGGGATCTTCCCGACCTAGGGATCGAATCCAGGTCTCCTGCGTTGTAGACAGACTCTTTATGGTCTGAGCCACTAGGGGTTATGTGTCAGGTACCAGGTAAAGGGATGATTAAAATCATCCAGACCCAGGTCCTACTCTCAGGGTGCACAGAATCAGCCTGCTGGACAGGCTGCTCTGGGAGCACAAACAAAACAGTGCCTCCTGGGTAAGGTTTTGGCAGGCAGCCTCCCACCCCTAACTCCTGCCTGCTCCCAGCTGCAGCACCCATGACAGGTAGCCCCCTCCTCATCACCCCCCTCCCCCAAGACCCAGCCTACAGCACAGCTTCTTCTTGCCCTTAAAAAGCCAGGCCAGCCTCTCCCCCAGCCCCCTATCCCTCCACTGTAGCAGCACGCAGGCTGTTTGGAGAGGTGACAAAAAATTAAAATTAAAGCTAAATTAAAAAGAAGATTCCCATTTCCTCTCCCCATCGCACTTTCCACCTTAATTTTATCGCATCTTCCTTCTCGTTTTATTGACTTTTAGAAGCATTGCCACAAGATTTAGTGTGGAGCAGGAGGGGAGGTAATAAATGTGGTACTGCTCAGGCCTCCAATTAA
>NW_011495033.1:11084807-11088896 GCF_000754665.1 Bison bison bison | reverse complement strand
AGGTGGGGGAGATTACCTTAACCCATCCCAAGGTGGGGGTGATGGTTGCTTTTGGCTTTTGTCCCCTCCCTGGGCCCGTTTCCTGGTGACCCAGAGAAAAAAGAATCACGTTCAACTTTGCTCATCAGGCCAGACAACAGAAATCAGAATTTCATCTCCTCAGTCTGGCTTTACAAAAATAAAATAAAATAAATAACAACTCTCCTCTCCCCCGAAGACTCCACCCATATTTCCCAGGATGAAGATTCCCCACCCACCAAACAGATCTTTATTTAATTTTATTTTATTTCATGCTCTGTTGGTGCAAGGCAGTTTTCCCTCCTCTCCCCACCCTCTCTCCGTCCTTCTTCTATTTATTCCACCCCCCCCATCTCTAATATCATTTTCACCCACCCACAGCGACGCCGCGTGCTTGTAATTTTCTTCTGACCCTAATGGCTCCGGTTTCCCCTCAGTATTTAAGCGGAACAAGACAGAGGTAAGTGGCAAATAAACAGCGGTTCCTATTTACGCTGCCAATTTCTGTTGATGGTGAAGAGGCTGCCTTGAAATGAACTCTGCCGCTGTCTGCGCGGAGGCCTGTCTGCCAGACGCTGGGGGCGGTCGGCTATTCCCGGTTATCCGCTGGGGTTACACTGGAGGCGGGGTGGAGAGGTGTGCCCAGGATGGTGTCCTTGTTCGTGTTGTTGTTGTTTTAACAGGCTCCTCCCCTTCCTGGCTTTGGCCTTTCACCTCTGTAGGCCAGCGGTCCTCCCACTGGGGTGGGACCTCCTCCCACTGGGGTGGAAGGGCCTTAGCTGTCACCAGATAATAGGGTTGATTCTCCAACCATCTCAAACCTACTGAATCAGAAACTGTGAGAAGGCTTCAGCAATCCGTGTTTTTTTTTTTTTAAAAACAACTTTATTGAAGTATAATTCACATACCATAAAATTCACCCTTTTAAAGCATGCTATTCAATGATTTTTTAGGAAATTTATCGAGTTGTGCAACCATCGCCACAACCCAGTTATAGAACATTTCTATCACCCCAATAAGATCCCTGACGTCTGTTTACAGTTCATCCTCTCCCTCCCTCAAGCCCTGGGCAACTACTAATCTACTTTCTGTCTGTATAGATTTGCGTATTTTGGACGATCTTTTGAGTCTAGCTTCTTTTACTTAGCATAAAGTTTTGTTAACAGCTCTGTTGAGATATACAATTTACCCTTTTAAACTCTACAGTTCAGGACTTCTCCGATGGTCCAGTGGTTAAGACTCCACCCTTCCAATGCTGGAGGCTAGGGTTGGAACCCTGGTTAGGGAACTAAGATCCCACATGCTGTCAGGTACAGTAAAGAAAAAAAAATGTGTACAGTTCAATAGCTTTTAATATATTCACAGAGATGTACAACATTGATTTGAGAACATTTTCATTACCCCAGAAAGAAATGTGTTGTCACTTCCAAATTCTCTTATCCTCCAACCCCAAATCTATCCAGTAGATTTGCCTATTCTGGACATTTCCAGAATGTTATATAATAGATTCATATAACATGTGGGCCTCTGTGACTGGCTGTTTTTCACTTCGCATGATGTCTTCAAGGTTCATACATATGGTAGCAGTATAAAAGCAGCTTAGTCTTTTTATTGCTGAATACTATTCTATTGTATGTATATGCCACATTTTGTTTATCCATTCATCACTTGATAGACATTTGTGTTGTTTCTCCTTTTTGGCTATCATAATAATTGTATTGCTGATCCTGTTCATGACGCCAATTGTCTTGCTGTTCACACTGTTTCCTGAACCCAGGGTAGGCAAGGTGAGTAGGAGCTAAATGTGTCTGCATTTCCTATGGCTCCTCAAGTCTCCTTCCAGCCTCTTAGCTCGCCTTGCCTACCCTGGGTTCAGGAGACAGTGTGAACAGCCTCCCTCCTGGTTGACACAGCAGCTGTAGCAGCAGCCATAACATAACCATAACAGCCATAACATAACCTCATATAACATAACCATGATGTTGCTCCAATGCAGCTCCAATGCAGCAGCAGCCAGGGCTTTCATGGTGAAGCTCATACCTTTGATGTACCACACAAAGTAGCCTGTGGCCAAACGGCTATCTCCTGACGCGCATGTGCAGTGCTATAAGTGAGCTCAGCTGCTTACGGTACAAAGTCATTGGTTACAGAACATGGGGTGAGAGGGCGCGAAAGCGTGGGGGAGAGAGGCTGACTGGTGCCATCCTGTTCATTTCCCCACAATAATACTATGGAAATTTGATCCAAAAAATTCTGTGTGCATAACTAAGAAATCCTTATTCAATTCTGATTATGCTACACTTGAGCACCACTGGTCTAGGCTTCACCCCCCATCTCTCTTCTGGATCGTTCCTTTGCTCTTCATCTTCCCACATTAAGTCCCCTGTTTCCAGTCTCTACCTTCTTTCATTCTTTAAAAACAAATTTTATTTTTAATTTTTTGACCATGTCACACAGCTTGTGGGAACTTAGTTCCCTGTCCAGGGACTGAACTCATGCCCCTTGCAGTGGAAGCTGAGTCCTAACCATAGGACCACCAGGGAATTCCCCCTTCTTTCATTACTTGAACAAACATTAAGGCAGCTCCTTCTGTGTGTGCCCCGTGCAGGGTATGGTGGATGCCAGGGCCAACAAGCGGCCAGGGTGCTTGTGCTTCGCACCGTCCTTCTTACCTAAGCTTCCTGCGGCAGCGGGACTGTGGCCCTTTCCTTCCTGCTGGCCCTCAGGGGTCCCCAGAGCATCACTGGAAGCATGGAGTCTCAACCACTGGACCACCAGGGAAGTCCTTCCTAGGGGTTTCCTAATGTGTGTGCCTCCCAGCTCCTTGCATGGATGAGAAGGTGCCTGGCCACTTCTGTTAATGTGTTACTGTCCTTAGCGTCCAGCTAATAGGGCGGCCTGTCCTCTACCCTGTCCCTCTCTACTGAAAAGGGCACCTGGTAGGTCAGCTGGTGGACTTTAGGTCCCTTTTGCTTCTATATCCTGCTCTTCATTGGGGCTGCCTTCCTTCCCTGGAGCTCACGGCCACCTCCTCCCCACTGCCTCAGCGCCGGCCTCTGGTACCCCGTGCCTGGGCCCAGAGCGCTCCAGGCATTCCTTCCACCCTTCCTAGGAGGACAAGGCTGGGGCTGCCTTAGGCCCTGTGCCTGCTGAGTCGCTTCAGTGTCCGACTCTTGCTACCCCATGGACTGTGGCCCGCCAGGTTCCTCTGTCCATGAGTCTCCAGACAAGAATACTGGAGTGGGGTGCCATTTCCTTCTTCAAGGGATCTTCCCCAGCCAGGGATCGAACTTGGGCCTCCTGTATTGCAGGCGAGTTTTTTTTTTTTTTTTTTTTACCACGGAGACCCCTGGGAAGCCCCTCTGTGTCTCTACATAGGCCCTGGGCAATCCGCAAAAACCTTTAAAAATGCAGTCTTTTGGAATCCACTGGTCCAGCGAGGCCGGGGCTCGGGGCGCACCGGCTGCTTCGGCGTCCCATCCTGGGGCCGGGCCTGTGTAGCCCTAACTCCCGGGGTTTCAGGAGCCCCTGCTCGAGGCTGGGACTCCCTCCCCAGAGGTGTCTCCGCGGTGTGAAAGCGCACAGCGGCCGCCCTCCGGGGACAGGGTTCCTTGGGGCGCTCCCCCTCTCGCTTTTGCTCCCCTTCTCCTAGACCCATCTCACACCCTTCTGGGGGTCGCTCCTTTCCGTCCCCAGCGCCCTGGTCGTGCTCCCGGTTCCCACTCCGGGCCAGGCGAGGGGCGCGCTGGGGTCCTCCCCACCCGCGCCGCCAGCCCTGCATTAGAGCTGCTCATTAGCGTGTTTGTTTTCATTGGACGCACAATAACCATCATGGGCGCCGGGCGCGCTAATTACAGCTATGAATATTCATAGCGCGGGGGTGGCTTTCGGTAGGGGGGACGCCCCAGGGAGATGCGCCCGGGGGACTGGGCGCCGGGAGAGACGGGGGTGTGTGGGAGGGGGCGGGGGTGCTGTCGCTAGTCCCGGGTTCTGTCGCTAGTCCCGGGTTAGGAGGGGGGGTGGGGCCCCGGCCGGAATCAAGGGGTCCCGGAGCCCACAAATCAAAGCACT
>NW_011495033.1:11075633-11084707 GCF_000754665.1 Bison bison bison | reverse complement strand
AATCAAAGCACTAGCTAAAAACTTCCCTCCCGTGCAGTTCCTTCCCTTCTTTCACCTTGGCTGCTGGGCAGAGTAAATAGTGGTGGATTTGGGATCCTGACGATCCCACCGCACAGTGCGGACTCCGAAGGGCGTCCTACTTCCCAGGCCTCCTACCTAGATCTTGCCCACCGCCTGGGTTCCCTCTTTCGCTCCCGCTCTATTATTCTGTCATCTGGTCTCGGTTTTGGCTTTGTCTTCCCGCCCACCGTTCTCTGCCACGGAAAGTTCCCGTGACACAAAACTCCTGGCGGAGACAACGGAGCTGGGCGCCGTAACGGGAAGCGTGTGCCTTGTGAATTAAGAGATTTAGTCACTTGTGGAATGACTTTATTTTATAGCGACTTCCTCCCCGACTGAGTGATGTTGCATGCATTGGTTGTATTTATAACTTAATAGCTTTTCTCAATTTTATTATACTTTTTATGATACTTGTGGCTTTATGGGACTTCATAATTTTTCTCAGATTCATTAAATCCAGCTGAGGGTGGAGCTAATGGAAGGAGCAGGTACCAGGTTCCAAGATGGCAGGTGAGACGGTAGGGTGCCACCCCCCATCTCCTGCTGCCCCCTCAAGCATTCCACCTTCTGCCAACTGATGCCCATGGGTCTGTGGGGTCATTTCGTTTACTCCTCTGAGCCTGACATTTCCAGGAGAACCTGCCAGAGAGACAAAGCCCCATCCAGGGACATCCCAGCTTTGGTCAAGGACTGTAGCTGGTCCCCTCTTGTCCTGAGCCCTGTCTCATTCCAACACTAATTTCTAGAACCAGAGACACTTCCAGCCCAGATATCCCAACCTTTTCATCGAACAGATGGGGAAACTGAGGCTCGGGGAGAGAGGCCGTTACAGAGCTGGGGACTGGCAGATGGAGACTTGGTCTCCTACTTTCTGCTGCCAGCAACAGGTTCGGATACTCTGTAGCTTTGCCCCCACGTTCTCTCCTGCCCCGGATTTTATGTTCTCTTGAAGGCAATAATCATAATAGTTAACATTTACCGAGCACATGCCTTGTGTCCTTGTCTTCACAACAGCCCTGCTAGAGCAGCTGCTAGTGTTTATCTCCATTTTACAGATGAGGCAAAAGAGTTGCAGTGAGATGAAAACATTTTGCTCAGGTTTGCACAGTCCATGGCCATGCTGGGGTGGAGAGACTCAAGGCTTCTGTTCTCTGCAGTGACCTCATCCATGCAGTCATAGCTAAGTGGATTATTTGCAAATTTCCCCATGCCTTCCCTCTCCAGGAATTCTTTTTGTTGAGAGGTGGTGGGCAGGAGGAGCAAATAGTCTGGGGGACTAACCAATCAGAGCAGGGGCTCTTAACTCCAGAACCAGGATGTTGGCCAAAGGAGGGGAAGAAAGGTGGGAGGCAGAGGTGGGTCAGCCGTGGGTGGAGAGGCCGGTGGGTGTCAGCGCCTTCCGGCCGGTGACTGCATCACCCTGGCCACCTCTGGCATCCAGGAGGGTAGCAGCTATATTTTGTGAGATGGATGACTTTGAGTGCCCTGCCCTGCCCAGAATCTCCCTATAGGCCTCTTCTATTTCTGAGGTTCCAATACATTAAAAAAAAATTTTTTTTAATCTTTAAAAAATGTATTTATTTTTAATTGAAGGATAATTGTTTTACAGAATATTGTTTTCTGTCAAACATCAACATGAATCAGCCATAAGTGTACATATGTCCCATCCCTCTTGAACCTTCCTCCCATCTCCCTCCCCATCCCACACTTCCAGTTGTTACAGAGCCCCTGAGTTCCCCCAAGTCATACAGCAAATTCCCATGGTCTGTCTATTTTCCATTTGGTATTGTAAGTTTCCACGTTACTCTCTCCATATGTTGCACCCTCTCCCTGGGTCCATAAGTCTGTTCTCTATGTTCTCCATTGCTGCCGTGCAAATAAATTCATCAGTACCATCTTTCTAGATTCCGTATATATGTGTCAATATACAATATTTATCTTTCTGACTTACTTCATGCTATATAATAGGCTCTAGAACTCACTAGAACTGACTCAAATGAATTTTTTAAAATTTTATTTATTTATTTAGCTGCCTCAGGTCTTAGTTACAGCATGTGGGATCTTTCTTCATGGCACTTGGACTCCCTAGCTGTGAAGCGCAGGCTCTAGAGTTCACGGACTTAGTTGCTCCTCAGTCTGTGGGATCTGAGTTCCCCCACCAGGGATCGAACCCATGTCCCCTGCATGGCAAGGCAGATTCTTAACCCCTGGACCACCAGGGAAATCCCTCCAGTGCATTTAAAGAGGAAGAAATGCCAACAAGTATTGCAGAAGGGTTATGTGAGTTACATTCCGTAAGTTAACACTTTTAACTCACGAAAGACAAGGCATATAATTGTGCCTCTCACAAAATCATTTCAAGACTGAGAAAATGATGAATGCAAAGTGAGCTCCAGGACAGCGGGCTTTTGGTCCCCTGTTTTGTTTGCCACTGTGACTCTGGCCTCTAGAGCCGTGCTCAGCACAGGGTAGGAGCCCGGGCACCCTGCTGCTCCTCTGAGGAGTGAATGGCGCACTCCAGGCAGTGTGGGCAGGTGAGACTCCAGTTTAAAGCTGTAAGAGAAATGCCTTCCAGCTCTGCTGGAGTGGCCCTGTGGCTGTCAACATAACCCCCCTTTGGAGATCATGACAAAAGTGTAGACTGCAGGACTTCTGTCTTATTTGCCTGTGTTTTAATTTTTTTCCCCCAAGAATATGGTGATGAAAATTAAAATTCCTTTAAAAGTGTGCTTGGGTTTGTTGTAGCTTTGGGTCATTGGGCGCTTTTCTTAATTTACAGGTGTTTAGAAATAGAACCATCCAGTGCGCTTGTGACTACCTGTGGTTGGTGGGGTGTCAAGTGATTTTGAGATGCTAAAAAAGATCCTTGGAATCTGGAGAGCTGGACTTTCCTGCTTCAGAAGAATGGTATCTTGTTCTGTTCACAGCTTGTCAGGTTTGCCATTCACGCGACGTAGTGGTGGTGTGACAGGTGTGTGCTCGAAGAATGTGTGTAGTTCCTCAAATGAAGCTGGTAGGAATAAGCTCCTTGAAGGCAGTGGTGGAAAGGATGTGGAGTTAGTGAGCCTAGGTTCAAATCCATGCTCTTCTTGTTAAGGAGCAAATTTTCTTGAGCCAAAATCACAGCCTCTCCAAGCCTCAGTTTCCTCACCTGTAAAATGGGTGGAATAAAAACCTAGTTCCCTCCAGGGGTGGCGATGACCAGGAAAAACCTTAGCAAGTGCCCCATCAGTTGTCACGGCGGTCACCCCCATTCTTTAGGTCCTTCACGTGGATTGTAGTGTGCACTCCGCGTGTCTGCCATATAAAATTGGAGACACAGAATGAGCGGCCACACAGATAACGTTCCTACGGCTTCCACCTTGAAGCTCCCCTGGCTTGAGTGAAGGCTGTGCCCCAAGCTCACCCTGCTCGGTGCCTCCATTACAGACCTCGGGGACAGGGTCCTCAAGATGCATTTGTAATTTTTATTGTTATATCTTTTAATTTTATTTTGCTCTCCCCGCTGTCTTGAGCAGGGGAGATAGGGAGCTGGTATTTATAGCTGCTCCTGCGACCTATCTCTTGGAATGTATGTATCAGTTAATTTAATCTCCCCTGGTTTTATTTAAACTGTTTTTCCTGATTCACTCTCTTTTCTCTCCATCCACAACTTCCCCCTCCCCTCTCATCCCAGCCTCTTTTTTGTGTGTGTCTGTTTCTGGGCTCTGTCCTTTTCTTCCTTCCTCTCCCGGCTTCTCCTAACTCCTCCTTCTCCCCTCCCTGCCCACCCCCCTCACCCCAAACCTTCTGCCTTGACTTTGGCCTGGCCCTTTCCATTGCTGGCTTGGGGAGGGTGAAGAAGCCTCTTACACTGAGGTTGCTACAGTCTTTTCCTGGCTCCTCTTTTTCTGTCTCTCTCTCTGCCCTGTTGCCTGATTGACATTTACAAATTACCCAGCTGAAAGTGTTCAATCCCTGACCCTCCTGTTTCTGTTCAGCAATGAGTGAGATTTGCAAGCATTTTGTCATATAATTACTGCAAATCCCTTGAAAATTTCCACAACAAGGCCAGATGAATGGTAATTTGGGAGCCTCCAGCTCCCAGTCGCCTTCGCCGGTTGAGGCCAGAAACGCAAACCCGCCCCCAAGTCCTTCATATGTGTTTATTTATTTACTGGGGTGGGGGGCAGTGGTTGGGGCGATGCGGGGCGGAGGAGGGGGGACCTCGCTGGTCGTTTTGTTTTTTTCCCCTAGAGATTTCTGGGAAAATCTTGAACAGCCCAGACACACTCACTTCTCCGCCTTCCTCTTTGTGGTGCGCGTGCTGTAAAATGTTTGGATTGGGAGATTTATTTGCTTTACACGGGTGTATTTGTGCTGATTTTATTGTATTGACTGGGCGCATTTTTTCTGCCCTCCTCTACAGTTTTATTGTGAGCCGGTCTCTGGCATACATCACTTGCATTGTTTTCTGTGAAAATTACGCCCCTTTTCACTGTGACTTGATAGGACTTTACTGCATTAGTACCTAAGTGGGGAGATTTGCTGCCGCCAAAGATGCTCCCATGCCTGGGCACCCCCCCTCCCCGGGCCCCCCTCCTGTAGCTGGGCAGCACCAGCACTTTGGGCTGAGGACACAGGCCCCTGGGTTTCTGTGCCTTGAGGACCCTGGACCCAGGGAGGAGGCTGGATGATGGAGGAGGGGGTTAGAGTTGGCCAGGGGGAAAGGTCAGAGGTCATGGGGTTGAGGGTGGAAGAAGCCACAGCTGGGCAGTCAGATGGAGAGAGGTGCTGTGCTAAGTCGCTTCCGTCGTGTCCGATTCTGTGTGACCCCATGGACTGTAGCCCGCCGGGCTCCTCTGTCCTTGGGATTCTCCACGCAAGAATTCTGGAATGCGTTGCTGTGCTCTCCTCCAGGGGACCTTCCCGTCCTAGGGATTAAACCCCCATCTCTTGTGTCTCCTGCATTGGCAAGCGGGCTCTTTACCACTAGCGCCACCTGGAGTCCTGTTAATGTCTCTGCTTCCTGCCAATACTGGCTATATTCACCCCTGGGGAGCATTCGTGGGCCTTTCATGGTCTCTCCTGGGGACCAATGAGCATGACAGAGACCCTGAGTCCCACACTTCAACAGTAGGCAGAAGGTTTGGCTGGCATCTTATGGCATAGTTGCTCTCCCCACTTTACAGTTGGGGACATGGTGGCGTGGAGACACATGGTCCCTTGCCTGGGGTTACATACTTAGCAAGTGGTGGGTGGGCATTGGAGCTGATGACTGCCTGATACCAGGGCCTGCTACCCACCCTTGGGAAAGTCCAGGAGGAAGAAGGCGTGTACAAAGGATGATGATTCAAGGCACGGGGGTTAAAGCTGGAAAGACTCTTAGAAACCATCTATCCCACCTTCCACAAAGACGGGGAAACTGCAGTCTGGGAGGGGTCAGCAACTTGTCCAAAGCCAAGAAGGCTGTTCAGTAGTTAACTGGAGGAGCCTCATTTTCCTTCTTCTCCCGGGACTGTTTAGACGGTTGGGGGTCTGGTCTGGGTGACTGCCTGGACTGCCTGGCCGCTCCATGGTGTAAGTGTTTTTTGTGGGTGTGTATGTGTATGAGTCTATGTGTACTTGTGTGTCAAGCAGAGGCCAGGAGGAGTGTACCACGGCCTGATCTGGCCGTGAGATGGATCGCCTGCGTGAGCCCAGGCCCTCCCCCTCCCCTGAGGCGGCGGTGGATTTGGCCTGTGGTTTCCCTTCCCAGTTCTGCCCCGCGGTCCCTAGAGCCACCCCAGTATTATACTGCGGGCTCCAGGATGGATCTGGGTCTGCCGCATCCCCGGGACGTCCGCAGTCACCTCCTCATTTCCACTTCCGTACTGTGTCCCAGGGGTCACACACCGGAAGCAAAGGATGCATTCCAACATCTCAGCCCCTCCCCCACTCCATACCGCTTTAAAAAAACCCCAAAGATTACATAATTAAATTAAAAAATGTGTCTTCTAATAAACTGTCTTTCCTCGTGGTAAAGTCCCACATTTTTGAGGGCGAGGCTATAATATCGTATCTGGAAATGTTTTCCTTTGGGTATGAGCTGTCTCTTCCAGTTAATTGTTTCTACCATCGCACCAGCAGCTTGGCCTCCTCCGGGAGGGTCCTCTGGCAGGAAGCGGCTGAACGGAAGAGCTTGGGGCCAGGGGGTCTGCCCAGGCCCAGCCAGCTCCCAGGGAGCAGCTCTGGGAGGAGCTCTGGGCACAGGGACCCCTGCCAGTGGGGCGGTGGAGGCTGCTGCTCCCCAACCTTCAGGGAGGGACTTGGGCCCCGCCCTCCACACACACCCGTGAGTGTGACCCAGCCCCACGTGCACAGACAGGCTCACGCCCACAAACATCATGAAGACGTAGACAGACAAACTGCCACATGCAGACACCATGTGTGAGCAGTTGTGTGAGCGAATACATCCAGGCTCCTGCACATGCTGCGCACGGCTTGCACTTGTGGGTGTGCCAACTGTACATAGAGAACTCTTTCCAGGGACTTTCCTCGTGGTCCAGTGGCTAAGACTTCACTTTCCAATGCAGGGGGTGCAGGTTTGACCCCTGCTCAGAGAGCTAAGATCCCATGTGCCGCCAGACCTAAAAATCAGGACATAAACAACAAAAGCACTATTGTAACCAATTCAATAAAGACTTAAAAAAAAAAATGGTCCACATAAAAAAATCTTAAACCAAAAAACTCTTTCCGTCAAATTGAAGTCAGCCTGTGGCTTCAGAGTCAAGAGCCCAGGTTCCCGCCTTCTCCTCCCAGCTGTGACGCTGTGTGACAGAAGGCAATGCCGTTCCCTCTCTGGGCCCTTCTCTGTCTCAGCAGAGGCTCTCCGAGCCCCAGCTGTCCGTGAATCCTCCTCTCCTCGTGGTCGTTCGCTTCTCTCTCGCTCAGGGTTTTTTCTCGGAAGGAGGCAGGAAGGGTCTCTCCCCGTCCCTGACCTCCAGCCCCCACTCTGTCTCGTGCACTCAAGGTCCCCACACTTGCTCCGACCACTCTTGGTCCCAGAGGCCTTTCCTCCCACGCCAAGAGCCCCGTGGTGTCCAGAGGGGAGCCCGGTGTGGGCCATAAGCACAGGAATAGGCAGTGGGTGAACTGACCACGGGCTTCCCTGGTGGCTCAGGTGGTGAAGAACATGCCTGCCAATGCAGGAGGGATAAGAAATGCAGGTTTGATCCCTGGGTCGGGGAGATCCCCTAGAGGAGGGCATGGCTACCACTCCAGGATTCTTGCCTGGAGAATCCCATGGACAGTGGAGCCTGGTGGGCTACGATCCATGGAGTTGCAAAGAGTCGGACACGACTGAGTGACTAACACTTGCACTTTCTTTCTGAACTGACCTTGGCTGTCCTCTCTTCTCAACAGCTGACTGTCAAGGGCATGAGCAGACAAGCCTGAAATTTGGGTCTGGCTGGGAAGCTTTAATGGGTCTCCTGGATGCCCCACCCCAATCCCAAACCTCCTTTCCCTGTGCCACCTCCATGCAGCATCCGGCAAAGACAGCTCATCCTAGCCAACATGGAGCAGCAAAGATCTACCTGGGTGGGGGGCTTGGTGGGGCGGCAGAGGGGGAGAAGCAGGAAGGAGGAGGCGGGGCCCACAGGCAGTGTTGGGGAATCTCTACCCCTGTGTCTATCTTGGGATGAAGCTCCTGACTCAGTTTCTCCTGATAAAGCCAGAAACAGAAGTGAAAAAGAAAGTTTGGGGGCAGGTAAACGTGTTCTGGATGGAGTTACATAGCATCTCCTTATCTCCCCCTAAATTAACACCCTCATTGGTTAATCGGGAGGAAGAGGGGAGAGCAGGGTGGTAGCCAGGGGCAACCCTCCTCTCATCCGGAGTTAATGCCTACTGCTGAAGAGCCCTCCAGGGCCAGCGAATCACCCACATAATTATCCCCGGAGGTAATGGGTTTAGAGAGGTGGGGTGGGGATGGAGCTCAGGATGAAGGATTTGCTGATGCTGGGGAGCAAAGGGATCTTCCTGTCTGTGGGAGGGGGGCAGGGCCAGGATGTGGGTGCTGGGTAGGTGGGGGTCCCAGCTGCCAACTTCCATCCCCTACCCTGCGACTGTGTTTCCCACAAGAATTGGATTTGAGGGCTGGGTTTGTCTTCTGTTGTCTAGTTGGAAACCTGGTGTGTGTGTGTGTGTGTGTGAGAGAGAGAGAGAGAGAGAGAGAGGTATTCAAGGTTTTCTGGTTTGGGGAGGGGTAGGAGACATAGAGGCTTCCCTGGTAGCTCAGATGGTAAAGAATCCACCTGCAATGCAGGAGATCCCAGTTTGATTCCTGGGTAGGGAAGATCCCCCTGAGAAGGGATAGGCTACCCGCTCCAGTATTCTTGGCTTTCCCTGGTGGCTCTGTTGGTAAAGAATCCACCTGCAATGCAGGAGATGCAGAAGATGCTGGTTTGATCCCTGGGTTGGAAAGGTCCTCTGGAGGAGGGCATCCGATTTACCCGCTCCAGTATTCTTTCCAGGAGAATCCCCAAGGACAGAGGAGCCTGGTGGGTTACAGTCCGTGGTGTTGCAGAGTCGGACAGGACTCACCAACTCAGCACAGCACAGCACAGCACAGGAGATATAGAGGGTTGGGCCAAAAGTAGATACAAGTGTATAAGTTCTGCTTCTTCTTTTCAAACTGAAGTTATTTTCTTGGAGGAAGGTGTGTGGAGGAGGGATAGGATCCCCGCCTTTCTGGATTTAGGGAGAAAACTGTAATCTAGGCTTACAGCTTGCCACCCTTTCTCCAATGACACGTTTCTTTCTTTCTTTTTTTAACTGAAGTATAATTGATAAGTACTGTTTAGTTTCAAGTGTACAGCATAGTGATTTCAGATTTTTTTTGTAGATTATACTCCATTATATGTTATTATAAGATACTGGGTATAATTCCTTGTGCTCCACATATTTCTATTTATAGCTTAGAGGGAATGTGTGTGTGTGTGTGTGTGTGTGTGTGTATGTGACAGATACAAAGAGAGACAGCGAGGTGGTGA
>NW_011495033.1:11071724-11075533 GCF_000754665.1 Bison bison bison | reverse complement strand
GCGAGGAGGTGAGGGGTTAAGCTGAACCAGGCTTTCCTGGGAAGTGGGGAGGGTGCGATCTTTGGGGATGAAGCTAACTTCTGGGCACAGGGCCCCAGACTGCGAGGTGAGCCTGGGGAGAAGGTTCAATGGCGGGTCTGTATCAGTGTCTGGATACTTCTCTGCCTCCCGCCAACCCATCCCAGCTCTCAGCACAAATTTGCATTTAAATAGAGATTTTTTTCTTTTTTTAATGAGAAGGACCCAAGGGAGCCCCCAGACTATTAAGTTTTCTTCTGGGGGCTGTGTGGATCCTTCTTCATTTGCCCCTCCGCCCCAGCCTCCCACCTCTCCACCCCCTACCGTCATATTATTCTGTGGCCATATATTCTGAGGGCCAGATGAGGCTCTGGCTCTGACAATCTGAGGGCACTTGTGGGGACAATGGGGCCGGCGCTCCTGGGAAGATAGAGGATGCTTAGTGCTCGACCCTGATCCCTCCTTCCTCTTTGTCTGCCGAGGCCGGCCAACCCGCCCTCAACGCTTGCACCTCCCTCTGCTGGCCCTGGGGAGTGGAAGGGCCTGCCCTGGGAGTCCTGCTGCCAGCTCTAGGCTGCAGGCAGTAGCGGCAGGATCCGTGTTTTCATCACACTGGGCAAAGCGTGTTCAATGGGTATCAGGAGACCCAGTCTGTGTCCTGGCCCCGCCATTCCCATGCTGCATAACCTTGGGCGAGTCGCTCAGCTGCTCTGAGCCTCAGTTTCCTCGTCTGTGGAATGGGGATACTCATAGCTACTCCTTACGGGTGAGTGTAGTGTTGAATGAGATCATGCAGTAATTTGTTTAGCCCAGTGCCTGGCACGGGGTAGGCCCTCAGTGATCAGATTGAGAAGATTAGGGAGAAAGAGATTTCCAGGAAAGAGTCTGATGCTGTAGTGGAAAGAGCAGGATTTAAGTCAAGAGACCAGGGTTGCTTTTCCTGCTTTCTGGGGAAGCTGCGAGGCTTTCCCATCTATTAACTGGAGATTCTGAATTAAAACTCATCTCAAAGGGTTCTTGTGAGCATCAAATGGTACAGTGGGTACTCAGTAAAGGTCAGCTCTCTTCCACTTTCGCTTCCATAGAGGGGGCAGACTTGAAAGGTGTTCCAGGGCCTTGGAAAATGTTTGGGAGGACTGGTTGGGGGGAGGGTGTTGTTGGGGGGTGCTGTGGGGTGGGGATTAAAGATCTGAAGCTCTGGGTTGGGGGGCCTTTGGGTAGACTCCAGGGTGCCCACCTGGGGAAGCTCAGAGATTGAAAGCCCCAGATAAAGGAAGCTAGCTCTGCCCTGCCCCGTCTCCCAGACGGCCCTGATGGGGGGTGACACGGCTCTGTGCGTGTCGGGGGGGTTATGGAATCTGAAGGTGTCAGCACACCCATGGCTGATGGCTGAGGAGCTTGGGAGGGAAATTGAAGGAGAAAAGGTCAGCTCAGGAGGGTTCCCCCCACCTCTCCACAGCTCCCATCACTAGGTCTAGGAGGAGGAAATGAGACATGACAGGTCCCTGGCCACCTGGCATAGTCTGAGAAGGGAGACAGGGTGGGCAAGGGAGATGTGTGTGTGTGTGTGTGTGTGTGACCTGTTAGTTCTAATTCACCCCTCACCCCCAGCCCTGGATGCTGGCGGGCCCAGATTAGTCCTGGCATCTCAACTAGCAGAGTGACAGTGACAAGTTCTTTGATTAGAAAAGCTCTGTGGTTTGATGCCCCTCTTCTTCCTCTTCTTTCTTTCTTCCTTCCCTTCTTTCCCTCTTTCTTTTCCTTTTTCTCCTCTGTCTCACTTTCTACTTTTCTTCACCTTTTTATTGTTTTAAAATTAATCTTCTAAGCTTCTTTTTATTTATTTGGCCAGCCAGGCCCTGGCTACGGCATGCAAGATCTTCTGTTGCAGTTCACGTGCCTCTCTTTGGTTGTGACTCGTGGGCTCAGGTTGTGGCCATGGGCTTAGTTGCCCTGAGGTATGTGGGATCCCAGCTCCCCAACCAGGGATTGAACCCATGTCCCTCACATTAGAGGGTGGACTCTAAACCACTGGAGCACGAGGGAGGTCTGTTTTTTTTTTTTTTAAAGCAAATGATATCTCCTAGACACAGTTGAAGAAGCCCCACCTCTCAGGGCCTGGCTGGTCCAAGAGGCATCTCTGTAAGAATTAGGAAAATGTGACTGCTCTGGGAGGGCCCAGCCTTCCAGAGGGTACAGCCTTCCTGTGGGTACAGGGCAAGACTGGTGGAGGGCGCTCTCTGTGAACCACAGCCTCATAGCAGGGTGTGGCTTGGTCAGTAGAGCAAAGACTGGACTTTAGCTGCTGCCTGCCCTTTGGGCAGTCAACAACCTGTACTCCCATACAGGGCAGTCCTCCTAGCCCCACCTCTCCTCCCCCCTAGGGGCTACCTCTGTCCTGGTGCAGTTGTACATCCTTTACATCCATGTTTTTGTATTTTTAAATATTTCTTTCCTTCTCTGGGCTTCTTCGAGTCTTTTCTCCTCTTCCTCCTCTTCCTAGAACTCATGTCTTCCCAGAACAAGTCTTACATACAAGTCTTTCTGCACACCTGCTTGTGTCTTTATTGTTAGCAAGTATTGTGTGTGTGTTCATGGTTCTCTCTGCACGGGATATGTGTCTATTGTGTCTTTCTCTTCGGGCTTGGCACATAGTAGCTGCTGAAAATTATGTGACTGGGTATGTGTCCACATGTGTTTCTCCATGTGTCTCAGCTCTCTGGAGCCCCTCAATTGTCCCCTCACTTGAGCGTAGAAAGGAAAGGGAGTTAGAAGGGGAACCCCACAAGATGGAGGCCGCGTACTCCCCACCCCCTCTCAGCTGACACTCCGTCTTCCACAGAGCATCGAGGAAGGGCAAGCTGAGGGCCATCCTGACTTGACGGCACTGGCCTTGGGGTGCGTCCCCTCCACTCCCCTTCCCAGGCCTCCCAAACCCTCCAAGACCAGAGCTGGGAGGGCAGGGGCGGGGGAGGGAGTAGAGAGGAGGGAGCTTGAGGAAGCCAGGCAGGGGCTGCCGCCCCTGGGACCCCTTTCCACAAGGACAGAGGCGGCACCAGCTGCTCCACAGAAGAAATATTCCCCAAAGTCAGAGTGGTCGTCTCATATTTTAAGTGGCCCTTATTTATCACCGTCCTCCTGGGCTCCCTTTCGTGGCAAATGATGATAAAAGACAGCAGGGAGGGGGCATGGGGGCTGTTCCCGGCTGGCCCTGCAGCTGTTGGAGGTGGCAGCGCCAGGGGACGTGCAGATAGCAACACATGGGCACAGTGACATGCACACACAGACAGTGGCACCAGCACACACGCACAATGGTGCGTGCCCACAGACACAGCAGCACGCACACACAATGGTGCACACCCACAGACATAGCAGCAAGCACACACAATGGTGCATGCAGACACAGCAGCACACATGCACAATGGTGCACACCCATAGACACAGCAGCACACACGCACAATGGTGAGTGCCTGCAGACACACCAGCACACACACACAATGGTGCATGCCCACAGACACAGCAGCACACATGCGCAATGGTGCATGCCCGCAGACACACCAGCACACACACACAATGGTGCGTGCAGACACACCAGCACACACACACAATGGTGCATGCACACAGACACAGCAGCATGCACACACAATGGTGCACATAGACACACCAGCACACATGCACGATGGTGCACGCACACAGACACTCCAGTACACACGCACAATGGTGCACACAGACACTCCAGTACACACGCACAATGGTGCACACAGACACTCCAGTACACACGCACAATGGTG
>NW_011495033.1:11068109-11071624 GCF_000754665.1 Bison bison bison | reverse complement strand
AGATAGCAACACATGGGCACAGTGACATGCACACACAGACAGTGGCACCAGCACACACGCACAATGGTGCGTGCCCACAGACACAGCAGCACACACGCACAATGGTGAGTGCCTGCAGACACACCAGCACACACACACAATGGTGCATGCCCACAGACACAGCAGCACACATGCGCAATGGTGCATGCCTGCAGACACACCAGCACACACACACAATGGTGCGTGCAGACACACCAGCACACACACACAATGGTGCGTGCAGACACACCAGCACACACACACAATGGTGCGTGCCTACAGACACAGCAGCACACATGCACAATGGTGTGTGCACACAGACACAGCAGCACACATGCACAATGGTGTGTGCACACAGACACACCAGCACACACACACAATGGTGCGTGCCCACAGACACACCACCACACATGCACAATGGTGTGCACACACAGACACACCAGCACACATGCACAATAGTGCACATAGACACACCAGCACAAAGGCACGATGATGCATGCATTCGGACACACCAGCACACATGCACAATGGTGCGTGCCCACAGACATAGTGGCATGCACACACAATGGTGTGTGCAGACACACTAGCACACATACACAATGGTGCATGCACACAGACACAGCAGCATGCACACACAATGGTGCACATAGACACACCAGCACACATGCACGATGGTGCATGCCCACAGACACACCAGCACACACACAGTGGTGCGCATATACAGACATACACACACACACAACAGCACATACGCACAATGGGGTGCACACAAACCCAGACATGCCAACAACCTCACACACACACACACAGACACATACACACACACAAACAGATTCAGCTACAACCATGACATGCCCACAAATGCTGACCACACACATGTATGCTAAGTGACACCCACAGCTGTGAGCATACACATAGTCTGATCTATGCCTGAGGACACCCATTTACCAACACAGGTACAGTGACAGATACAGCCATATGCCAGCACACACTCACACGATGCTCCCCTAAACAAGCCTGTGTCACGGCCTCTCTGGGGTACTTGCTGGCTTCTCCTGCCCACTGTGCTCACACACCCTTGACCTTCAACGTGTCTCTATATGTGTCTTCCTTGGGCTTCCCTGGTGGCTCAGTGGGTAAAGAATCTGCCTGCAATGCGGGAGACCTGGGTTTGATCCCTGGGTTGGGAAGATCCCCTGGAGAAGGGAATGGCTGCCCACTCCAGTATTCTGGCCTGGAGAATTCCATGGACAGAGGAGACTGGCAGCCTACAGTCATGGGGTCACAAAGCGTTGGACATGACCAAGTGACTTTCACTTTCACTTTAGCCTCTACGTGTGTGCCCTCAGATTAGGCAACTTCTGTGTGGACGCCAGCACATGTGTATGTACTCCAGTCCAGACACACCTATCCACACACATGGATGTGCAAACACACTCATGGTCCAACTGAAAGAAATGAACATCAACTCTTACCTCAGATCATACCCAGAAGTTAATTCAAAATGGATCAATGACCTCAATGTAAGATGTGGAAACAATAAAACTTCTGGAAGCAAACATAAGAGAAGGGACTTTCCCTGGTAGTCCGGTGCCATTGCAGGGAACATGGGTTCGGTCCCTGGTCCTGGAAGATCCCACGTGCCGTGGGGCAACAAAGCCTGGGGGTCATGACTATAGAGCTCACACACCACAACGACCAAGCCTCCCGAGAGCCTGTGCTCCACAACTAGAGAGTGGCCCCCACTCACCACACGAGAGAAAGCCTGCAGGTAGCAGTGAAGACCTAGCAGAGCCAATAAATAAATACACTTAGAAGAAGAAGGAAACATAAGAGAAGACCTTTGTGACCTTGGAGCAGGCGGGTAGAACGCTCATAAGCTAAAGTGGCCTGGCTTTAAGCACAGGCTTTGAAATAAGAAAACCTCTTGTTGATCCCTGTTTTATGACACAATTGGCAGAATTAACTTTCTGTAAGTTACTTGCTGTCTCTGATTCACATATCTTCGTCCACTGAAGGTCTGCTACCACCTGTCTCTCTGGATGCTTGTCAACTCGAGAACTAATGCATGTGAAATACCCTATAAAAGCCGTAATGCATCATACAAAGATCTGCTAAACAGAAGAAAAATTATTTTTGTGTGTTGTACTTATTCACACATGTACACCTGGGCACACCTTCTAAGCAGCAGTCCATACCCAGGCATCTCCCTGCCCTCTCAGTCAGGGGAGCCAGGGCTGGGGTTCATGTTGATCTTGGCCCTGCCCAGCGAAGCCTCCCCCAACCCGGATCCCCCCACCCTTTTCCACATTAGCCACCCGGTTGCCAATCAACCTCCCTCCCCAGCCTCAGCCCATTAGTACAGCTCCCTGGGGGAATCTATTTTTTAAAGGTTATTAGCAGATTATTGGTTCTTTATCAACCTCAGGCCCCAGTCTCCAATCTCCCAATGAAGCCATTGTCGCCTAATAAGATGCACTTGATAATCTTGGCATGAAGGTGGTGGAGGGCCTGGTGGGGGTAGGGGCAGCTGGAAGGAGGGAAGGGTTAATAGCACTGCCCCACCCCCACCCCCTCGGTTCTCAAATAGCTGAACTACTGTATGTTGTAGTTTTCAACTGCAAATCATCTTTAATAGCAGACATCACGGGATGGCTCATTACATTAAGCTATTTTTCATGCTATCTCCTGTAATATCCTTTAATCCAATGCGTTTCAAATCACCTCGGGCTAAAATAAGAGACATAGCGATGTAATAGCCTAGTGTATTAGTGGGTTAATTGCCCTGTTGTACTCTTTCTAGTAGCTATCTCTGGAATGACTTCTATATTAATTGTAAATTGCTTAATACATTTAACTCCTTGCCACCGCCCCATCCCCTAAAGAAGGAGGCCACTACCCAGTTGCTTGATGGGATTGTGTGTGTGTGTGTGTGTGTGTGTTTTGTGGGCACTCTTTTCCAACTCTGGTTCCCCTCTGTCCTCTCAGGCTGAGGTGGCTTGAGATGTACTTCTCAGCTTAGTGAGGGGAAGAGAAACAGCATTTATTGAATACCTGCTGTATGCCAGACGCTGGCCTTGGCCCTTTCACCACATACTGTCTCCTTGAAGCCTCATAAGACCCTAAGTACTTGCAGTATGCGCCCCAGAGGTCATGTGACTTGTTCAAGGTCACAGAACAAAACCACAATGAAGCTGGGTTTGAATCCATCCTTGAAGACTAGAGCATCCTAGAGCCTCAGTGCCTGAGAACTGGGGAGGACCCAGGGCTTTTGAACGTGAGCTCAGCTGAGGTCAGCAGGATCTTGGGGGGTGGGGTGGGAGGGATGGGGACTCCCAGTCTGCAGAGGAGAGACTCCCTTGACCTGGGGGAGTTCTTAGTCTGATGGCAGGGGACAGAAGCCTCTATTCTGGGGAGCTCCGAATCTGATGGGGGGACAGATCCCCTGCCAAAGGAAAGCTCTCAGGCAAATGGAGGAGGCTCCCCTATTCAGATCG
>NW_011495033.1:11066859-11067891 GCF_000754665.1 Bison bison bison | reverse complement strand
TACAGCTCTGCCCTGGCGGTGGGGGAGGGTGCCTCTGGTCTGATGAGAAAGCGTAGTCTCCGTCAGTCAGATGAGACGCCAATCTAACCGATCCACACAGAGAAAAAAGGAAAAGGGTGCAAATGAGTGAGATTCGAGGCAGAGCGAATGGACACTGCAAACAGAGCTCGGAGCACAAGGGCAGAATCCCAGCACTGGTGTGGCCAGCGCCTCACTTCCGGGTTAGGGCGGGGCCTAAGCGGGGCGGGGTGGGGTGGGGACGGGTCATCACCTCCCCCATGCTCCTTCCCTCCGTGTGCGTTTCCCCCTGGGCTGACCTCTCCCGTGACTGGCAGGTGGGGGAACGTCAGGCCTTGGCAGGGACCGAGACCTCCTCGCCACGGTCCTGGTTCTCTGCGCCAACAGCTCCCCGTTTTCCAAACAGCCGCCCCACCCTGTGTCCTGTGTGCCCAGAACTTGGACTCTCTCCCGTCTCCCCCTCCCTTGTCTCTTTGCACGGAAGACAAATGGAGATCCTGGAGGACAGGAAAGAAAGATCAGGGAGGGAAAGATCGCGGAGGGGAAGGAAGGGAGCAGGGCTAATGAAGCCATGTCACAGCAGAGCCGCAGAGATGGGTGAAGTGTTTGCGGCTGCAGGTGAGAAGCGCACGCGGTCCTGCGTTATCAGTGACACTCGCGAGGCCGTCTCTGCATCAAAGACTCTGCAGTCCGGGGACTCCCGGGGCAGAGGGACCCAAGCGTAAAGTAGCTACACAGTTAAGAGCCTCCTTCACTCAAGCCGGTGTTCCTCACTCCGTCCATTTACCATAGGGGAGTGAACTTGAGGTTTCTTGGTGAGTTTGGACCGAGAGCCTCTGGATGCTTCGTCCCGGAGATAGGGCCTTGGGACAAAAAAAAGGAGAGACAGACACAGAAGGAAAGAGGAAGGCGGCGGGGGCGCAGCGGACCAGGCGGGGAGCGGGCCCTTCCCGGTCTTCGCGGCCGCGGGGGTCCGGGCGTGGAGGGGGGCTGAGGCTCGGTGCCCGGGTCCCG
>NW_011495033.1:11060722-11066759 GCF_000754665.1 Bison bison bison | reverse complement strand
ATCGGCCTCTCGCGGGCACCCGCCGAGATCCCGGCTGAATCCCTGAGGCCCTGCGGCCGCAGCCGCGCCGGAGGAGGGAAGCCGGACGCCCAGCACCTCTTTCCTGACCCGTTCATATCTGGGGAAGTTAAGCGATCTGGGGCCCGAAGCTGCTTCAGGGGAGAATCTGAGAGGCAAAGGCCCACAGCCCGGGGACCTGAGGGACCCTCTGCTGGTCAGGACGGGGTGCGGGAGGCAGCTTAACTCTTCACAGGGGTCCTGAGGTCTGGTCGGCCTTCTGCTCACAGTGCAGATGTGGAAACAGAGGCTCAGGAGGTTAAGTGACCTGCTGCAGACCCTGCATCTGGGGAGGGATGAGCAGGGAGGGATCTAGGTCTGCGGGACCCCCCAGCCTGTGTCACTGAACCCTAAACCCCCAGCAGGTTGCCTCCAAGAGCTCTGGGATCTGGGCACTGGGTGTGGGGGAGCTTGTGGGTGCAGGAAATGTCGGCATCCAGCAACCTCCTGCTGTTTTGAAAATAATACAGGAAAATAATCATGAAAATAACTTCTGCTCTTCATGTTCCGAGGTGGCTGAGACAGAAAAGAATCCACCTGAAATGCTGGAGACCTGGGTTCAATCTCTGGGTCGGGAAGATCTCCTGGAGGAGGGCATGTCAACCCAATCTACTGTTCTTGCCTGGGAAACCCCATGGACAGAGGAGCCTGGCGGGCTACAGTCCATGGGGTCGCAAAGAGTTGGACACGACTGAAGTGACTAACACTTTCACTAACACGTCATATTAAAAAAATACAGAAATTTGGCTGTGATTTGATAACCCTTCTTTTTGACCCGTCTACCTGTCCCTCCTTTGGGCAAAGCTTCCTTCCCGGAGACCCCTTAATCTCTCCCACAGTTTTGAGACAAGCGCATGTGAGTGGAGTGTTGAGATGAGTAATTTGATTCATTTTGTTATTTTGCTGAGAAAAAGAGGCCCAGGCTGGGGCATGCGTGCCCTGTTGGAGTAGGGGCATGACATTGCAGACTGGCCCCGCCCCCTGCCCTGCCCCAGCATCATTTCCCAGGCTCAAGTGACAGAGAGAGGCAGAGTCAGGAGGAGGGGCTGGGGGGAGTAAGCCCAGGGCACCAGGGCTGGGCCAGAGAGACCCCCAGAGGGTGGAAGGAAACAGTTCCCTGGCTCTACTTGGGGCAGCTTTGGTGGTTTTTATTCATAACAGCTGCTTTTTCTTGGATGCCTACTAAGTGTTCAGCATACCTTTAATCATGCCAGCAACCCTACGTAATACATATTGTTATCCCTATTTTATAGATATGAACACTGAGGCCGGGCCCCTGATCTAAAAATCCACTGCTGAGAGGTGGTGGAGCTGGGATTGGACCTGAGTCCCGTTAACCGTAGAGAGATTCTTCTGCGGCCGCTCTCTTTCACTGGGAAGGGGACTGCAGAGGCCTTGAGGAGATGACCCAGCACTCAATGGTAAAGGAGGCTGGCATTCACCTCCCTCTTGTGGTTTTCCTTGGGCCAGTTCTCCTACGGAGTCTGGGTGGGACCGCAGGTCAGGGCAGAGGGTAGTCAGGTGTGGGAGGTGGAGGTCAGACCTCTCAGCTAACACTTGCCCTCAACCCTGGGCAGACAGAAGAGGGTCCCTGGGGGTGTGGGGGTGGGGGCTGTGTATCCTCAGGTTCCAGTGGAAGGTGCCCTGGATGGTGGGAGAGAGATTGCCTTCCATGGTCTGAATTACTCCTGGAGAGGCCAAAGACCCCCTACTAGAGAAATTCTATGGGGCTGGGGGCAGGTGCAGGCATCCCAGGGGTTCATCCTTTCTAGGATGGGGCCCTGGTGGGAGCAAAACCAGCCACGGGACCCAGGTGAACACAGGCTGAGGCTTTGGGGAAGTGAGGCCCGTTTTCAGAAAGCCCTGGTTCCTCAGACCCCAGTTCCTATGACAACTTCAAATAGCCGTTATCATTGAACACTGACTATGTGCCCCAAACTATGCTAAGCCTTCTCTTAATCCTGACAGCCGCCGTGTACAGTAGGAACTATATTAACTCCATCTGACCGATGAGTAAATAGAGGCAGAAGCTCCCCTGAGCCAACAAGCTCTCCTAGACCTGCTTCCTCCCCTATGGGGGTGGGGCAGGAGGACATAGCACATGGAGTGGGGTCTCCAAACCCTTATAATCTCAGCATAGGGCCTGGCCCCTGGAAGCCCTCAATACACGTAGCTTCTTTATCATTCTTTTGTTTGTTTGTTTGTTTTATTTTTAATTGGAGATAATTGCTTTACATTAGTGAGTAGGTTTCTGCCATACATCAATGTGAATCAGCCATAGGTCTGCTATTATTAGGGCTTCCTTGGTGGCTCAGACAGTAAAGAATCTGCCTGCAATGCAGGAGACCCAGGTTTGACCCCTGAGTTGGGAAGATCCCCTGGAGAAGGGAATGGATACATACTCCGTACTCTGGTATTATTGCCTGGAGAATCCCAAGGACAGAGGAGCCTGGCAGGCTACAGTCCATGGGGTCACAAAGAGTCGGACATGACTGAGCAACTAACACACACACCATTATTATTCTTGATGTTTGGTGGGTGGAGGCATTGGGTGGTGGCACCTTGCCTTTCAGCCCATTATTTTTGGGGCCAAGGTCTTACCTTCTAAACTGGGGTCTCAGGGTACACATCTTTCTCCCAGCTCCTTCTGAGTCTGCCTTTACCTCCAGGTGGCCCTTGATCTAGGGGAGACGCATGTGGGAGCCTGTGTGTGTGAACGTGATGAAAAGATGTCTCTTGTTCTGTGAAGAGCAGAGTAGGGGGTCCCAGAAAGGCCCTTCCTTCCCAGGACAGGGTCCTATCCTGGGTCGCTTCAGGAACCATCCCCCACGCCCCGTCCATTTCTGCATTGGTCACCTGGATGGAGGTGGGTGGTGTCAGGCTAACCTCTCTTCCCTTCATCAACCTTCATAGTGGTGACCAGACCAGGGGTCTGTCCTCTTTCTGGGTTCTCGGCCTTCTGCGCCCCTACCCTGGTCCTTGGCAGGGATCCCAGATTCCAGCTGGTCCAACCCCACCTTTTGACAGATAAGGGCAGGGAAGCTCAGAGAAGGGGAGCGACCTGAACAAGGTCACACAGCGAGTGATGATGCTGGGGTAGGCAACCCGAGGGGAATCTCCTAGGGCTCCCAGTTTGGGGGGGGTCGAGAAATGAGGGGTGCCCGCCCTCTCCTCTTGCCTGGGGTGTTGTCAGCTTGAGCACTAGCCACCCGCCCCCATCCCCATCCATACACCAGGTGGAATTGTCTTAATGCAGCAAATTGTTCATACACATGTAAGCAAATATCTCCTCAAATTATCTCTTATCGCCAAATAGGCCACGATGCTCACCGGCTGGAGGGCTGAGGTTGTCTTTCAATCCACTGATGATGAGGGGGAGGCAGGGGAGGGGGCCCGGCTGACACCAAAAATAAGCCAGCTGAGCGGGGATGGTTGTCGCAAGGGGCAGAGCGAAGTTGTCAGGCGACGAGAGCGTGTGAGGCGGCAGGACGATAATGTGGCATGACACTTCTGAAATGAGCGGCCCGTTGCCATGGTGAGCAGCCAGGAGGGACCAGCTCTCCCGAGGCTGAAATAAAACACGCTTTAAATGATGTTTGATTAGAATTTAGAGCATGTAACCGAATACCTCAGTCCTTCTCGTCCCTGTGCTTTTCTTCTTTTCTTCTCTTCTTCTCAATTCTCCCCTTCTCCCCTCCATCCCCTCCCCACCCTACCCTGGGGCACATGTACACTCCTGTGCCACACTCACACAGGCACACACACACACACTTGCACACACACGCCCTTCTTCTCTCTCTCTCTCTCCTCTCCCCAGTTGTTCTCTGCCTTGGTTGGACCTCATTTCAGAAAATTTGGCTCAGAGCAGATGCCGGGGGCCCCTTGGCGGGGTCACAGCACTGGCCTCGGGGTCCTGGTTTGAGTCTCTGCTGTTGTGCTCTGATAATAGTAACGCTAAAACAATCCACAGGGTCCAAGCCTCTTCTTTGTGCCCTTTACAAAGCTCTGCTGCTGCCCTTTGCCGGCTTGTCATCATACCCATTTTCTGGATGGGGAAGCTGAGGCTCAAAGAGGCCAAATGTCTTATCCAAGATCACACAAGATGTGAATTCAGCACTGCTACGGGCTCCTCTTGGGGCTCTGGGGAGAACCCTCCTAAACACCTTTAGGAGGAAGGAAGTGGAGCCCGCTCTCTGTCCTCTGGGTCCTCGACCTTGACTGGTCCAGCTTGTTTTGAAGATCTACGCTGCTCTTGTTCTGCCTGTGTGAACCATCCCAGGGATGGGCAAAGCCCCGACTTGGTTCCAGAGGGCACTGGGACAAACTCTGATTTTCTTGTCATATGCTCCTGCTCGTTTGTTTGGCAATGGATGTATGTTTTATTTGTGGTGGTTTTTCCAGGGCATGCTGCCCAGATGGGGAAGACAGCCAGTCCCGAAGACAGAGGGCACTGCTATTGATTATGGCTGGCATGTAGAGACAGGGCAGACAGGGCTGCTCTTGGTGCCTGGATTTTCTCAGAGGCGCCTGGAGAGTTATCATCATCCTAGGTGTGTGTCAGAAGGCTGCGGCTTGACCCAGCGTCCACCTTCTCCAGCAGACCAAGGTCTCCAGACTGTCTCTCTCACCCTCAGCCAGTCCATCCATGTGTTCACTTGTTCAACATCAGCTGTGTGCCAAGATGCTCACTGTGGAGCAGCCCTAACCTCCGCCTTCACAGGTGTGGCGGTTTGTGGGCCACGGGCAGGTGATCTGAAGACAGACACCCAAACACACACACACACACTACACACACACACACACACACACACACACACACACACACGAGTCTCCTTTGGTGCAGAGTGTGAATGATTTGATGCAGGAGGAAGCAAAGTGCTCCGGGAACATCAAGGATGGGAGCCCTCCTGTGTCAGATGGGGACCCAGGAAGGCTTCTCAGAGGAGATGATAAACGAAGGAAGACAAAAGGCTTCTTGGGGCTCCCCTGGTGGTCCAACTGTTGAGGCTCTGCCCTCCCAAAGCAGGAGGCCTGAGTCTGATCTCAGGTCAGGGAACTAGATTCCACATGCCGCAATAAAGAGTTCACTTGCTGCGATTAGAGATCGATTAGAGAAGGAAATGGCAACCCACTCCAGTGTTCTTGCCTGGAGAATCCGGGGGCCCGGGGAGCCTGGTGGGCTGCCATCTATGGGGTCACACAGAGTCGGACACGACTGAAGTGACTTCGCAGCAGCAGAGATCCTGCATGCAGCAACGGGGATCTCGTGTGCTGCAATTAAGGCCCGGGGCAGCTGAAATTAAAAAATATACATATTAAAAAAAAAGACAGGTGCTTCTCCAAGTGCTCAGACAGAAAGGACAGCCCAGGCGGGGAGCCCTCGATGTGCAAAGTCCAACGTACCCAGCAGAAAGGAAGTTCCTGGGGTAGATGGGGGGTGGGAGTGGGATTGCGGATGGGGTTGGGGGGGAGGGGGGCAGGGGTTTGGGAAGGTGGGGGTGAGAGGGTGGGTGTCTGTGTTTCTTCCATTAGACTCTAAGCTTTTGAAAGGCAGAGACTGAGCCCCTGAAAACCTCCCCCCAAAATGGGGTTACCCTGAGGGTATAGAGGTGTCTTTTATTTCTTTTGTCTTCTGCAATTCAAAAGGCCTTCATTTCTTTGCATATCCTGTTAACTGTGAAAGCAGGGGCCCCTCCTTCATGTATGTGTCTGGCCTCCTTAGTGTTTGGCACAGGATCTGTTTCATATATATATTTAATTAAAAAAAATTTAAATTTATTTATGTTTTTGGCTGTGCTGGGTCTTTGTCATTGCATGGGCTTTTCTCTAGCTGCAGAGACGGGGGAGGGAGGGCTACTCCCTAGTTACGATGGCTTCTCTCGCCGAGGAGCGCGGGCTTCAGTAGTTGCGGCTCCCGGGCTCTGGAGCGCAGGCTCAGTAGCTGTGGTGCACAGGCTTAGCTGCTCCGTGGCATGTGGGC
>NW_011495033.1:11051187-11060622 GCF_000754665.1 Bison bison bison | reverse complement strand
CCGTGGCATATGGGATCCTCCCAGATCAGGGATGGAACCTGTGTCTCCAGATTGACAGGTGGATTCTTCACCACTGAGCGACCAGGGAAGCCCCTATAGTCAATTTTTGACAGCACCCTGGAGCATGGGAGGGACCTTAGTTTCCCAACCAGGGATCAAAATTTCGCCCCCTGCATTGGGAGGCAGAGTCTTAACCACTGGACCACCGGGGAAGTCCTGGACCTGTTACGTAAAAATGAATCAGTGCTTATTGGGTACTTACTGTATCCCCGGCATTGTGCTAAACGTTTCACAGGTGATTCCCTCCTTTGAGCAGCGCTTGACCAGCAACAACTCCCTGGTATTTCAAGGGCAGGAAAGAGCAAGTGGGGGGTTTGGTGAGGGGAGAAGCTGTGGATCAGAGTCTGGGGCCCCAAAGGGAAGGATGGGGGGTGGAGGAGCACACAGGCCTGGATAAATTAGGCCGTCAAGGTTGGGAAAAGGCAGAGGACATTTGACTGGGACTGACTGGGATGGGAAGGGGGTCGGCAGGGGCAGCAAGAGATGCGGGCTGGGGAAGCAGCCATCACCTAGAACCAGGGATCTTTCTCCCTTCCCCACCCTCCCATCTGGTTGCTGTCAACATCTGAATCCAGCCCTCCCTTCCAGCCCCACCGCTCCTGCCCTTGGCCTGTTTATCTTGGACCTCTGTAGCCGCCTTTCTCACTGGCTCCTCGCCCCAGAATTCTCCTTCCGCCACCTTTTCCTCCTGGCCACCTGTTAGCTTCCTGTAACTTAGATTTGACTGCTTCATTCCTGTGCCCCAAAGCCATCGTGGCCCCATCGTGGACCCATGACCCAGGGTTCACAGCTCTGACTCCCAGCCTGCTCTCAAGCCCCACTGTGATGTGATCCCAGCCTGCCTCTCCAGCCTCGACAACTCTCAACTTCTCATCTCCTGATTGGTCAGTTCTTGGTGCCTCTTCTTACCTGCACCCGTGCAAACTCAGAGTGCCCTGCAGGAATGCCTTCTCTTGCCCCCTGGTCAAGGCTGACTCATCTCTTCCTTTGTAGGCTTGGCTCAAGTCTTTCCCACTCTGGAACCCCTTTCCTGACCACTTCTTTCAGAAAGCATGTATCTTTTTCTTTTTCTTTTGGCCATGCTTTGTGGCTTGTGGGATCTTAGTTGCCTCGCCAGAGGCTGAACCAGGGTCCTCTGCAGTGAAAGTGCAGTGTCTTAACCATTGGACTTCCAGGGAATTCTCAGAAGGCATGTTTCTTAGTCAGCTTGAGCTGCCATAACAAAACACGATAGACTGGGTGGTTTAAACAACAGGAATGTATTTTGCCTAGTTCTGGGAAGTCCAAGGTCAAGGCACTGGCTCATTTGGTTCCCTGGAGGGTCCCCGTTCTCCTGGCTGTAGACGGCTGCCTTCTCTCTGGATTCTTCACGTGGTGGACAGAGAGCAGGGAAGAGCTCTGGTCTCTTTCTCTTCTTACAAGGCACTAATTTCACCACAGGGCCCCACCGTCCTGACTTTATTAAATTACCTCCCAAAGTCCTCATCTCCAAACCCCATCACTTTGGGCTTCAGCATGTGAATTTTGTGGGGAACAAACATCCAGCCCACAGCAGCCTATCTGCTACAGGTAGGTCAGATTTTTCAATATTGTCTAATTGTTTCAGGTTATTTCCTCAACTTGACTGGAAGCTCCCTGAGGAGCAAACTGTGACTGGCAGAAATTGTGTGTTGACATGCTTGGTAATAACATCACCTATTTATTACAGGCTCCCCAAAAGTTTATACTCAAGGGTCCCCAGACTTCACCTTTCCTCTGTCCCCAAGGAAGTTTCTGTGTTTAGCCCTGTTTGGGCCTCAATAGCTTGGGTGGGCATAGTGGATTGGAAAGAAAGTTTAAAGAAGCCCAGAAACCTTAGAATAACTTCCTTCAGAAAAGACAGAGTGCCCCTCCTGGCTGGATAGGATCAAAGGATAAAAGGCAGAGGGGAGAGCAAAGAGAGGTAGGCACCTGCAGGGGCTGGTTTGGTGAGGGCTTCAGGGGAGGTTGAGGCACCTTGAATGAGCTGTGGGAGGGAGTGGGAGATAGGAGAAGAAGATTCAAATACATGTCACTTTGTCTTATGAATGTGTGTGCATGTGTGTATTACATATATATATACACACACATTTTGGAGAAGGAAATGGCAACCCACTCCAGTGCTCTTGCCTGGAGAATCTCCATGGACAGAGGAGCCTGGCAGGGTACAGTCCAAGGGGTCGCAAGAGTCAGACACGACTTAGCAACTAAACCACCACCACCATACACATATATATGGTGGCACTAGCTGTTAAGAACCCACCTGCCAATGGAGGAAATGTAAGAGACACGGGTTTGATCCCTGTGTTGAGAAGATCCCCTGGAGGAGGGCATGGCAACCCACTCCGGTATTCTTGCCTGGAAAATCCCATGGACAGAGGAGTCTGGCAGGCTACAGTCCATAGGATCACAAAGAGTCGGGACACAACTGAGGTGACTTAGCACGCATGAGGAGAGAGCAGAAGGGGTGACTCTGGCCCTAACCCTGGGCCTCTAACCCTAGAGCTGTATCTTCTGATGGGGCTACCGTGGTCTTTGAACTCTGTGTTGGGGGAGACCAGGAGGCTCATTAGGCTGGAACGTGATTATATGTACCTATAGCTCAGCTCTATCTATGGGGGTTAAAGGTGGCGCAGGTCCAGGCCTCTGTAGCCTTCAGAGTCCAGACGACAGTGTGATTCGCTGTTTGGGAGCGTGGTCCTGGGAGGCCAGAAATGGGGGGGAGTGGCAGGTGTTCTGGAAGGTGTGCAGAGAAAGGGGCGGGGTGCCTTGAGGCCAAGGACATTAAACGACACGGCTCACTGTCTCCCTGGGCTCCACCTGTTAGCACGCAGGGCCTCTTTGGTAAGGGGACAACCTTACAACTCAGAGTTACTTTGTGTGTGTGTCCGACTCTTTGTGACCTCATGGACTGTAGCCCGCCAGGCTCCTCTGTCCATGGGATTCTCCAGGCGAGAATACTGGAATGGGTTGCCATGGCCTCCTCCAGGGGATCTTTCCAACCCAGGGATCGAACCTGGGTCGGAAAGATCCAGACCGACCCGCAACTCTTGTGTCTCCTGTATTGGCAGGTGGATTCTTTACCACTAGCGCCACCTGGAAAGGTAGGGTTTGTTTTATTGCAATACAGGAAGAAAACCCAGGGCTTGGAGGTCAGGAAATCTAGGTTCATGGCCCTCCAATTGGGCTCCCGGGGGTGCCTTCATTGTGCTGTGTGCCTAAGTTTCTCCACCGATAAACTGGAGGCAAGACTCATGTTCATCTCGGAGGTGGCATGGAAGTGACGGTGATTGGAGAGGTCGAGTCCACTGTTCACACAGGAGCTGGGTGAGGGGGTGGTCACAGTAACTCTGCAGCGAGATGAAGCCCGTGAGGACCCGCACATCACAGGTTCACCCTTGGCACTGCAGCCCCAAGAGGGTGGGCGTCCAGGGTGAGATCTCTGCAGGGACAGGAAGGGGCCCAGGCGTGGCTGGGATCTGGGGAAGGACAGACCCAGAAGAGGGGTCCTGGCAGATGGGGGACTGCCATCCCTGCTTTTCAGGACCCTGTGGGAGAAAGAATTCTCCCCTCCTTCTGTCAACTGAGTTGCAGCCCAGCAATGAACAGTAAGAGTAATAAAAAAACAATAGCTTGGGACTTCCCTGGTGGTCCAGTGGCTAAGACTCTAGGCTCTCAGTGCAGGGGGCCTGGGTTTGATCCCTGGTCAGGGATCTAAAGTCCACCTGCTGCAAACTAAGACCCAGCACAGCCAAGTAAATAAATAAAAATTAAAAAATAAAAATAATAGCTCATGTCTCAAGGGCCTGTATATCAATCTCTATTTTTAAGCACTTTACCTCATTTCTGCCTCAGAATGACCCTATGGAGAGAGAACTGTTTAATCTGTACTTTACAGATGCAGAAACCAGAGCAGTTGAGTGACCTTCCCAAGGTCACAGAGCTTGTAAGTGGTGGAGTCATGACTCAGGCTCAGAGGATCCAGGGCTTGTGCCATGCTGTCCTGTCAGGAACTAATCCTGTATCCTTTACACTTCAGAGCAGGACTCCTCAGCTAAAAGTATCTCATTTGCCCCAACATATTAAGACCAGGCAGAGGTTCGCAGCCACCTCTCCAAACAGAAGACCTAAACTTGGGCACCCCGTGGCTGCTGCTCCCTGCTTCTGTACTCTTAGGCAAGTTAGCTCATCTGTAAAATGGGCGGACATACATTTGTTGAGTATCTCTTATGTGACACGTTCTTTTTGTTTGTTTGTTTTTTGACTGCACCACATGGCTTGCAGGATCTTCGTGTCCCCACCAGAGATTGAACCTGGGCCCCAGCAGCAAAAGCACTGAGTCCTAACCACTGGACTGCCAGGGAATTCCATTATGTGCCACATTTACTTTAAATCTGACCGCTACATTTTGAGATTGCTCCACTTAGCAGCTGGGGAAGCTGAGTCACAGAGGGGTGAAAACAAATTCCCCAAGGCCACATGAAACAGGCTGACATGGAGCTTAGTCTGTCCTGTTTTGGAGTGTATGTTCTTTCTATTCCCTCTCATTCCTCAAGTTGTAATCCACAAAGCCTCAATTCCTGGGGGTAGGGGTGTGTGTTAATAATTATTGTGTTAAAAAATGTTCCATGATCAACTCTGTTTAGGGAAGGCTGTTTTCAAAAATTAGAAGTTATTTGTTTCAGGACTTCTCAGAGCCTTTATTACACTGGTGTGCCTTAGGAAGCTCTAAGAGGAGAGCAGAGTTAGTATGAACTTCCTCACCGTGAGATAGTTTGTCGGGAAGAAGCTTGTGGGAGAAGCATTCCTTGGAACTCACTTTGGGAAGAGCTGTACTTCACCCCCAAGGCTTCCCTGGTAACAACAGTGACGCCAGTAGCAATAACAGTGACACCGAGAAAGAGATCATCACGATCATGTTAGTTGTGTGTCAGTTGCAATGATCCTTTTCTGTGCAGGATTTTTGGGAGATTTTTCTGCACCCTTCCCAGCTTTAAGCACCCTGATCCCTTCTTTGAGCTCAGGGCAGGTCCAGTCTGTTCCTCATGCCTGGGGCTCCTCTCTCCTCTCCTCTAAGCCTTTGCCTGGGTCAGACCCTTTAGGCTGCTCTCCCCTTCCTCCCCTTGTTCCTGACAAAAATAAGGGAGGCTTGGAGAGGGGAAGTGATGTGGCCCAGGGTGTATGGTGAGACAGGCATCCCCCATCTCCTGCCGCTCTCCCACAGCCCACCTGCACAGGACATCCCACTTCTGAGAAGTATCCAGAATGGACTCGTCCCAGGGCCAACCACGAGCTTCTCTGGCTCTGTCTCAGTCTTATCACGCTTGGTCTCTATTACGCACCGCTAAGCGATGTCAGGACTGCCTTTTATGTTGTTGCTGTTCAGTTGCCAAGTTGTGTTTGACTCTTTTGGACCCCATGGACTGCAGCACGCTGGGCTTCGCTGTCCTTCACCATCTCCCAGAGTTCGCTCAAATTCATGTCCATTGAGTCAGTGATGCCATCCAACCATCTCATCCTCTGTTGTCCCCTTCTCCTCCTACCTTCAATCTTTCCCAGCACCAGGGTCTTTTACAGTGAGTCAGTTCTTCGCATCAGGTGGCTAAAGTATCGGCGCTTCAGCTTCAGCATCAATCCTTCCAATGAGTATTCAGAGTTGATTTCCTTTAGGATGGACTGATTCGATCTCTTTGCTGTCCAAGGTACTCTCAACAGTCTTCTCTGACACCACAGTTCAAAAGCATCAATTCTTTGGCACTCAGTCTTCTTTATGATCCAACGCTCCATCTGTACATGACTACTGGAAAAACCATAGCTTTGACTAGATGGACCTTTGTCGGCAAAGTGATGTCTCTGCTTTTTAATATGCTGTCTAGGTTTGTCATAGCTTTTGGTATGCTGTATTAAAAGAAAACAGTTTTGTTAAGATATTCATATATCATAAAATTTACCCTATTATCATATTCATATAAAAGTTGTTTATTATAATAATTTTTCTACATAAAGAGCACAAATCAGCACACAGAGTGATGAATTTTTAACAAAGTAAAAACATCTGTGTAATCAGCATCTGTGTTTGAAGTGGATCATCTCCTGCCCCAAAGAACCTCCCTGGTGTATTCTCCCTTCACCCAAGGTTAACACACCTGACCACTACCCCACAGAGGTTTGTTTAGAAAACAAAAGCAAAAAACAACTCCTTGGGACTTCCCGGGTAGTCCAGTGGTTAAGAATCCACCTGCCAATTCAGGGGCCCCGGCTTCAATCCCTGGTCCGGAAAGATCTCACGTGCCATGGGTCAGCTAAGCCTGAGAGCCACAACTACGGAGGCCTGCTCACCTTGAGCCTGTGTACTGCAACAGGAGAAGCCGTGGCAATGAGAAGCCTGTACACTGCAGCGAAGAGTCGCCCTGCTCACTGCAACTAAAGAAAGCCCACTTGCTGCAAAAAAAAATAAACTCATCAACTTATCTCTTTCCCTTTTCTTCTTTCCTTCCTCCTTCCCTCCATTTTGACCCACTTCCTTTACTCCTCTACCCCCTCCTTCCTTTCTTGTTGATTCTACTTCCATATAGTTTATTTAAAGTTTATAGTAAGAGGCACAGCGAGACTGTAAAAGCCTTAACATGTGCCTTGGGAGGTGGTGTGAGGTGAGGGGGTCAAGTTGCTGAGAGACCTGACTCTAGACTGGCCACTGCCAGCTGTGAGGCCTGGGGCTTGTGACAGAACCTCTCTGCCTTAGTTTTCTTACCTGTGAAATGGGAGTAATGACTCGACTGACTGCAAAGGGTGATGGGAAGATTAAACAAGGTGTCTTTACCTTATGTGTGCAAAGTGTTTACATACACCTGTGCCAGGAAGCCTGGGGAAAGCTCTGCTGGATGATAATATCTCTTACAAGATGAGAAGTGAGGACAGGGGATGAGAACCACGGCCATTTAATGAGCACCTGCTGTATGCTGGGGCTTTACCTCTGATCTGCCTGGCTGTCCTGCAAGAAGAGATTATTATCTCCATTTTATTTATTTATTTTTAAAAAAGCATTTATTAATTTGGCTGCTTCTGGTGCTGACTGCGGCACGTGTGATCCTTGTTGCAGCGCGTGGGCTCTTTCCCCAACCTCATGTGGGATCTTAGTCCCCAGATCAGGGGTCGAACCAGCGTCCACAGCATTGGAAGGTGGCTTCTTAACCACTGGACCACCAGGGAAGTCCCCATCTCCATTTTACAGATGAGGAGATGAGGCCTGGAGAGGTAAATCCTGAAGACGTAGGTTGGTAAGTGTTGGAACTGGAGCTGGAATCCGAGGAGTCTGGCTTGAATGCCCACGTTCCCACCCCAGGAACCAGCCTTGTGTTAATGTCACCTAGCTGTGAGCTGAGCACTGTCCTCTGTGGGGGATGTCCCTTGCTGTGGTCCCATTGTGATCCTATCCTCCCAGGGACGCAATGCTCCACCCCCCGCACCCCATGCTGGGGACATCCTCCCGGGGCAGGGGTGGGGCTCTAGGGAGGGGATGGTTTCCCAGGGAAGAGCACTAGAGAGGACTGCCTGGCAGTAGAGGGTTCGGACTGCCCTGGGCACGCGCAGTTCCCGCGCCTACTGGAAGCCTCCCTCCTACCCAGGGAAGCTCTGGGGCCCCAGGGAAGGGCTGGCCTATGGGGTGGCTTTAGAGCCCACCACCCTGGGGCGATGGAGAAGAGTCCGCACCCTGCAGAATCGCCTTGTAGGGCCCTGTCCTGCCCATCAGGACTCATGGGGTGGGGTCGGGGGGTACAAAGCAGAGCCAGGCAGGTCAGGCATGGGGGTGCTGATGACTCCTCCAGCCGGGGCAGGACCAGGGTGGGGTGATGGATCTCCCACCCCTGCTGAGTGCTCAGTAAACAGCCGGTCCTGCTGTGACCCCTCCAACAGGGGGAAGGCTCCCCAGGCAGAGGAGACTAGCTCTTCAGACCAGTTCTGGGGCCCTGAGGCCTCCTTCCTGCCCATCTCCTGAAGCAGTGTGTTGTGCTGTGGCCTCGGAGCAGAGGGCAATGGGGGCACCCCCCCACCCCCACCCCTGGTGCCTCAGGCCGCACCTGGCTCCTCGGGGGGCCTGGTGGGAGTGCAGACATCACCTGCCCTCTTGCTGGCCTCAACCGTCCCTACCCTGACCTCCAAGCTCCCGGGGGCCAGCTGGGACATCTGTATCCATCTTGCCCCAAACTCTGGAGATTCTGACGAATTTCCTTTCATTGCTTGCAGCCATGTTATTTAAAGTAATTAACCTTAATTTATAAATTTTTATATCAAACTGCCTTTTAACTTTTAGAACTGGCAGGAGCAGCCTTATCCCTGGGCTCCTAATAGTTCTCCATTTAATCAAAATTCATCCATCAGGTTCCAGTGTTAAATCATCTTTTAATTGGGAGTTACATTCTGGTTAATAGTTTTATAATTCGCCTCCTCTAATAGTTTTTACCACAGGGATCTCTACTCCATTTTTCCTCACTCTATTATTGAGGGCGTGCGGTTCTGCGGGGACGGCTTTGCTGGGCCCCGCCTCTCTGGCCTCTGCTGGTCGTCGCCTCTTTTGTTCTTGGTGGTCTCATTAATTCCCGAGAAGAGTTGTCTCTGCTGCGTGTTACTAGGGCAGAGCTACTCTCCTTGCTTCCGCAGCCTTCGGAGCTGTGGCCAGTGCCTGTTTCTCTCCACGAGGAAGTCACAGCAACAGAAAGGGAGAGAGGGAGAGAGATGGAGATTGAAACAGAGAGTGTGGAGAGCAAGGAAGGTTCTGGAAGCCCATAGGTCCGGCCCGCAGCAGACGGGGAGAGAGAAGCAGACGAGTTAGGAAGTAGATGCAGACCCAGGACTGGCTCTTCCCTGGCTCCTGCCCACCACCCATCATCCACATCCCCTTCCACCCGGAAGTTAAAGTTGCGGGAAGGAAAGTGGCCCCCCCCTCCCCCGCCCCGAGACCCGGAATGGCCGGGCCCGCGGGATTCCTGGAGGAGGGCAAGGAAGGGCAGCTGCATTAGAGCTATCCCAGGGATGCTGCTGGGCCTCCCGGCGGGCGAGAAGGAGAGGGCATAGAGACTGCAGGATCAGGAAGGGGAGAGGCCAGAGAGACACGGCAGTAGAATAGAGTCAAGAGCAAGAAAAGAGGGACTTCCCTGGCGGTCCAGGGGTTAAGACTGTGCTCCTTTTGCGGGGGGCATGGGTTCGATCCCTGGTTGGAGAATTAATGTCTTACATGCCTGGCGGTGCAGCCAAAAAAAAAAAAAAAAAGATGGAAGAATAAAAGGATTTCCCTGGTGGCCCAGTGGTTAAGAGACTGCCTGCCAATGCAGGGGACACAGGCTCAATCCCTGGTCCAGG
>NW_011495033.1:11047279-11051081 GCF_000754665.1 Bison bison bison | reverse complement strand
TGTGCCACGACTACTGAGGCCCACGTGCCCTAGAGCCCAGGCTCCACGCAATGAGAAGCCACGGCAATGAGAAGTCCACGCCCTGTGACTAGAGCGTAGCCCCCGCTCGCCTGTGCAACTGGAGAACGCCTGTGAACAGCAACAAAGACCCAGCGCAGCCACAAAAGACAAATAAGTAAAAAATTTCAAAAGATATTAAACATAAAGAGCAAGAAAAGAGAGGGGAGATAAAGAGGGGAGAGAAGGGGAAAGAAAGACAGACGACATTGGAGGGATACAGAGAAGACGGGTCCCTCCGGTCAGGAGCCCTGACTGGTAAGCAGACATGTTTGTGTGGACACCTGCTCTCGCAAGCCCACGTGCTCGCACAGGGCTGAAACCAGACCCGGAGGCACCTCGCACAGGGGTGATGATGGGCTGGGGGTCAGACCCCGCGCCTGTGGATGGGAGTCTTTGAGATGGCCTCCAGGGCAGGTGGAATGGGAGGATGCTCCTAGATTCCTGACCCTCAGAAACCTCATAGGAGAAGAAAGGTTGTTGTAAGTTGCTACATGTAGGCGATAATTTGTTATGCAGCAGTAGATAACTGGTACACATTCATGCCATCAGCATTGCTGGGGGTGGAACTTGACTCGGGTATGTTTCAAAGCTCCCCAAGCGATGCCAGTGTGCATCCCAGGTGGAGGGCCACTGCCCCAAGGCCTGTATGTGCCCGTGAGAGTGTGTGTGTGTGCACCTGGTGTATGCCTGTGCCATGTGCGTGTTTACGGTGGGGTGTGGGCACCACGCCACATGCATTTGTCAGTAGGCAGAAATACCAGCAGCCCCTTGTGTGTATTGGGCCCAGGTACCCATGTCAGTTCCTGGCTCAGGAAAGTCTGGAGAACGGAAGGAGCCTCGGAGGTTTTGTGGCCAGACTGACATGGGCCATCCACCACTTCCCCTCTGTGAGCCCTCTCTGAGCCTCAGTTTCCCCACTTGTGAAATGAGGGCATGCAGATTCCCATTCTGCCCAGTCCTTTGAGGAGATGCTATATGAGCTGACTACATACCTCCTGGACTGGCTTTGGCAAAATATCTTGGTAGAGTTGTTTAGTGGCTAGGTCATTTCCGACTCTGCAACCCTGTGGACTGTAGCCCACCAGGTTCCTCTGTCCATGGGATTCTCCAGGAAGAATACTGGAGTGGGTTGCCATTTCCTCCTCCAGGGGATCTTCCTGATCCAGGGATTGAACCTGTGTCTCTTGTGCCTCCTGCAATGGCAGGCAGGCTCTTTTGTTGTAATGGCTCTTGGTGTAGTGAGATCTGACCTGCAGTGCCATAGATGTGAAAGCAATCAAGTGTGTAGCCCCCTCTGCAGGACCTGACCTGAAGGAGGGTCTGTCCTGGGGCACATCCCTGAGGATGGGGTGGGGAAGGAGACAACATTAGTCATGGCTGGGTTAGGGCTTGGGATTTGAGGCCAGTAAATAGTCTTTCCCTCTAAATGCCAAGTGGCTCAGATGGGCAGGACGAGAACAGAGGTAGGCTGGTGGTTCCAGCTGAGTCTACACCCCTCCCGTCTGCGAGTCCTTGCCTGAGCCTCTTATCCTTGTTCGGCCTCAGTTTCCTCATCCCTGAAGTGGAACAGCAAACCATCTCCCATCTTCTGCATGTGATATGCTGCATCTCCACACCAAGCCCCTGTGTGGGAGATTGGGAAAGGAGAGAATCTGGGTGAAAGGAGCTCACTTGGGCCTCCAGCCAGTTCTGCAAACAGAACTGATTCCCAACCCTGGCTCTTGCTGTGTGACCTTAGGGAAGTCACTGCCCCATCTCTGGGCCTTATCATCAGTAGGTAATGATGCCTGCCTTGTGGTGGTATGGAGAAAATGGAAAAAGATGCTGCTTGGGGTGTGCCCTGCATGGTACTTGAAAGTGTTAGTCGTTCAGTTTTGTCCAACTCTGGGATCCCATGGACTGGAGCCCACCAGGTTTCTCTGTCCATGGGATTCTCCAGGCAAGAATACTGGAGTGGGTTGCCATTCCCTTCTCCAGGGGATCGTCTAAGCCCAGGGATCGAACCCGGGTCTCCTGCATTGCAGGCAGATTCTTTACCGTCTGAGCCACAGGAAACAGAGATGCATGGTACTTGGCATCCAATAAAGGGCAAACTTGCTTGTCATAAGCTCCAGCCAAACTTTTCCAGGTGTCTAAGAAAACACTATGGAAAAACACAATGTTCACTACGGAAAATGGCTTTTCATTTCTGTGGCTCTGGGGTGGCGGGGACGGGGGGTACAGAAGAGGAAGAAGACGGGAGGAGGGACAGGAAAGCATCGTTTGTTGTGAACTCACCAGGTGCCCCTGCAACACGGTGCTTTTACTCCCATCTCATGTGACGTCTAAACCTGGTGACAATAAGGATGATCGGTCCCACTTTACAGACAGGGAACTAAGGCTCAGGAGGGCCAAGGAACGTCCTTGTTCAGTGTCACATGGCTAAGGACTGCAGAGTCAGGTCTCCATTTTCCTGTTCTCTTTTTCTTTCAAAAAAAAAAATTATTTGGCTGCGTTGGGTCTTAGTTGCAGCACACAGGATCTTTAGTGTGTGCGAGTTTATATGAACTCGCAGTTGCAGCATGTGGGATCTAGTTCCCTGACCAGGGATGGAACCTGGGGCCCCTGCGTTGGGAGTGAGGAGTCTTAGCCACTGGACCACCAGGGAAGTCCCTCTGTTTTCTTGTTTTCTTTGTGACTGTCTGTGTCCCTGAAACAAGCCTCTGATCTCCAGTGACTCTGATAGCGGGAAAGCTTTGTAACTTACAGAGTCATCTGGGGAAGATCTCTGTGTGATGACATCCAAGGATGGTTAAAGAAGGCGTCACAGCCCCCAAAGCACATGAGTCAACCCTGACCCCTCGCCCTGACAGGAAATCTCTCACTGAGCCCATTTCACAGATGAAAGGACTGATGCTCAGAGAGCCTGAGTGGGACCCAGTCATCAAGGCATTGGAGCAGCTGAGACTCTGGTCTCTGGCGGAGTGAGAGGTGCATGCAGGGGCAGAGGGAGAGGGAGAGGGCAGGGGTGGGGGCCGCAAAGCTGTGCGGAGCCAGCCCCTGGGGCTGAGGAGCCCGTGTGTGTTTATGGGGGTCCGAAAAAGAGGCTGAAGACGGATACCTCTAGTGCCCTCAGCTGCCAGAAGCAGGCTGGCATTTGTGCTGCGGTGCCGGCCATTGGATGTCCAGCTCTGGGTTAGCCGTCCATCAGCCTCCCGGCCCAGTTTGCCTACCTTCCCAGTAGGGACTGTCACTGAGCCCAGGGGTGACGGAACAGCTGAGGGGACAAAGAGGGGGGATCTGGCAGCAGAAAGGGGATCCGGGGAGAGAGGTTATTCCCTGAAATCTCAGGCCTTTTAGCACTGCCCGTCGGGGTGGGGGAGGTGTGAGGACCCCGCAGGCCTGGCAGGATGAAATGTTTATTTTCCCTAGGGGCTGAAGTCAGTGATGGAGGAAAGGAGAACAGATGAGGCAGGAGGATTGGAAACTCACCAAGACATGGAGCCCGGGAGACAGAAGTAGGCAGAGAAGGAGCGAGACCAGGGAGAGCCAACAGCAGCCTGTTGGCTGCCCATCCCGGTTGAGCTGGGGCGGTAAAGCCTGCATCCTTGGAGCGGTGACCAGGATCCAGGGTCTCCGTTTCCATGGGGAAAAATCTGGACTCTTCTGCAAGGGGAGAAACCCAGCTTCCCCTTTTGGGGGATGGAGGGGTTCAGGCAGGGCTTCTCCAGCCCCGTTCCCTCCTCTCCTCCCACCCGGATCC
>NW_011495033.1:11016575-11047179 GCF_000754665.1 Bison bison bison | reverse complement strand
TGTCTCTGCACCGCACCCCTCCCCCAGCCCCTCCCACCCTCTGGCTGCTGACCTGGGAGAAGCTGCTGGTTCCTAAGACACAATTCCCAGGACTGTGGGCTGCCAGGCTCCAGGCTCCTTTCTGTCTAATAGCTGGGGACGGGGGGCCCTGGCAGGAGTTTAGCTCAGATTTGCGTAAATGAAGCTGGACCGCAGCTTAGAGTAGTGACAGCCTGGAGCCCATGGATGCCAAGTCCTGGCTGGGTTTTGGTTTTTCAGTTATTCTGGGCAAGTGGGGACATGTCCAGGCCTCCTCTGACCCCCAGCACCACCCAAGTGACTTTCTGCTGGGGTTGTGAGTGAGGCTGAGAGGTGAAGGGCAGTGGGGGGAAGGGCAGGAAGCCTCTCTCAGGGGCCTCCCGGGGGATTATATACTTGCGTTTTATATACTTGCCCTTTTGAGCCCTCGCCATCGGTGGGGCAGAAATTATGACTCCCATTTTCACACGTGAGGGAAGCCGGACTCAGAAAGGTTAATTAAATTGCCCAAGGTCACTCAGCCAGTGATGATGGAAATCAGGATTCGAATCCAGGTCTGGTCCCAAAGTCTGGCTCTTTTCATGCTGCTGTGTGCATGGGATTGAGGCGGGGGAGGGGAGAGCCTGAATAAGGGAGAGAGGGCTACAGGCCAGGCATGAGGAGGGGGTCACTGGGTGTGGTGGGCGGGGCATGCCCTAGACCTGGAAAACCTTCCTTAGCACCCTGGCTTTGCCCGTTTTCACTTGTGCAAGGTTGGGCGAGCCCCTTATCTCTGAGTCACACGTAGATGGAGTGGCTGTGAGGTGTCTTTTCCCTGTTTGTCAAATAAGTGAACAAAAAGGCAAGCGGAGGCAGGAAGAGGAAGACATATATTCTAACTTGGGTCTAAGGCTGGAACTCCCCCTTTGACCGGGGACAGAGTCCCTGCAGACACCCAGCCCCTGAACATCTGTCCCTCTCAACCCACCTAAATGAGGCCCCCCACTCCCTGCAGGCAGGTGAGCCAACTGCTAGGTGGTGGATGGGAGTGCACGTCCTGGGGGCTCCAATTCTGGTGGCTCCCTATCACAGTGTAGCATCCTCTCCCCTGGAGAGTCACCCTGAGGTCTCTGTTTCTGGGCTGGGTTGGTTACTGTTAATTAAACCAGTTGTTGGACTGAATGCCTCCCTTTATCATGTCTCCTAGACCTAGTAATCCCCCACCAGTGGAGGAAGGGGATGGGAGGGCAGAGGGTTCTCAAAACCAAGCCAGGCTGCCTCTGGAGACAAGAAGGCACCTGAGAGAGTCAAGCCCACCCTTTGATCCCTCTTGGGAGGCTGGGAAACTTGCATTCCAGCCTCAGAATTCCTGGAAGCTGGCTGTGTCTGCATCCCATGAGATTCAGCTGAGGCCTTTTGGCTGCCACGACCCTTGGGACCGCTTTCCCACTGAGCTTCTTTGGAGCCACTGGGGCAGAATCAGCAAGAGTGGAGGTGACTGCATGGGGCTGAGGTGGGGGGCCAGGGACTTATCTGTGAGGCCAGAATGGAATGCTGGATGGGACTGAGGTTTCCAGTTGCAAAGCCAAGGATACCCCTGCTTCATCCACGCACCCCTGTTCCCTTTGAAGATCTTTGGGGCCAGGTGGGGGGTGGGTCCCCAAACATCTCACTTCTCTGCTCAGGCCTTCCTGGAAGTATATGGACCTAGAGACAGATGCTGGGCCCATGCACGGATGCTCAGACTTCTGGTCAACCTCTCCCTTGTGCCTTCTTCCCTCCCAGCTGAACCTGCCTCCTCCTGCCCGCCCGGTCCACCACCACCCCCCGCCCCCCCCAGTGTCAGAGGCCAGTTGGGGCAGGGAGGGAGCCAGGGTGGGGCCAGCAGAAGGTGCATAAATCATTATTGGCGAAGACCTCAGCCCTGAGCTGCCGGGTGGAGGCTGCTGCTCACGGTCAGGCCAGGGCATAAATCATAATTCCCCTACAATAGATCCTTTTGCAGCCGCCATCAGGAAAACTGTGTTGGTTTTATCGATTTTTTGACATGGGGGCCTAGGCAGCGGGCGGCTCCTGAATCATTATGAAATGAAACTGATTAGGAATTCATGGAATACTAAATAAACTTTACGAGCCCGTTGTAAGTTTTTTGATGCATGGGGAGCGGAAAATGAAAACTAATGATATAAAAATTACACAGCGTGCTGAGTATTATTATACTGCTATTGATTTGTTTCAAACTGTACATCAAAATCGAAGAGGGCTGGGGCGGCTCCTGCAGTGATGCTGGGGATGTTTGGGCTCACCAGGGCTAGAAGGCTTTTTTTCCCCTTTCTATTTTTATTTATTTTTTTCTATCTCTTGCCTCTAGCCTCCCTGCTCTGAAAGCCGAATCCTTTTTCCCCACCTCTAGTCTTCCGGAGAAGGCCTCCAGGGGCCACTTAGCCACCCACCCACAGGGCAGCCTCCTTCTCAGCTTGGAATCTGGACCCTGATTCAACTTGAGTTCCTAGCCTCCACTGGTCTTTCTCTCTGGAGCTGCATTTTCAGTTTGTGAGTTTCTCTTTTCCCTTCTGCCCCCCGTCTCTCTTCTCTAGGGAAGGACAGCAAGCTTCAGGAAAAAGAGCTGAGGATCTGTTTTCTGTTGGCATCTTGCTGTGTGACCTTGGGCATGTCACCATACCTCTCTGGGTATCAAAAAGACTGGACTCATTAGATCAGAGTTTCCCAAGGTATAGTCTGTTGATAGCCACATGATAATCACCTTCAGATCTAGTCAAAAATATTAATTTCCCAGGCCCTTCCTTGGATGAACTGACTAAAGCTCAGGAGTGGGATATTTTACTAAGTATCCCTTGTGATTCCCGGACATGTTTGATACCCATGGATCTAAAGTGACATGATCTGAGCCACTTATCCCATTCTGTTGTCAGAGGTGGCCTTAAAGCTGTGATTGTTGCCCTCTGCATTAGTCAGCTTTTGCTAGTTTGGGAAGCAGTAACAAGCAATCCCCAAGTTTCAGCAGCTTTCAGCAACAATAGATAATTTTTTGCTCATGGTACATGTCTGCTGTGGGTCATTTGTGACCCAGCTCTGTATATCTTCATTCCTGGGATCAGACTGAAAAAGCAGTCTCAGTCAAAGACTTGTTATTCCAGTGGCAGAGGGAAAAGAGCAAGAAAGATGGTGGAAATATCTGATGTTTCCCAGGTGGCTCAGTGGGTAAAGAATCTGCCTCCTTGCAGGAGACAGGAGAAGCAGGTTCAATCCTTGGATATGAAATATCCCCTGGAGGAGGAAATGGTAGCCTACTCCAGTGTTCTTGCCTGGAAAAACCTCATGGACAGAGGAGCCTGGCTGGCTACAGTCCATGGGGTTGCAAAGAATCAGACATGACTGAGTGACTGAGCTTGCCTGCATGCATTATCCTACCATTATCATTTCCTAAAGCTTTTGCTTGACATGTATTTATCGCTTCTGCTTCCATTCCATTCACCAAAAGGAGTCATATTATCAACTCCAATGTCATTGGAGTGGAAAGTACATTTACTTCTCCCATAGGAGGATGGCCATCAAAGGGAGGCCCTGTAGCAATGGGTTGAAGGAGAAGGCAGTGGCTACTGTGATGTGCTAAACCATATCCTCCTGGACTTGGTCTTGGGTCCAGGCTGCTCCAGGATTTGGGGTCCAGGATCTTGTCTGGCTAGATCATGGGGTCTCAGCTCAGTGCGATTAGGAGTAATGCTGCTTTACACAGGTGTTTACGCCCCCTCTACACAATCATATATCTGCATGACTGTTGTCTACTGACTTCTTCCTCTACTGCTCTGAGATCCTTGCCTTCCTCTCAGTGGGGTTCTCAGTGGGTAGGGCTTAGGGCTCAGTGGGGTTCTCAGTGGGTAGGGCTTAGGGCCTTTGTCTTTAACATCTTTGTTTCATTCATTCCTGCCTTCCTGCTGGGGCGGTCTGTAAACACCCACTCTCAATCCTTAGCAGAACTGCTGTAACAATTAGACTCTTTTTATAAAATTGTCCTTTATCCTCTAAACTCATAGGGTAAATTTAAATTTCGGGTCTTGGATTTTCTTAATGTGAATGCAATATCCTTTTCTTTTTTTTTTTTTAAGCAAGTGTCCACTTTTGCACAAGAGATAACTCATGAAAGATACCTCTTTTGCTAGTGTTATGCTTATTATATTCAACTTTATATTAGTCTGTGTCTCAGAAAGGTCGACCTCTTCCCCTGGGCATGCAGTGTGTCATTCCCGAAACAGATGACTGCCCAACACTGGGCATGCCAGAGGACATCTCCAGGAAGCCCATTGATACTTAATGTCCAGGGATCACCTGGGGGACCCACTACACTGACTTGGGTGGGTGGTACTAGTGGTAAAGAATCCACTTGCCAATGCAGGAGATGCAAGAGATGAGGGTTTGATCCCTGGGTTGGGAAGGTCCCCTGGAGTAGGAAATGGGAACCTATTCCAGTATTCTTGTCTAGAGAATCCCATGGACAGAGGAGCCTGGCAGACTACAGTTCATAGGGTCTCAAAGAAGCGGATACAACTGAAGCAACTTAGCATGCACTCATGGGAGATGTCAGGCATGTCCATGGCACAAGCGTGGCCCTTGGGAACCTCAGTATCTCTCTGAGGACCCAGAAGCACGCACACACACACACACACACATATACCTTTTCAGAACTAGACAAACAGATCACACATTTGTCCAGAAAGCACACAAGAGTAAGAGTTTTCAGGTTTGAATTTGATCCTCAATTCTGTCCCTAACTGGCTCTGTGCTTTGAATAAGTGACTTGAAAAAACTGTGGGATTCAGTTTTTTCCACTGCCAAAGATGGATTTGGACTCCATTGTCCGAGATTCCTTCTAGAGGATGAGGGTGGGCAGAGGTTCACATGCTGGCACAATTCCCAAGGGATGTTGTTGCCTACATTAGTCCCAATTCTTTTCAGTTTGGGGAAAGAGGCTTATAGAAACCTAAAGTTGAATTGGCTTAAGCAAAAAGGAGGTTATTATTGTTGTTCAGTTGCTAAGTGATGTCTGACTCTCTGGTACCCCTTGGGCAGGAGCAGGCCAGGCTTCCCTGTCCTTCACTTCATTGGAATTTGCTCAGACTCACGTCCATTGAGTTGGTGATGCCATCCAACCATCTCATTCTCTGTTGCCTCCTTCTCCTCCTGCCCTCAATCTTTCCCAGCATCAGAATCTTTTCCAATGAGTTGGCTCTTCGCATCAGGTGGCTAAAATATTGGAGCTTCAGCGTCAGTCCTTCCAATGAATATTCAGGACTGATTTCCTTTAGGATGGACTGGTTTGATGTCCAAGGGACTCTCAAGAGTCTTCTCTAGCACCACAAAAGAGGTTATTGACTATTAAGGAAGCCAAGGGAGTCTTCAGGTAACATGTGACCTGGAACTTCAGACATTACCAAATATCTGTCTTCTTCTCTCAGTTCTTTTTGCCCTCTCGGGACTTTTCTCAGGGAATGCCTTCTACTCATGGTGACAAGATGGCTGCCAGGCCCATATCCTAATGATTCAACCAAGGAAACATGTTCTTTCCAATAGTAAGAGTAAAATTCTCGAGACTGAATTTCACTGGCCCAGCTAAGGTTACATGCCTGCTCATGAACCAGTCACTCTAGCTGGGGGCAGAGGGAGGATTTAGGCCCACAGGTATCCCTGGTTCTGCCCCTGCAGAACGTCATGGACTCACAGTGGGAGAGGGACGCAGGCTCCCAGGAAAATTCGAGGTACAGTCTCAAAAGAGATCGATTCTGGAGAGATGAAAGCCACAAAAGTCCACTGAAGTCCCGAGGTCAGGGGCAGGAGCAGTGGGGAGGATGAAGGCAGAATAGGGAAGGTTCTTCTGGCCCTGAGTCATGTCTAGACCTTTGGAGACAGCTGGGATAAAGCCCAAGGAAGGGTGTGAGGGGTCCTTCACCTGTTGGGGAGCTTGAAGACAGCAGTGGAGCCCTGAGGCTGCCCCCCCCGGGAAGGGACGGAGTGTCCCAGCTCCACCCACCGGCATCCTCATCTCTGTGTGAGCCTGGTTGATGAGTCACCAGCAGTGCTGGTCTCTAAAATCACACACCTGGGCTCACATCCTCTTTCCAGCAATGGGACTCTGAGCCAATCCCCTACTCTGTGAAGTGAGTTTCTGAGGATGGAGTGAGAAAACATGAGTGCTGACCCCAGCCTGGCTCCCAGGAGCTGCTCAGGTAAGACCCATTTGCCCCCTGGCCCTAGAAGCTGAGCTTGCACACAGAAATCCTCCCAGGTTCTGAATTGGTGTGTCAGTTATGTCTTCCCCTCTGGCCTTTTGCTGTTTATAAAAGTATTTTTTTTAATTAAAAAATTTTTTAAACATTTAAAATTTATTTATTTTTAGCTGCACTTGGTCTCTGTTGCTGTGCGGTGGGCAAGGGCTGTCTTCATTGCGGTGCATGGGCTTCTCATTACGGTGGCTTCTCTTACTGCAGAGCACTGGCTCTAGGCACGTGGGCTTCAGTAGCTGTGGGTCAAGGGCCTAGCTATCCCATTGCATGTGGGATCTTCCTGGACCAGGGTTCGAACCTGTGTCCCCTGCATTGGCAGGCAGAGTCTTAACCTCTGGTCCACCAGGGAAGTCCCTCCCCTTTGGTCTTTGATGGAGGGCAGAACCACAGCACATATGTGGTTGTTCCCAGGTACTGGCCGTGCCTGACATGCAGTCTCTATCCATGAATGGCTGTGAGATGAATGCCAGCTGATCCGTGACCCTCTGCACATGCAGCTCTGAATGCAGCTGGGCACTTCAGCCTCTCCTGTGCCCCCAGGCTCACTCTGGGCCACGACACAGACTACCTGGCCCCATTCAAGCGGCTTCCTCCCACTCTGGGCACTGTGGCCAACCACCAGGCCTCTGTGACCCTGCATCCCACCAACCCCCTCAAGATGCCCCCATGTTGATTCCCAGAGGCTCAGAGACGGCACTTGACCTGCCCCATGTCACCCAGCCCCTGCGCAGAGCTCTTCTCACTACATCCTACCTGCCTTTGGGGGCTAGGTTTGGTACCCTCCCATGAACCCCTGTGGGTGGAAGATATGGGGTGAGGCAGGATTGCCCTTGGCTGGCCTGCCCCCTCTTGGAGTTTGGGGTGCTGCACACGTTGAATTTAGATGTGGCTCTCAGGAGTCTGTTCATTCATTCTGGCCCATATCGACTGCAGAATTGAGTGCTACAAGTAAGAAGGAGTTTAGCTATTATTCTCCTACTGATGTGATTTAATGTTTGGCTTATTCCTGGCCTGCTCCCCCACCCCCTCATCAGTTTGACATTTGCATAGTGTTTTCCTGCAGTTTTGTGAAACACATGGTTTTTCTGGCAGCTGTCTGCTTTGACTTTTTTGGGGGGAGTTGGGACCCCAATGAGGCATCTTCCTTCCCACCCTTGAAGCTTTTCCTTCCACCTGTTGGTGGGGGGAAACATAAATAACCTGACCTCCCTGGTTTTTGCCCCTTGTGAGCGTGTAAGATTCCTGCTGCCTGGTGGCCTGTAAGTGTTTCTGAGTGTCCTGGTGGGTAGGGGTCTCAGCTCACTCGTGAATAAGTCTGCCCCCGCCCACCCCACCTCCTGGGAAACGTCTGCCCTTCCACTCGGCACCTCTGCCAACACCTCAAAAGCCTTGGGATGCTCAGGCTGCCCAGTGGTCAGGAGGCATGTCCTCCCCGCTCTGTCTCTTGGTGCTGACTTTCATTAGAGGGGCCCCATGGCCGGGCCAGGTGGGCCTCAGGATCTATAGAATACCCGGTGGTCTCGGTCTGCTCAGAAGCAGACTCTGGGACAAGAACTCATTGGAAATCGTTTGCCGGGGAGGTGAAAGGGAGCTCCAGGAGCCAATGGGATGTGGGACACGGAAGGGTACCTCCTTGGTAGTTGAGGTTAATTCCTCCCCAGTTCCTCACCTAACATGCCTGAGCCCCTGCGGACAGCACCCCGGGGATGAGAGGGGATACGGCTGGGGGGCCTCCTCCCACAAGACAACGGCCAAGCCAGTTGGGAAAAGGCTCAGCCACACAGGAGTCTCCAGCAGAAATCTGCACATTCCTGAGTCCCAGATCCTGTGCTAGGATGTGTCTCTCTCCAGCTGGCCCTAGAACGGAGCTAGAACTGGGTGGAGGTGGGGTGGGGGGATGCGGTGACAGGGAGGCAGCCAGAAGCCTAAGAGGAGGCTGACATGTGGGCAAAGGCATCAGCAGCACAGTGACGGGAAGTGATCAGGCAGAGGCCAAATGCTCGTCTGCCCAGGGATGCCATCAGCATAAGGCAAAGAGCCAGTGCATATTAAATGCCTGCTGTATACAACAAGCTCTAGCTATATGGGACTAGAATTCAAGCTCCTACAATTCTGGGCCCCTGTTGTTTTTTTTTAACATATTTATTTTTGCCTGTGTTGGGTCTTCGTTGCTGTGGAGGCTTTTCTCCAAGTATGGTGAATGGGGGCTGCTCTCTATTGCAGTGCACAGGCTTCTCATTGATGCCGGGCAGGGGCTTCAGCAGTGTGGTTCCCGGGCTCTAGAGCACAGACCCAACAGCTGTAGAGCACTGGTTCAGTTAGTCTGAGGCGTGTGGAATCCTCCAGGGTCAGGGATCGAACCCGTGTCTCCTGCACTGGGAGATGGATTCCTTATGACTGAGTCACCAGGGAAGTCCTGGGCCTCTGTTTTGTTTCTGTTGGCATTCTTTCTTTTTTTTTTTCTTGTGTGTTATTCTTCGTGCTTACCATTGTGCTTGGCTCCTGGTCATAAAAACTAGAACAAGAGGAAACATAGCAACCATTGATAGACCATTATATAGGCATTAAGTGCCTTGTATTTATTGTAATGCACCCGATGACAATTATTCATGGGAGGTACTGTTTTACAGATGAGGAAACTGAGGCTCAGTGAGGTTTAAATGATTTGCCCATGGTCACACCTCTAAGCAAAGCCAGGATTTATATATATATTTTGATCCACTGCTGCTCTGCAAGTGAGATCTTAGTTCCCTGACTAGGGATCGAACCCCTGTCCCCTGAACTGGAAGCACAGAGTCTTAACCACTGGACTGCCAGGGAAGTCCCAAAGCCATGATTTGAACTCAGGTCCGTCTCCTCTGCGGTGTGTCCTTACACTGGGTGGGGTTGGGGGAGAGGAGAGTTAGGCTTCAGATGTCCTTGGAAAGCCCTCCAACTTGTGAGGTTCTGTCTCGTTAGCTGCCATTCCCCTCTACCCCCCACCAACCGTAAAGAAAAGGAAAAGTCCTTTGCTCCTCCTCAGGTGGCTCGTGGTGGATTACTTAGCGCTTGACACGGCGTGTCTCTGTGTCACTGTTCCCGGGCGGAATTAAATCAGGACAGGAAAATATTAATTCCGAGTTGGGGATGGAGGCCGCTCCTTTCCAATTACTCTCCACCCCGTCAGGCTTATCCTGGCACAAACAAGGAAGGAGGCTGGATTAATTGCTTTGGACTCTGCCCCACTCCAGTCCCAATTACTGGGCCGGCTTGGCTCCCAGCATTATGAAGCGCACTGCTGTGCAGGAAATTGTGTGAAATGTTAACGGATTTTCAGATGCAATAATGGAGCACAGGATTTGGGGCCAGTATTTGCCGGGCAGCCGGGCCCTCTGTGCCGCGGCTGAGGTTAAGCTATTTGGGGTTTCTTTGTGTATTAAAGGATCATCTGGTTAACTCCAAAGCCTGGGGCCACCAGGATGGTGCAGCCACTGACCCTGCAGAGGAAGGGTGGGCTCCTGGAGGACGAGGAAGCCCACTGCGTTCATAACGATGATAATGATAGCAGCATTTTCTGAGCCTCCACATGTGCCAGGCGCTTACCTACAACATCTGTAAGCCTCATCCTTTGAAGTTCCTTTTCCCCACCTTATAAAGGAGAAAAAGGGGATACAAAGAGATTAAGTAATATTAGCACAATGTAGTTGTTCTTCTGTCACTCAGCCATGTCCAACTCTTTGTGACCCCATGGACGGCAGCATGCTAGGCTTCCCTGTCCTTCGCCGTCTCTTGGAGCTTGCTCAAATTCATGTCCATTCAGTCAGTGATGCCATCCAATCATCTCATCCTCTGTCACCCCCTTTTTTTCCTGTCTTCAATTTTTCCCAGAATCAGGGTCTTTTCCAAAGAGTTGGTTCTTTGCCTCAGGTGGCCAAAGTATTGGAGCTTCAGTTTCAGCATCAGTCCTTCCAATGAATATTCAGGGTAGATTTCCTTTTGTATTGACTGGTTTGATCTCCTTGCAGTCCAAGGGACTCTCAAGAGTCTTCTCCAGCACCACAGTTCGAAAGCATCAGTTCTTCGGTGCTAAGCCTTCTTTATGGTCTAACTCTCACATCCATGCGTGACTGCTGGAAAAATCACAGCATTAGCTGGTTCCTTAGTGGCAAAGTCAAGATCTGAACCCAGGTCTGTCTCCAAGGCTACTCTCTTTTGGGGCACCACTCTGCTTCTTCCCTTCTTCTTAAGGATGCATTATCAATGCATCTGTCCTACCACACTTGAACTTCTGGTGTACAAGGTCCTTTCTTGCTCTGTCTCTGCATCTTCAGCCATTGTCAAGGCACCTGGCACACAGCAGGTACCTGTGAAAAGGTTTATTGAACTGCCCTGAACTTGGCCTAGCACCTGGACTCCAGGATTTATTAACAGTATAGAGGGGGCGAGCTGCTGAGACCCAGAGAGTGAGCCCCATTTGGGTTCATCTGGAACCCACTGGAGGGAGTCGGGGGGGGAGTGTGTCCCCAGCCCTAATGTGGAACCGACTCTGCCTGGAGGCTTTCCACATACAGTTTCTGTTCATCCTTACCCAAACCTAACGAGATGGGTGGCATCACCCACACCTGAGAGCTGTGGAAATGAGGCTCAGAGAGGTGAGTGCACTCATCTGGGGTGAGTAAAGGTGAGTGGGTGAGTAAAGGACGGCCCAATCCACCCCAAGAGCTTGGCTTTCCTTAGTCTGTTGAGTCTGGAAAGACCTGGGGTGTGGGTTTCAAGCTCCAAGATTTTTACATCTCTTAATGTTGTGGCACCTGTGGTTTAAATAGTAAACAAAATTCTGCCCATGAGTTTAACATGCCAACCTGGGTAAAGTGGAAGTGCTCTGATGGAAGAGGGACATGGGGACCCCGTGTGTCTGCAGAGGACTGGAGGGAGGAGGCAGACTTGTTGAGAGGTGACTGACTTGGAGAAGGGGACATAGGTGTGGCACTTGGAGAAGTGAGTGCCAGGTAGCTATCAAAGCTCAGACTCCTCTGGGGTGGCTGCACAGAAAGAGAACCTGACTTGAGGGGTGGGGCCCCCAGAGAAGGACCCTGGAGACGGGAGGGTGGCAGAGAATGAGGGTGCGGCACGCCGAGATCATCAGTAGCTGTCCAATTCTCACCTGCCCCTTTTAGCTAAAGGAGAATTAATTATGTGCAGGGGACGCCCCCTTAATGGCCATCATTTAGTTTAATTTAAGAAACAGGCCTCTCCACACCCGCCTCTCCCCGCTACCACCCCGGACAAGCCAGCAGCAGCACCATCGGCAGCTGCGCTGATGAATGACCTCCTCCGGTATGTATACACGAGAGCAGAGGTTCTCAAACTGGAGCCAGCCTCTGAATTTCTTGGATGGCTCATCAGAAAAATCCCACATGATGCAAGGAAGATCCTGCATGCTGCAACTAAGACCCAACACCACCAAATAAATAGATAAATAATAATAATAAAAAACCCACCGTTTGCTAGGCCCCACCCCTGGGTGGGTATCCGATGGTGTGCCTTTCCAACAATTTTCCAGATGATGCTGATGTTTTCTAGGGTCTGGAGAACACACTTTGGAAATCGCTGTAGCGGAGACAGGGTTTCAGGTGAGCACCATCCAGTCCTTGAGAACTCGGGCCCTCGCCCCCCACAGGGGTCCTGTAATCTCTTAGGGGAGGGGCGTAGCCATCTCTGTCATGTTATTACGCCCCCCACCACAATCCCTCCAATGATGTGTAGGACAAGCGCATTTTCTCAGCATCTCAGTAAAGTCCCTGCCCTGGGCATTTCTGCTTAGGAGTGGAGGGAGGGATGCCAACAGCTTGATTCCTTGACCCCTCTGCCTGCATGCAGCGCCCCCCCATCAAGCTGGATTCTGGGGACACCCGCTTGCTTCATCCTCAGCTCCTAGGCCAGAGGGGTGCAAGGGCAGCTGGACTCTATTTTGTAGGCCCTGGGCTCCAGGCCACCAGGTGAGAGAGGTCAGGCAGTGGGTGTCTCCAAGGACCTAGCCTTGGCAGGAGGGCCCTGCAGTTATCGCCCAACTGGGGACTGTGGGCAGCCCTCCCCACTGCCTCCCACACCCCCTAACCATTGATCCAGGTCTGCAGGCTTCACCAGGACTACCATCCGGAGAGCCTGTTTGCACCCGTGTCAAGGCCCGCTCAGGAAACCTAATTAGCTAGTTTGGTGTTTTATATTGATAATTAGGTCCTTTAAAAGAATTCATAGGTGGTGATAATAAGCCCATTTAGAAATCTATTAAGCTTTGGGGGAGGTTGAGGGAAGCCTGTGCACACACATGCTTCCTCTTTGCTCATCTCCTCTCGTCCCCCCGCCACTCTCCAGTTCTGCACCCCTCTTCTCCCTCCTGCCCTCTTTGCCCGTCTGCAGCCTCAGTTCCTCCAGCTCCTGCAGATGAGAAGACCTTCGACAGTCCCTCCACAGCAGGCAGCTGTGTGTGCTCATGCACTTCCTTCTCCCACAGCCCTCAAAGTGGGGGCCCATCACCATCCCCGGCTGACAGATGGGGAGCCTGGAGCACAAAGAGATGGGACATCCCCTGGGAAGCCACGTGCCCTTGGGCAGGTGAGCCACAGGCCTGGCTCCTCATCCCTCCCCAAGCCTCACTTCATCAGCCTGCATCGCCCTCTCCCCCAACAGCCCCAGACCTCCTTGCTCCAGGGCTCCCACCAAGCAGGGTGAGCTGGAATTTTACAGATCACTTCCCTGTTTTCACAGAGAGTTAGTGCCAGGGCTCCAGAGCTAACTGCAGAGGGGTGTGTGATGGACAATGACTTCACATACACTTTGCTTCTCTAGCAACTCTTTTCCATTTGGATTTCTGCCCGTTTGGAGGCTGAATGCCTCCCTCTCTCTCTCTTTCCTTCTTCCTTCTTCCCCTCCCCCACCTTTTTTTTGTATTGCAGTGGAAGAGCCAGAGATGAAGTCAGCCAGCTTCTAACTGAGGGGCCCAAGGGGGTCCCCTAATGCCTCCATATCTGCATGAGACACCCCAGCTCTCTTATCACCCTCTGCATTTTCTTCATAGCACTTATCACAACATGACATTTTGTTGAAGATTTGTGCACTTATTCATTTATTACCTATCTCTCCCCATTACAAGTGCCCTTGGGCGGGGTGGGATGGGGGAGTCGGGTAGGTTCAAAGATGTGCCTATATGTATCTGCTTTCCTGGGGCCTGCACAGAGCCAGAATGAGCAAATGTTGAATGACTAAACGTGTTGAACCTGATCTTCAGTTCCCCATCTTTTTTTTTTTTTTTCCGGCTGTGCCTTTCCTTGCAGTTTGAGGGATCTTAGTTCCCAAGGGAATGAACCCAGGCCCTTGGCAGTGGAAGCACAGGATCCTAGCCAATGGACCACCAGGGAGTTCCCAAGGTCTTCAGTTTCCTCATCTCTAAAGTGGGAGTAAACTGTCTCCTCTACAAGGAGCTGAAATGCCTGGCACGAAGCGGGCAATCCACAAATGTCAGCGTCAACACTCCATCCGTCCCCTTTGGGTAAGCACTGCTGTGTCCAGGGAAGTTCTGCTGCTTAAAACACTGCTTTGATAACACCTCTTATTTATAGTGCAAAGAATTTTTCTATAAAGCAAAGGAGAACTCCTAGATTTACCTACTTTGAAATGGTGCTCAGTGTTTTTGTTTGTATTGGGCTTTCTTGAAGTGGGCTGACTGAGGGTGTGTAACTGTAGACAGTGGATATATTAGTGCCTTGTTATCAGAGTTCATGATTATGCAGCCTATGAAAAAGAAGGCTCAAATTATACCTTCTTGAAACATAACCACAACTGCAGCGATGTAAAAACCAGAGGCAAGGCTGCTGCTCTTAGCCTAGCTGGCAGAGAGCTTGCCCTGGTGACCAAGCTGGGTTTGCATTGATGACCAGTTGGCAAGTTTTTGAATCTCTCGAAGACTGAGTTTTCTATAAAATGAGGGTGGGTGGGTAATATTTATGTCTATCTTATAGCATGCCTGTGTGTGCATGTTCAAGTCGTGTCCAATTCTTTGCGACCCCATGGACTCTAGCCCACCAGGCTCCTCTGTCCATGGATTTTCCCAGGCAAGAATACTGGAATGGGTCTTCCCGATCCAGAGATTGAACCTGCGTCTCCTGTGTCTTTGGCACTGGCAGGTGGATTCTTTACCACTGTGCCACCTGGGAAGTCTTCTTATAGCATAACCACCTTATTAAACGAAGCCATGAGCTCAATCATTTATTCACTGTCAAACACCTCTGTGCCAAGCAATTGTTCTGAGCTCTGGGGATTTAGCAGTGAGTGAGATATTCCATGCCCCATGGGGCTTACATTCTAGTGGGAATTCATGATTCGGTGAAGCACTAGGAATGGTGCTCAGTGAGCACTGGCCTGGAGGGTAACAACGCACAGAGTTGCTCGACAGTGACATGGCTTGTGGATATAGGTCTGCGCCTCCAAAGCTTCTTCTCTGAAGGTGTATCGGTGGCTGGACATATCTCCATGCCATTGATTTCTGGCAGAATTTGGACTGGCTCCTCTCTTTTGTGATGCTGAGATGCTTTGTGTGTGTTCGTGTGTGTTGGGAATCAATGGACGTGGGGGAGCGTGTGGCTTTCAGTGGACAGATGTCAGTCTCATCTTTCTCTGCCCCTCTTCATGAACCACTTATTGCCTCTCTCACAGGCACACTTTGCCTTCACACTCTGCTTTGACTCGTCCGGTTTGCTGCTCCTGGATGGCTTTCTTCCTATCCCTGCAAACTCTACTCACCCTTCAAGGTCTTCCTTCGTGAAGCTGTTCCTGCACCTTCAGCTGGGAAAAATCCCTCCCTTGACTCTCCATCCTCCTCCTCCTCTCTCTCACACCCATTTCCCTCTCCTCCCCATGTCCCTTGGTCTGTTTCAGCTCTCCTGCTGGACTGTGAGCTCCTTCATGACTAGACCCTGTTCTGTTCACTTCTGTGTCCTCTGTACCACATTGCTTTACCTGAAATAGACTCTCCACAAACATTTCTTAGGCAATTAAACAAATGTATGGCTCAGTGGATCTATATGGGATCATTAGTTGTCACTTTTTCTGGGGGTGGGAGAACCAAGGCAGGGGCCTTGGATACAGCACTAATGGCCTTTTTCTTTGGTTGGTTTTTGCACGGGCTGCTCTGCTTGTGTACAGAAGCTCCCACGTGAGTGCTGTAGCCCACCTCTCTGTGTACTCTCACGTGCATCCACAGTTGTCTTGGGTGTGTACGTGTGGGGGTACAGTGGCAGCCCAGTGCCCAGTGATGGATGAGGGGGGTGGAGGTGACTTTCCCAGGGGAAGATTAGCGCCTGGCAGCTATGATTTGTCTCGTGCCCTCCTGTCCTTTTGCTGGGCCCCACTGCAGAGCCATTCATTACAGAGGCTGCTGTCACAGGGCTGGGGGCAGGGGCTGAGCAATGTGTGTGTGTGTAGAGGGGTGGCAGGCTGGACCCCTCCTCCAGAGAGACTCTCATGCCAGAGCCCAGAGTTTTCTGGAGTTGTGAAGAAGAGTACCAAGTTGTAATTCACCTTCTGGGACATAACCCTGCACCCAGGGGTAACACTGTATGTGATGGAATGGGGCAGGGTTTCATTCATTCATTCATTCATTCGGCAAACAATTCAAGTGCCCACCAGACGTGTTCTCTCCTTTCATGGAACTCACCATTGCTGGAGGAAGGTAGACTTGTAAACAGACAGTGCAGGGTAGGTAATATGCTGGTTCAGACAGATGCCCTTTTGCCTGGGGGGACCTCAGGGCAAGTGAGAAACCATAGGAGTTGGTAGAAAGAGCAATGAACTTGGAGACTGCAAACTTAGGCTTGAGTCTTGGCTTTATTACTTTCTAGTGTAATGGCCTTGGACAAGTCACTTCAAGCCTGCTTAAGCCTTGTTGCCCACATCCATGAAATGGGGCCAATGATATGTCCTCCATCCATAAAGCTGTTTTAAAAGTGAAAAAATGCTGTCTCAATGCTTTTTAAATAGGAAGGTGCTATGGGATCATTGTCAGATCTGGGAAAGGACTCTTAGAAAAATCTCGGCTTGCCCTCTTCTCTCCTGCTGCTGCTGCTGCTGCTAAGTTGCTTCAGTTGTGTCCGACTCTGTGCAACCCCGTAGACGGCAGCCCACAAGGCTCCCCTGTCCCTGGAATTCTCAAGGCAAGAACACTGGAGTGGTTTGCCATTTCCTTCTCCATATCTCTCCTGCTAACAACCTCTAACTTAGAGATCATTGCTTCCTCCATCCAGATGCAGGGGTGGGGTGGGGTGGGGAAGGGTGAGGCAGGGAGTGGAAGCAGGGTAGCTGGATGAGTCTCCAAGAAAAAAATAATACAACCTTCCACTTTGTATCTATCCAGCCCTCTACGGTTTACAACACAGTTTTATACTCTTTCTGTTTCTTGATCCCTATAACAACCTCGCAAGCCAAGTCAAGGCAGGTATTATTAACTCCCATTTTGCAGGGCAGGAAGAAGCTCAAATAGGATAAGGGGCTTGCCCAAGGTCACTTAGTAGGTGGATGAGCTAGGGCTGGAATCTGGTTCTTTCTGGTATTTAAGCCCTCGCACTCTTTGCCTTTTTTTTTTCTACCCACCAGGGTTCCTCCTCTTTGATAAGACCCTCCATTCATCTCTTTTCTGGTCTGAGTGACACTATCCCCACCCCTGGAGAGCCCCCACCTCATGAATTGATACAGCACCTTCCCTATTCCCCACACCTTCATTTTGCCAACTGATGTCCACTTTTGGAAATAATGATGTCAGGGATGAGGGGTGAGCAGAAAGGGATCTATAAGTTTGAGGTTATTAACTGGAGAGAAGAGAGCAAGCTGAGATTTTTCTCAGAGTCCTTACCCAGATCTGGCATGCCCACAGATAAATTAGTATGGTAAGGGGAGAAAGAAAAAGCAAGGAGGGAGGAAGGAAGGGAAGAGAAGAAAAGGCAGGAAAGAAAGAGAGAATGAAAGTTGGGGTGGAGAGCTTGAAAAGGAAATACAGGGAGGGGGGAAATACAAGCAAATGAGGAAGGAGACAGGAAGGAATCTGGGAGAGGTGAGGAGGCAAGGTGAGAAAAGGGGAAGGAAGGAGGCCTAAGAGGCTGGGGAGGATGTTGGGGGAGGGCCAGCAATGCTCTGGCAAGAGGTGGGAGATTGAAGGCTGAAGCACAGCGGGCTGTGGAGGAGAGGAATAAGTCATAAACGCTGCAGGAGCAAAGGTCAAATATAGACTGATGGCTCCATTGTTTCCCAGCCTGTGAGGAGGACCCTGTTGGGGGTTGCTGAGATGCTTAACCCTTCCCTGCCCAGGTTTTTGATGGTGAGATGCAGAGCAAGAAAAGCACCTGTGTGTCAGAGATGAAGATTGGAGAGCTGAAATTAGGGTTGGGCAGGGACCCCACAGGGTTGGGGCTGGGTCTTGGGAAAAGGGACTCAAGGGTCTTCTCTACTTCAACTCATAGGAAGGGAATAAATAAAAACATGCCGGGTCTCTTTTTCTGCTGATAAGTGTTCTTTTTTTCTGCTGATAAGAGTCCTCTTTTTTTCATCCCCATGGGAGGAGATTTCCTGGGGCAGAAGGAAGTTTCTGGAAAATGGTTCTTGAGTAACACCTATCCACAAGAACAATCATAAATAGTAGTATCAGTGTAAAATAAATATTTACTAAATAATAAAAGCAAAATTAATATCAATATTTATCATGAACACATTAATATATTATTACATATGCAGTGTTTGTGGTTTGCAAATAACTAACAAATATAAATCCTCTAAATCTAACAACCCTGTGTGACCAACATTATCACTGTTTGCCATGGAAGAAACTGATACTCAGACTTGTCTAAATGTGGTTGCTGCTGCTGCTGCTGCTGCTAAGTCGCTTCAGTCGTGTCCGACTCTGTGCAACCCCATAGACAGCAGCCCACCAGGCTCCTCCGTCCATGGGATTTTCCAGGCAAGAATACTGGAGTGGGTTGCAGCCTATTTTTAAGTCCTAATCCATAGATATTTCTGCTACTCCACAGCTTTCCTTGGGCAGTATCATACCCACTTTATAGAGGAGAAAAACGGATTTGGGGGATATATTTGGTTATACAGTGACTTCCTGGTTGAGAAAGCCAAATGTAGTTGGTTAGAGAAGGGAAGAGAGGGTAAAGTCCGTCGGTGGGACAGGACTTCAGCACCACGGACAGCCCCAGACGCCGGCAACCTCGCCCCTCTTGCCTGGCAGCCCTGCGTTGTTACCTGCGTTCTCTTAAGGAGCGGTCCATCATCAGACCCTTTGGGCCCCACCCCCAGGGGAGAGCTGGGGGGCCGGATCGACTCCTCAAGCGCTGTAACTACCTCCCACCCACCCCCACCCCAGCACCAATGATGTATAGACTGACAAAGGACTTAATGCTGTGAATACATAAAGCGCGAGGCCTGGGCGGTGGAGGGTGACAGCTGCCCTTTAATGCTTGGCTTTTTAAAGATCATGGTAGAGTTCAGAAAGTATAGTCATGAGGTTTAATGATTTAATGGGGACGACTGGGGAGCAAAAATAGTTACTGCGCCCTGGGGAAAAGTGACTCCTCATACATATTACTTTAGCCTAATGGCCTATAACGCCCTCCCCCCCGCGCCCGCGGGGGGAGTCACGCTACATAGCCGCTGTAATACCGAATGGCCTGATTAAATGCATATTAAACAATACTAAATTGGGGAAAAAAAGGCAGAGGCGGTGCTAAATGTATTTATTCAGTTCTGTGGGGGGACGATGTGGCTTCTCCTCTGGGATTAGGTGGAAGAGATCCTTCTCCTTACTGTTTCTCAAAAGATGTGGTGCCCAGTGGGATTTGGAGGGAGGTGGGCTTCCCAGTTATCTGGGAGGAACTTAAGGAGGGAGACAACTCCAAAAATGGGGGGAGATGCCAGCCATTAATGGGACTCGAATGCTAGGAGGAAGAAGGATGAGCCAGACCCTGTGTCTTGGGACCTTCATGTGGTCCTCACTTTGGAGACTTGCCCACAGAATCGTGGTTTTATTCTAGTCAGTCATTTTTAAGAGGCTGCTTTTGTAGGTTCTGAGGCTACTCTGGAACTCTTGGGTCAACTGTGATGGTCTTTTTATCTGTTAAGCCTCACAACCTTCTATCCATGGCTCTGGTCACCAGTTTCTGAGATCTCTGACTAGAAGGAGAGTACAGCCTTAGTTCTTCAATGCACCTGGGTTCTATATACCCATGAAAGCACATTAAAATAACTGGGAGAGGTTTTTTAAATGCCAGTGTATGTTGGGGTTATATCTCGAGAGATTCTGATTCAATTGGCCTGGGGTGTGTGTGACCCAAATGCTGGTGTTCTTACTGATAAAAAATATCAGTAAGAACCTGGGTGATTCTAGTGTGCCTCCAAAGTTGAGAGTCCCTTTAGGAGCATACCAGAGCTCGGAGATAAGCACCTGGTTCAAGTTCTTCATTTTGCAGATGAGGAGTTGAGGCTCAGAGAGGCCATGGCCTCTCCAAGATCCATAGGGGTGGATCAGGCTCTTGACTCCCAGTCCAAAGCTTTTCCTACTACACGCCTCTCTTTCTCATGGTAGCATGAACAGGGCCAGTACCAGAAGCAGGGACTAAGATGTGTTAGCATCTTGGCTCTGTAACTCTCTGCCCCAGACAAGCCAAGGCCAAACTCAGACCAGGCAGACTTAAGGCAGCATCTCCTCCCCTGTACTTGGGGAAGAGGGATTCTTTGTATGGTTACTCATCCCTGTCTAAGATGCTAACATATGCTAGACTATCTCCCTGGACCTGGGTCCCCTAGGCCCTGGCTGCCATTAAGAGCATGGGCTCTGGAGCCAAGCTGCTTGGATTTAAATCCTGGACTTGCCACTTTATTACTATTGTAACTTTGTGCAAGTTAACCCCTATGATAACAGTACTGACCTCGTAAGGTTGAAATAAAGATTAAATGAGCTAATATACACAAAAGTACCTAGAACAGTGTCTGATTGCTGTGTGTGTGTGTGTGTGTGTGTGCATGCATGTGTGTGTTCAGTTGCTCAGTGGTGTCCAACTCTCTGTGACCCCATGGACCTGCCAGGCTTCTCTGTCCATGGAGCTTTCCAGGCAAGAATACTGGAGTGGGTTGCCAGTTCGTACTCCAGATTTCTGTGTAAATGATAGCTATTCTGGATTTAACATTTTAAATGTGCACTGCACTGTATTAAGTTGTTTGTATATTTATCTCTGTTCTTTGAGTTCCTTAAGGATGGATTCTAGGGTTTGTACCTCAGGAATTTTGTTTACTTAGGTCTAGAATGGCCTCAGGTCCTAGTCAAGATCCAGTTAAGTTTGGATATTGCCCTGCTCAAAGAGGAGGAGAAAAAAAGCCTTCTTCAACTTGGATGAGGATGGGGTAAGGAGGACAGGAACTTAGTTATGTAGAAACCCAGGCAAGCACGAGGCCCAGTGTGAAGTCTCTGCCTGTCCTCTAGGATTTTTGAAACACTTGAGAGTACTTTAGGTAGTGATGAGTGTTAGACTCCAAAAAAACCCCACTGATAAGTGAGTATTAAATAGAAAGAAGTTTTGCTTCTGGCTTCCAGGTGGGAATAGTAAGGTCGTATGAGTGGACACTTGTCTTTTTCCTTACCTACAGCCTAACTTTGTTGAGGAGCAATCTTATTTCTAGCCAGGCTGGTTTGCCTAGCCACTGACTGGGATGCAATGGTTTGGAGCCAGAAACCATCCAAGGCATGGCCTGCAGTCCATAGTGTTCTACCCCTGCTCCCACCAAGCACCTGCCCTTGTGTCTTGAGGAGAATGAGGCAGGAGTATAGACGTCCAAAAAGGCACCATCCTCCCAGACTAGCATCTGTACTTTCAGCTGCCTGATATACAGGACTTTCTGAGAGTGGCCTTCTCAATGTCATCTCTAATGATGACCCTTTCCAAGTTTTCTGTCCTGGACGATGGCCCACTCTTCCTCATTCACATGGCTCCCTCAGATACCTCCAGTCTTGGCTCATCCCACTCTGTTCATCTGAATTGCCTTTCTCTGTTATTTCATGTCCAAATCCTGCTCATCCATCAAAGCCCAGGTTCACGTCATCACCTCTAGCAAGCATCCTGTAGTGGAATGGACTCTTTCTGTATTGAGCACCCTAGAGCCTTCACATTTCCTTCTCTCATTGCCCTTTTTAGAAACTGCACTATACCACAGTTATCTGGGCTCCTCCTGGCTCAGCCAACCACTGGTCTAAGCTTTGAGGGTATGATGCCTTGCCTAACCAATTTATATGTACGCTGCCTTGCATGTTCAGTCACTCAGTCATGTCTGACTCTTTGCGATCCCACAGACTGTAGCCCACCAGGCTCCTCTGTCCATGGGATTCTCCAGGCCAGAATACTGGAGTGGATTGCCATTTCCTCCTCCAGGGGAATCTTCTCCACCCGGGGATCGAACTTGAGTCTCCTGCATCTCCTGCATTGTAGGCAGATTCTTTACCACCTAGCCATTGGCGAACCCCTAACCAATCTGTGTGTGACCCACTCTAAAATATAAAACAGGATCTATCTCAGAATTGGCATGTATTGTTGTACAAATGAATAGAAGCTGAATGTTCTTACCTATCAAAGAATTCATGAGTTAGCCTTCCCTAGACCTGATCAGAAAGGCTTGGAAGGGGTGAAAAATCTCCTGCCTAGGGAGTAAGTGGCAGAAAGCCCTCAGCTCCAACCCTTCCCTTGGGGTCAGAGAGGGGGAAGGAAAACAGTGATTGATTCCTCTTTCTTATTCCATGAGACACGCCTCCACACACTCACACACTGCCACACACACAAACCTTGCTACCTGCCCTCCTACCACCTTCCTCCCTAACCTGCATTTAAAATAAATGCCTATTAAAAAAAAAAAAAGCCTCCTCTCCCCACGACTACATGGGCCAGACCCTCCCACCCCCAGGTCCCCGATGCTCTTAGACTTTCTTGCTGCCACGTTCCACCCTGAGCCATGTCTTCTAGTATTTTGCTTTCAAATTGTGTCTCCTGCCATTTGTGCCGCATTTAAAATGCTAACAGTACAGAATGTCATTTACAGAACCGGGGCGTTTGCTCCGGAAAATTAATTTGACTTATTCCTTCTGCCTGTTCCTATCTCCAGGCCAATATTATGCTACTCATTCTACAAGAGTAATACTTAATGAATAGGACTATTAATAATGTCAAGGTCCGCGGGGGCCTGGCGGCTAACGGATAGGCGTAGACGGAAGGAACCCATCACCTGACTCCTGGTTTAATGTCCCATGAAAATATCAGGCACTGCAGTGTAATTATGGAGCAGGGAGAGGCGAGTGGATGACGACCCAGAGTTTCTTAAATATTTTTCAAATTAGTTGATGCTTTTCCTTTTGGGGAAGAGATGCTTCTCCCCCACCCCCACCCCCTCTATTTTTAGTTCTGGTCTAGAAGAGGACGTGGACCTGTTTTTATTGAACACATACACACAGACCATGTATAATACAGAGATGCTAATAGCTGCTCTCAGTCCAGCATGTTGAGACACTCAGTTGGAAATAAGAAGGAGGAGGAGGGCTTAGGTTTTGATTTAGCAAGAAGAAAAAAAAAGAAAAGTGGAATCATAAAATCTGATTTACAAAGAGTACCCCTGTGGCCTTCCTTTTCTCCATTCATCTCCCCTTTTCCCAGTGCATACAGAATCACAGAGCTAACAGTGGCTTCTAGAGAGAATGTAGTCCCCTGTTTACCTGCAGGCCGAGCCCCCCTATTGCCCACAGTCCTGAATATTCAAGGAGATGGAAGAATGTACCTGGGTACAGTTTCTTCTTTGCTGGAAGGCTGATTTCTCTCAAGCCCTGGGATTTTGATCTTGAGTTGGCTGCTTTTATGGGAATGGATCATCAGGCTTGGGCAGGAGCATGGGGGAGGTGAGGGGTGGGGGAGGTCAGAACCAGGGGTGAGGGATTTGGAGCAGGACCCTTGGTTATTAGTCTCATCTCATCGGTGGAAAGGGGATAAGAATACATGCCATGCAAGACGGTGGGGAGGCCAGGAGATAACGGGTGTGAAAAGCCTGGGACCATGGCTAGCGCACGAGGGGACCGATTATGTTAGTCTGTTTACCCCTGTTCACAGATGGTGTGGTCAGACTCAACTACAGCAGGAACCAAACACCTCTTCTGGGTGCAGAGTCAAACAAAGGATACATACACCTCCTGCCCCAGGGAAACCTCGTGTGTGGGAGCTTCCAATGTAGTGGGGGAACCTCTGTTCTTGAGCGACCTTAAAGTCCTATGAATCAGTCGTAATCCCTACCCTGGAGGCCCCTAATCTTATGAGAGAAACTCAGGCTCTGACCTGAGTGGCTTCTGGTTTGTTGGTGAAACCCTTGTCCTTTGAGGGGCTGCAAGTCTTAAGAAGGAATTATGGTGCCTATTGTGTGTGTTTGGTGAAGGGGGCGAGGGGGGGACTAGTCTTATGAGGGGATTCCAGATCCCAGTATAGGAGACATTCTAGTCCAGTGAGAGAAACCAAGCTTCAGATCGGGGTGGAGGGCTTCTAATCTGGATGGGGAAACTGAGCCCCTACCTACCCTTGAGGAAGCTCTAGTCTGGTAGAGGACACACGCAGCCTTTGTTCTAAGGGTGAGGGAGAGGGAGAGGACCCGTTTGTTGGTAGAGGCAGGTCTTGCTTCAAGGGAGCTCTAAACCTGGTGAGAGAAGCATAAGCCTGGCATAGTAAAATCCCGGTCTGATGGGGAGACAGAGTATGTCTTGGAGAGATTTCAGTCTGATGACGGTAACAGCCTGAAAAAAAAGCCTCTCTGGTGGGAGACAACAGAGCTTCCTGCTGAGGAAGATAGACCCCTTGGCCTCAGCGAGGTGTGCCAGTAGGACTGGGGGTGGGGCCTTTTCTGCAGGGACAGATGCCCCAGTCTTGATTGAAGAGACATAGTGTCTTGTAGCTTCTACCCTGACAGGGACAGCAGGGCAAATGAAAGCAAGTAAGCTCCAGAAATCCCAAGAAGGGGAAGCACACACCATTCAGTTAGCCTTGAAGAAATCACCCAAGCCCACCAAAGTGGCGGATCCTCAGGGAGGATGGGCGTGCCAGCCTAACCCTGTAAGGTCAAACTGGAAGCCTGCAGGAAAACTCTGCCTGCCAGGAAAGCTCCCTTTTCAGCACCTCGGCCAGTGACCACGTAGCCGTGCGTACCCGCAGTTCCACCCTCGGGTCCTTCTCACACCTTTGCCTTCTTCACGCCTCCCCTCTCGGTCCAAAGGTCCCCGGGGTTTAATGGGCAGGCGGCCGGGGTGTGTGTCAGGAGGTGGGGCGCCTCCCTCACGCGTCTCTCCGCCGAGTATCTGTCTCCCCCATGCGTCCGCAGCTCCTCACAGAGGCTTGGGGAATGCGCATCTGCGAGTCTCTCTCCTGCCAGAAGCTGACCCCGCGAAGAGGGGAAACACTTCCCAGACCCGCTCTCCTTCTCCAGGGTTAGGAAGAGCTGCAATGGTTCCTCTTGGGGCCAGCAGGATCGGGAGCCTGATTGGTCTCTCTGAAGGCCCAGGGGTGTGTTCAGGGGTGTTGCTGTAAAGGGGTCTTGCTGTTCATGCCTTCTTGGGGCAGTGCAGGGCTGACTAGAACACGACAACCTCCTGAGCTCTGAGTGCTCTGCTCACAGGGTGGGGGAGCAGGCCTGGGTCTGTAGCTAATCTCAAATGCTCCCTGCCCCCACTCTGGAGCTGTCTGCAGGAGAGTCTAGTGCAGGAACACTGGGCTTCTTTGAGGGACCCCGAGGGACCCCAGGACAACTTAAGGTCAGGAGATCAGGGGACACTGCTGTTACTATGTGCCAGCCCCTCTTCTTCCTTCTCTCTCCATCAACCAGTTTGGGGCCCTTACCATCTCCCACAGAACACGTATCCATGGCACCTGCTCTTTTCTTCACTTGAACCTTCACATATCCAGGTGGTCCAACCAGACCCCCGTCATTCTCTCCTCAGACCCCAGCCTCTCAGAAGAAAGGTGAAGGGCTTGAAGTACTTGGACACAGTACTTCATCTCTAACTCCACCCACCTCCATCCTCACAAAAAGGCAAATACGGAATCAGCCAAAAAAAAGGTCAAATAAAAAGTAATAAAGTCATACAATTAATAATTATTCTGATAGACTCATCAGAATTCACAGCCAGGCCAAGAAAAGTGGGAAAAGGGGGTCAGAGAGGACAAACGTGGGGGGCGCCTTCTTGGCCCTCACCCTCAGGTGAGAGTAAAGAACCTCCTGCCAAGTTCTCGTTTTCTCACTTGCTCCTTTTTTTTTTTTTTTTATGGGGCATCCTGAGTGTAAAAAATATGACTTGCCTTTATGGTGCTCCAACAGGAATGAAGCTATAAAATTATGAACAGTTTTTATGACGGCTATTCGGGGGATGCTGTTATATTGATGGTATACAGCCTGAATCTGTCTTTTTTGCATCCCACCCCTCTTCCCTGGGTGGGGAGGGGAAGTCTCTGTAACTATTTTTCATGCATTTAATATATTAATTATCCGGTAAATGCTCCCCAGGCTGTGCTCGGGACATTGGAGAGTGACAGGTTCTCAGCGAGCCTCCAAAGGCAGCGCATCAGCCTGCAGTGTATTATGTCGGTGAGGTCAGGGTGGGGTTAATGTAACTTTTTATTTGCTGATTTTTCATAGGCGGGAGCAAAGCTGCGATAGAGAAGGGAGGGAGGGAGGAGAAGAGGGAGGAGAAGGTGCCACGAGAACAGAGATAATGGTGAGGCAGAGCTCTCCACCCCCAATTCCCCTCTGTCAATGCCAGGAGGTTTGATTAGGTGGGAAAGGAGCGGTAGGAAACCCTCTCTGGGCTGGCTCCATCACCCAACAACATATACCCCGGTGATGCTTCTGAGCTCTCCCCGGCTGAATCTTACACACTTGAATGCGGGCATGGCTTCACCATTTGACTCCTTCTTACTTCCTCAAACCAAAACCCAGGATCTCAGGCCTGGAAAAAATCTGTAAGGTTACATGGGCGCATCTGGCCGTCTTCCCTTTGCAACTCTCAGATGAGTGTTTGTACACACATACTTGCACACCGCCATGTGGATTTGTGCAACCCACTGCTGGCTTTGTCACTCCATTCTGCATTGTCCCTCCTGCTCTCATGCATTAAATTTTCACTCGGAGCCCTTGCCCATTCACAAAGCACAACTTCCGGAGATTAACTAAGAGGATCCAGGAATGGGTCCCACTGGTCCTGTTTTCTCATCTCTATCATGATGCTGTCTGCCCTCCTGTCTAATGCTGAGGCCTTGTCCACCCCGCAAGGAAGAATAGCTATCAGATAACCAGATAGCCCGTCACTGCCGGAGTGCAGGGTGGTCCAGGGTACCCAGCGACAAGATGCTCCCTGGGCCCGAGTGTGTTCCAGTCTTGGGAGGGTGAAGGTTGCTGCTTAGACCAAGCTGGGGCTGCTCTGTCCCTGGCCTCCTGCCCCTGCCCCGCCATCTGCCGGCCCCAAGAGGGCAGCACAGCTGAGTCTTTTCTGCTTTTCACTTCTCTGTGATCCTGAACACCGACTTCTGGCTCCCCAACCTTCTGGAGCCTTTATTTTTGTGTGTATATTTTTATGTAAAGATGTGTACTCATTCAGAAAAGTACAGACTTTAAAGAATTGGTGTAGACATGTTTGTGTGTCCAGGAAGGATGAGAGTTGTTCTTGCTGAACCAGGAGCGCAGACGCTGGGACTCAGGCGCTCAGTTCTGCTCAGCGGTGCTGTGCGAGGCCCCTTTTCCTTCCCTATAGGAGACAAAGCGAGGTGAGACTTCTGAAGCCCTGCAGACGTAGCCACCCATGCCTCGGGTGGGCACTGAGGCGTGTGTGCATGCGTGTATGTGCGTGTGTACGCATGTGCCCTATCTCCCTCAAAGGAGACACGTTCACTGTTTGAGTCCTAGAAACAGAGGGGCTGCAGTTCAGGTTCTTGCTCTGCCGCTTCCTGATCTTTGACCTTGAGAGAGTTTCTTCACTGCTTTCAGACTCATTTCCACATCTCTAAGTTGGGGTTTATTATGTTGGGAATGGGCTTTCCTGGTGGCTTAGTGGTAAAGAACCTGCCTGCCAGTGCAGGAGACCTGGGGTCGATCCCTGGGTCAGGAAGATCCCCTGGAGGAGGAAATGGCAACCCACTCCAGTATTCTTGCCTGGGAAATCCCATGGACAGAGGAGCCTGGAGGGCTTAGGTCCGTGGGGTTGCAAAGAGTCAGATCTGACTGAGCTACTGAGCACGCGCGCTTGTGCGCGCGCACACACACGTTGGAAACGAAACCTTATAGGAACATTGTAAAGAAGCAAGACGTTAATAGATGTGAGATGCCTAGCTCTGTGCCCAGCACAGACGCTATTGCTATTGCTCATTTTATGATTTGATTCTACCCTCTCCCACCCACCTTTGTTTTCTACAACTCAGCCTCTAGGAAGTTACTACCTATCTATAACTTGGCAAACTCTGCATTTTAAGTGGTTATTTCCTGTTAGGTGTTTGGTCCAAGTTGTGGTGTACCGTGAATAAATGTGTGAAAGTGAAACTATTAATCGATCAGTTGTGTCCGACTTTGCGACCCCCATGACTGTAGCCCACAAGGCTCCTCTGTCCATGGGATTGCCCAGGCCAGAATACTGGAGTGGGTAGCCATTTCCTTCTCCAGAATAGATGTGTGGTGATGTCTAATTATGATCCAAACATCCATGCAGCCTTAGTATGCACTTGCCTTTCCCATCCCTGTGAGGCCAGCATAGAGAGTAGCATTAAGGAGCCAGCATTGTTGGACAGCTATCGAGGGCTGGGGAGGTGGGGTTACATGAATTACCTCCTTTATTTTCTCAATGACCTTACCAGGTATAAGATATTATTAAGCCATCTCACTGGTGAGGAGCCTGAGGATCAGGGAGACCCAGTCAATGACATGCCAGCCGGAGGTCACCCAGGTGGGATAGGCACCAGGATTGGAATTCAAGGCCACACTCCTCCAAAGCTCATGTTCTTCCCATTCCTTCTGGCTGCCTCACGCTCTGGTTTTGAAACGATACATCTAACTAAAGCAGTGATAGCAATCTTGCAAATATATAAGGGCCTACTATCTGTCAGGCACTGGTGAGGGGCTCACAAGAATGAAATGTTGTTGCTGCCCTGGAGGAGTCTGGGGGCCACTTGGGGAGAGATAAGACATTTAGCAATAGCTGTGGTGGTTGTTGGGCTTCCCTGTTGGCTCAGAAGGTGAAGAATCTGCCTGCAATGCGGGAGACCTGGGTTTGATCCCTGGGTTGGGAAGATCCCCTTGAGGAGGGCATGGCACCCACTCCAGTATTCCTATCTGGAGAATCCCCCTGGACAGAGGAGCCTGGTGGGCTACAGTCGATGGGATCAAAAGGAGTCGAACACGACTGAGTGACTAAGCACAGCACAGTGGTTGCAGTACCCTTACTATTACTGTGCGGCTAACAGTACTATCCAGAGAAGGCAATGGCACCCCAGTCCAGTACTCTTACCTGGAAAATCCCACAGATGGAGGAGCCTGGTGGGCTACAGTCTACGGGGTCGCACAGAGTTGGACACAACTGAGTGACTTCACTTTCACTTTTCACTTTCATGCATTGGAGAAGGAAATGGCAACCCACTCCAATGTTCTTGCCTGGAGAATCCCAGGGACGGGGGAGCCTGGGGGGCTGCCGTCTATGGGGTCGCACAGAGTCGGACACGACTGATGTGACTTAGCAGCAGCAGCAGCAGAAACAGTACTATCAGTAGCAATAGCCAGAATAGTTAATGCTTTCTCTGTGTCAAACACTTTCCCAAGAAGCCTAGCCCATATAAGTTCACTTTATCCTCACAACCTTGTACGACTGGTACTCTGTAGATGAGGAAACTGAGATGCTGAGAAACTAAGGTGCAGAGAATTTGCACAACCAGCATGTGGAAGATTCTGAGACAAGCTGACTCCAGAGGTGAAGCTCTTAAACTCATGATCTGCTGTATGCCACATACCTACTTCTCTTCACAGCTCCTTCCCCAGTTTGAGATCTTTACTGTCATTTAGGTGTATATAAATCTGTTGGCCCTTTTAATATTTCTATCTTTGTGCAAGTATTTAATGGGAGTATTTTAAGTGCTGTGCATCTGATCATTATGGTTCTAGGGATGGTAGTTGTGTGCCAGGCTTCGTGTGCTAAGCATTGCCCTATTTCATTTCCTCCACAACTTCATGAGACAGGTACTATATTGTCTCTATTTTATAGATGAGGAAACTGAGGTTTTGAGGTTAATCGACTTCCTCAGACTCATGCAATAAGTGGGGGAACCAGGATTTCAGCCCAGCCATGAAATTAAAAGATGCTTGCTCCTTGGAAGAAAGGCTATGACAAAGCTAGACAGCATATTAAAAAGCAGAAACATTACTTTGCCAACAAATGTCCATTTAGTCAAAGCTATGTTTTTTCCAGTAGTCATGTATGGATGTGAGAGTTTGACCATAAAAAAAGCTGAGTGCCAAAGAATTGATGCTTTTGAACTGTGGTGTTGGAGAAGACTCTTGAGAGTCCCTTGGACTGCAAGGAGATTAAACCAGTCAATCCTAAAGGAAATCAGTCCTGAATATTCATTGGAAGGATTGATGCTGAAGCTGAAGCTCCAATACATGGGAAGCTGAAGTTCCCCTGATACGAAGAACAGACTCATTAGAAAAGACCCTGATGCTGGGAAAGATTGAAGACAGGAGGAGAAGGGGCTGACAGAGGATGAGATGGTTGGATGGCGTCACTGACGCGATGGACATGAGTTTGAGCGAGCTCCGGGAGTTGGTGATGGACAGGGAAGCCTGGCGTGCTGCAGTCCATGGGGCTGCAAATCATCGGACATGACTGAGAGACTGAACTGAACTAAACTGAACCTGTCTCCAGAGCCATTGACCCAAAGCTTTTAATAAGAGAAGCTTATGGAATCAAAGGGAGAAGCTCCCTGTTGCCTCATTGTACTCCAGCCGCATTCTACCATTCCATCTCCATTTCCTTCAAGGAGCTATGAGATAGAATTTTCATATATATATCAGATCAGATCAGTCGCTCAGTTGTGTCCGACTCTTTGCGACCCCATGAATTGCAGCACACCAGGCCTCCCTGTCCATCACCAACTCCCAGAGTTCACTGAGACTCATGTCCATCGAGTCAGTGATGCCATCCAGCCATCTCATCCTCTGTTGTCCCCTTCTCCTCCTGCCCCCAA
>NW_011495033.1:11015843-11016475 GCF_000754665.1 Bison bison bison | reverse complement strand
CTCCTGCCCCCAATCCCTCCCAGCATCAGAGTCTTTTCCAATGAGTCAACTCTTCGCATGAGGTGGCCAAAGTACTGGAGTTTCAGCTTTAGCATCAGTCCTTCCAAAGAAATCCCAGGGCTGATCTCCTTCAGAATGGACTGGTTGGATCTCCTTGCAGTCCAAGGGACTCTCAAGAGTCTTCTCCAACACCACAGTTCAGAAGCATCAATTTTTTTGCACTCAGCCTTCTTCACAGTCCAACTCTCACATCCATACATGACCACAGGGAAAACCATAGCCTTGACTAGACGAACCTTTGTTGGCAAAGTAATGTCTCTGCTTTTGAATATGCTATCTAGGTTGGTCATAACTTTCCTTCCAAGGAGTAAGCATCTTTTAATTTCATGGCTGCAGTCACCATCTGCAGTGATTTTGGAGCCCAGAAAAATAAAGTCTGACACTGTTTCCACTGTTTCCCCATCTATTTCCTATGAAGTGGTGGGACTGGATGCCATGATCTTTGTCTTCTGAATGTTGAGCTTTAAGCCAACTTTTTCACTCTCCACTTTCACTTTCATCAAGAGGCTTTTGAGTTCCTCTTCACTTTCTGCCATAAGGGTGGTGTCATCTGCATATTTGAGGTTATTGAT
>NW_011495033.1:11011755-11015743 GCF_000754665.1 Bison bison bison | reverse complement strand
TTCTCTTGCTTTTTCTATGACCCAGCGGATGTTGGCAATTTGATCTCTGGTTCCTCTGCCTTTTCTAAAATCAGCTTGAACATCAGGAAGTTCACGGTTCACATATTGCTAAAGCCTGGCTTGGAGAATTTTGAGCATTACTTTACTAGCATGTGAGATGAGTGCAATTGTGCGGTAGTTTGAGCATTCTTTGGCATTGCCTTTCTTTGGGATTGGAATGAAAACTGACCTTTTCCAATCCTGTGGCCATTGCTGAGTTTTCCAAATTTGCTGGCATATTGAGTGCAGCACTTTCACAGCATCATCTTTCAGGATTTGGAATAGCTCAACTGGATTCCATCACCTCCACTAGCTTTGTTCGTAGTGATGCTTTCTAAGGCCCGCTTGACTTCACATTCCAGGATGTCTGGCTCTAGGTCAGTGATCACACCATCGTGATTATCTGGGTCGTGAAGATCTTTTTTGTACAGTTCTTCTGTATATTCTTGCCATCTCTTCTTAATATCTTCTGCCTCTGTTAGGTCCATACCTTTTCTGTCCTTTATCGAGCTCATCTTTGCATGAAATGTTCCTTTAATATATACATATATATATATATTTATGTATGTGTGCATCCATGGTGGCTCGGTTGGTAAAGAATCTGCCTACAATGTAGGAGACATGGATTCAATCCCTGGGTTGGGAAGATTTCCCTGGAGGAGGAAATGGCAACCCATTCCAGTGTTCTTGCCTGGAGAATCCAATGGACAGAGGAACCTGGCGGGCTACAGTCCACGGGGTTGCAAGAGTTGGACATGACCTAGCAAGTAAACCACTACCACTACCACATATATGTATATTTATATAAATGGATTTTTCCCCCATACGTCATCATTCTTTTGTATTGTTCTATAGTTTGCTTTTCTCTTTTCTCATTAATGTCAATGTCAATCTTATTCTTTTAACTTCTGCCTAGTATTTCCTGAATGGGTTCACCTTAATTCCCCCATTGACAGACGGGTGGGCTGTTTCCAATTCTTTGATATTGAATGTGATGAGCAGCGCTTCCCTGAACATTCCAGTACAGCCCTTTAGTGCACATGTGCTCAATACCTAGAAGTAGAATTGCAGACGGTCCAGAACGTGCCTTAACATTTTTATAGCTGTTGCCAAACCATCCTCCAAAAAGGCTTCATGCTCCCTGCAAAGTGTATGAGAGGTCCCTCATCGATTTGTATCCTTTGATACATCTTTTTCCCATTTTTGCTAAGCTGATGTATGAAAAAAAACTTGTGTTGTTTTAACTTGACTGATTACCACTGAGATTGGGGAGCTTTACGTTTATTTGCTATTTTTTTCTATTTTTTTGCCCTTTATTTGTGTATTTTTGACATATACACACTACTATATTTATTGATTGATTTTTGGCTGCGTTGGGTCTTTGTTGCTGCATGCGGGCTTTCTCTAGTTGCAGAATGCAGACTTCTCATTCTGGTGGCTTCTCCTGTTACAAAACACGGGCTCTAGGCAAGCAGGCTTCAGCAGCCACTACACAGGGGCTCGTGAGTTGTGTCTCTCAGGCCCTGGAGTGTGCAGACTGTAGTGGTTGCGGTTTGTGGGTGTAGAGCACAGATTCAGTAGTTGTGGTGCACAGGCTTATTTGCTCCGAGGCATGAGGGATCTTCCCGGACCAGGGATCAAACCGGTGTGTCCCCTGCGTTGGCAGGTGAATTCTTATCCACGGCACCATCAGGGAAGTCCTTCTTTGCCCTTTTTATATCTCGTCTATGTATATGCTTTGCCCATATTTTGATTGGGTTGAGGCCTTAAGGTGTTTATAATATTAATTTTCTGAGTATAAAATACATATAGTACATTTTAAATGAAGAATATTAGAAAACAAAGACAGCAACAAAGAAAGAAAATAGATTCAACACATAATCCCTCCACCCTGAGATAACACTGGTCAGCATATCTGTGCATTTTTGCATCTTTTTTCTATGCAAATATATGTGCTCTGTACTTCTGCTCTTAGAATAACATGGTTTTACAGTCCTGTACCTCTTCTCCCACTTGACATTACAATGAACACATTTTCCTTTTAAATATCTTAAACATAATTTGTATAGTTTGCTCAGTATTGATCAAATCAACATTCATCTAGCCATTATGCTAATTACAGAATGTATAAGTTGCTTCCAGTTTTCTCACTATTATAAATAACACTAGAGTGAACATCTTTGTACATACATCTCTGTCTACATCTTTGATTATTTTCTTAAGATAGAGTCCTTGAAGTGGAATTACAGGATCAAAGGTATAAATTGTTAAAGATTTTTGATCCATATTGCCAAGGAAAGATATACCCATTTGAATGCAGAGTTCCAAAGAATAGCAAGGAGAGAAAAGAAAGCCTTCCTCAGCGAACAATGCAAAGAAATAGAGGAAAACAATAGAATGGGAAAGACTAGAGATCTCATCAAGAAAATTAGAGATACCAATGGCAACCCACTTCAGTACTCTTGCCTGGCAAATCTCATGGACAGAGGAGCCTGGGAGGCTGCTGTCCATGGGGTCGCTAGGAGTTGGATACAACTGAGCGACTTCACTTTCACTTTTTACTTTCATGCATTGGAGAAGGAAATGGCAACCCACTCCAGTGTTCTTGCTTGGAGAATCCCAGGGACGGGGAAGCCTGATGGGCTTCCGTCTATGGGGTCGCACAGGGTCGGACACGACTGAAGCGACTTAGCAGCAGCAGCAGCAAGGGAACATTTCACGCAAAGATGAGCACAATAAAGGACAGAAATGGTATGGACCTAACAGAAGCAGAAGGTATTAAGAGGTGACAAGAATACATGGAAGAACTATACAAAAAAAGATCTTCATGTCCCAGATAACCATGATAGTGTGATTATTCACCTAGAGCCAGACATCCTGGAATGCGAAGTCAAGTGGGCCTTAGGAAACATCACTACAAATAAAGTTAGTGGAGGTGATGGGATTCCAGTTGAGCTATTTCAAACCCTGAAAGATGATGCTGTGAAAGTGCTGCATTCAATATGCCAGGAAATCTGGAAAACTCAGCAGTGGCCACAGGACTGGAAAAGGTCAGTTTTCATTCCAATCCCAAAGGAAGGCAATGCCAAAGAATGCTCAAACTACTGCACAATTGCACTCATCTCACACGCTAGTAAAGTAATGCTCAAAATTCTCCAAGCCAGGCTTCAACAGTACATGAACCGTGAACTTCCAGATGTTCAAGCTGGATTTAGAAAAGACAGAGGAACCAGAGATCAAATTGCCAACATTCGCTGGATCATCGAAAAAGAGAGACAGTTCCAGAAAAACATCTATTTCTGCTTTATTGACTATGCCAAAGCCTTTGACTGTGTGGATCACAACAAACTGTGGAAAATTCTTGAAGAGATTGGAATATCAGACCACCTGACCTGCCTCCTGAGAAATCTGAATACAGATCAAGAAACAACAGTTAGAACTGGACACGAAACAACAGACTGTTTCCAAATCAGGAAAGGAGTACATGAATGCTGTGTATTGTTACCCTGCTTATTTAACTTCTATGCAGAGTACATCATGAGAAATGTCAGGCTGGTTGAAGCACAAGCTGGAATCAAGATTGCCAGGAGAAATATCAATAACCTCAGATATGTAGTTGACACCACTCTTACGGCAGAAAGCAAAGAAGAACTAAAGAGCCTCTTGATGAAAGTGAAAGAGGAGAGTGAAAAAGTTGGCTTAAACCTCAACATTCAGAAAACATGGCATCCGGTCCCATTACTTCATGGCAAATAGATGGGGAAACAGTGGAAACAGTATCAGACTTTATTTTTCTGGGCTCCAAAATCACTACAGATGGTGACTGCAGCCATGAAATTAAAGACGCTTACTCCTTGGAAGGAAAGTTATGACCAACCTAGATAGCATATTCAAAAGCAGAGACATTACTTTGCCAACAAAGGTTCGTCTAGTCAAGGCTATGGTTTTT
>NW_011495033.1:11000985-11011655 GCF_000754665.1 Bison bison bison | reverse complement strand
ATTACTTTGCCAACAAAGGTTCGTCTAGTCAAGGCTATGGTTTTTCCAGTGGTCATGTATGGATGTGAGAGTTGGACTGTGAAGAAAGCTGAGCGATGAAGAATTGATGCTTTTGAACTGTGGTGTTGCAGAAGACTCTTGAGAGTCTGTTGGACTGCAAGGAGATCCAACAATCAATCCTAAAGGAAGTCAGTCCTGAACATTCATTGGAAGGACTGATGCTGAAGCTGAAACTCCAGTACTTTGGCCACCTCATGCAAAGAACTGACTCACTGTAAAAGACCCTGATGCTGGGAAAGATTGAAGGTGGGAGGAGGAGGGGGCAACAGAGGATGAGATGGTTGGATGGCCTCACTGACGCAGTGGACATGAGTTTGAGTAAACTCTGGGAGTTAGTGATAGACAGGCAAGCTTGGTGTCCTGCAGTCCATGGGATCCCAAAGAGTCGGACACGACTGAGTGACTGAACTGAACTGACTGTCAAATTGCTTCCCAAGAGGGTTATATTGATTTACATCCCCATTAACTATATAGAAGACATACACTTAAGTACACACTTTATAATTTTAAAAAACCTTTCTCTGCTTAGTCTTAGTTACTGTCTTAGTCTTCACTATTTCTTGCAGTGAAGTTAAATGTATTTTCTACACCTCTCAGCCATTTGCATGCTATATATTGTTCGTTGGTATTCTTTGCCCATTTTCTTTTTTTGGCTGTGCTTCTTGGCCACTTGCAAGGTTTTAGTTCCTCCAACCAGGGACTGAACCTGGGGCCTCCGCAGTGAAAATCCAGGGTTCTAACCACTGGACAGCCAGGGAATGCCCTTTGCCCACTTGCTTTTCTTTCTTTTAAAAGGTTTATTTATTTTTAATTGAAGGGTAATTACAGTATTGTGCTGGTTTCTGCCGTCCATCAACATGGATCAGTCATAGGTATATATATGTCCCCTCCCTCTTGAGCCTCCCTCCTCCCTTTGCCCACTTTCTATTAGACTAGTTATCCCCATTTTGTGGACAAAGAAACTGAGGCTCAGAGTAGTTAAGTAATCCACTCGCGGTTACACAGCTGGCAACAGGCAGAGGCAGATACAAACCTCTCTTCTTTCCAGTCCTGAGCTCTTGCATTATGTTGCTGCTTTTTGCTCTCGAGCAAGAATCAGTCAATTACTGCTCAGCCTGCTGGCCGTTTCTGTAAATATAATCGTTGGAGCACAGCCACTCCCATTTACCGACTATCACCTCTGGCTGATATCATCTTTCGCACTCCAGTGGCAGAGTGGTTGTGACAGAGACCGTATGGCCCGCAGGCGCTAAAGTATTTACTATCTATTTATTCGGAAATGTTTTTATACGGAATAAATACTATCTATGTATACAGAAATCCAGAACACCATTGTATGTTTGAGTCTGAATTTCCTAGTAGCCACATTTTAAAACTAAAAAGAAGCAGGTGAATTTAGAGTCTATTTTAATTAGTTAGCTAGAGTATATTTTATTTAGTTTGATATAATGAAAATATTGTCATTTCAACAAGTAATCGACATAAAACTTATTAATGAGATATTTTACATTTTGGGGGAACTGTTTTTGAAGTCATTTGTGTATTTTGTACTGAGAGCCAAATTCAATTCAGACTAGACAAATTTCAAGTGTTTGGTAGCTACGTATGGCTAGTGGCCAACCTTAAGGGGCCGCACAGCTCGAGACCCCCGATTATTTTCGTCTGCAGAATACAGACAATGCTAGCACCATGCCCTTCACAGGGCTGTTGGAAAATGGAATGAGAGGCAATATGTTTCTAAGATAACCATGTATTCATGCTCAGTTACTAAGTCATATCGAACTCTTTGCGACCCCATGGACTGGAGCCCACCAGGCTCCTCTGTCCATGGGATTCTCCAGGCAAGAATACTGGAGTGGGTAGCCATATTCTCCTCCAGGGGATCTTCCTGACCTCAGGGGTCGAACCTGCATCTCCTGTACGGGCAGGCGGATTCTTTACCACTGAGCCACCTGGGAAGCCTCTTGTAAGATCCTATATTGGGTTACAATTATAATCATGTACTGGGATCCAGGGGTAAATTGCCTTACACACTCAAGGACAGGCAGAAATTTGATAGGCAGAGGGTAGTTGTTGCCAGGGTAGTTCAGAAGATCAAACACACACACACACACACACACACTCATACCGTATTTTTGTTTCTTCCCTTCACTGGCTCAGTGTTTCCTGAATAGTACTTAGGCTCTGAGAATAAGTTATATGTACTCAACCCAGAAGAGACTCTTTCATTAATTCCTTATTAATTCCTTAAATGCCCTATTATTTCCTGTGGGCTGCACCCATGGCCACAAGAGGTATCTGCCTCTGAATCACCCTGCTTGGCTCCCAAGCAGAATTAAAATCTGACTTTTTAATTTATTCCTTCATTCACTCATCAAACACTTTCCCAACATCTATTGTCCACTGGCCTCAAAGTGGGAGTTTTTATTTCATAAAAGATTTTCTCAAAAGGTACGTTGCAACAAAGTTATCAAAATAAAAATGGAAAAGCAGTGAAGAGGTAAAGGTGTCTAGGCATAGAGCTGATAGAACATGAAATTAGGCTCTGAGCTTCTTGGCAACAAGGGCAAAAGGGGAAAAATATTGGATCACATCATTTTCATTATCTGGGAGAATAAAATTTGCTACTTTTGTTTTTTTTCAAGAGAAACAAACTGTTCCCTGGCTGCTATTGTGGATTAGTCACTAAGTTGTGTCTGACTCATTATGACTCCATGGACTGTAACCCTTGTCCATGGGATTTCCCAGGCAGGAATATTGGAATGGGTAGCCGTTTCCTTCTCCAGGGGATCTTCCCAACACAGGGGTTGAACCTGTGTCTCCTGCATTGTCAGGCAGATTCTTTATCACTGAGCCACCAGGGAAGCCCCATTCCCTGTTCAGTTCAGTTGCTCAGTTGTGTCCGACTCTTTGCGACCCCATGGACTGCAGCACACCAGGCTTCTCTGTCCATCACCAACTCCCAGAACTTGTTCAAACTCATGTCCATTGAGTCAGTGATGCCATCCAACCATCTCATCCTCTGTCGTCCCCTTTTCCTCCTGCCTTCAATCTTTTCCAGCATCAGAGTCTTTTTCAGTGAGTCAGCTCTTCGCATCAGGTGGCCAAAGGATTGGAGTTTCACCTTCAGCATCAGCCCTTCCAATGAATATTCAGGACTGATTTCCTTTAGGATTGACATTCCCTGCTACTACATTCAAATAGGTAGCCATCACCCGAGTTGTTGCTCAGGGACTCAGAGAGCGAGTGGACAAAGGCTTCTATCGGAGATTTACAGCAGGTGCAGCCAGCCCTGATCCTCATGTGGCTGTTTCTGGCATCTGCCCTCAATAAAAGCTGAGGGCACAGTGTGAAAGCTCAGACCCAGTGAAGGCGATCCTGCAGAAGGCTAACTTAGTGCGGTCCAGCTATATGGCTTTCTAGGGACTCAGCTGGAAGCAAGGAAAGCGTTCAGAATGCCTACTGGAGGGCGTACCCCCACCGTCCATCCCAATCCAGCTTGTCCTCTGCTTTCTCTCCCACTGTCACTGCGTAGGGGGGGATCTCGTCGTTTCCTGCCTCTTCCCTGGTCTACCTCCAGACTGTCCCCCACCCAGCAGTCTGTGATCTTTCTAATACTCAAACCCCATCATCACCCCCACATTCCCCAGCCTAAAAATCCATCAGTGACCAAGTGGTGAGATATGAAGTGAATTTGTTTACTCTCAGCTTGGAATTTTTAGTCATTGTTTGAATTTTTAGAATAAGTGTGGATAATGCTTACAAAAGCAATAGGGTGGTTTTACTTTAGGGGGGAAAAAAAAGATGACCCAAGATTCTCATAGTGTGAATTCTGGGTGTTGAGACTATGGTTGATTGCTCCCTTATTTTCTTTTTCCCTCTATACTTAAGTATATTTTTTTAAGTAAAAAGATCATTTAGCACGTAATTATTGCTTTTAAAAATATTATTTATTTGTCTGCGTTGGGTCTTAGTCACAGCTCGGGGGATCTTCACTGTGTCATACAGACCTTTCACTGCGGCACACAGGCTCTGGTCGTGTCAGATGGGCTCAGGAGTTGTGGAGTGCGTGCTTAGCTGCTCTGTGGCATGTGGGATCTTAGTTCCCAGACGAGGGATGGAACCTGCGTCCCCTGCCTTGTAAGGCAGATTTTTTTTTTTGGCCACTTTTTTTTTTTAATTAAAGGATACTTGCCTTACAGAATCTTGTGGTTTTCTGTCATACATCAACAAGAGTCAGCCATAGGTCCACCCATGTCCCCTCCCTCCTGGACCTCCCTCCCATCTCCCTCCCGATCCCGCACTTCCAGATTGTTACCTTGTCCCTGTCTGAGTCCCCCCGAGTCATACAGCAAATTCCCATTGGCTGTCTATTTTCCATACGATATTGTAAGTTTCCATTTTACTCTCTCCATATGTCTCACCCTCTCCCTCCTCCCCTCCTGCTGTGCCCATAAGTCTGTTTTCTATGTCTGTTTCTCCATCGCTGACCTGAAAATAAATTCGTCAGTACCATCTTTATAGATTCCACAAATATGCATCAGTATATGATATTTATATCTCTCTTTCTGACTTAGTTCACTTTGTATAATAGTCTCTAGGCTCGTCCACCTCATTGGAACTGACTCAAATGTGTTCTTTTTTATGACTGAGTAATATTCCATTGTGCCACAGCTTCTTTATCCATTCATCTGTCAATGGACATCTAGGTTGCTTCCATGTTCTAGCTATTGTAAATAGTGATGCAACGAACATTGGGGTACATGTGTCTTTTCTAGTTGTAAGACGGATTCTTGACTGCTGGGCCACAGGGAAATCCCTTCCTTGTTGCTTTTATGTCACTTGGCGCTCAGCTACTTCTCCTCTGAGCTCTTATGGCTTCCTTGGCATAATTACCACAATTAATAGGCACCTGCTGTGTGCCAACCACTGTGTTTAGTTACTTTAGAAAAGATAAATATTGCTGCATTTAAACCATGTGTTGAGTCCATTTTATGGATGAGGAAACTGAAGGTAGAGAGGTTATGGACTTGCACGAAGTTCCAGGGCTGGAGTAACAGAGCCATGATTAGAAAGAGCTCAGGCAGTGTGAGGCCAGAGTGTGACTTTCCCTTTACATCACAGTCTCCTATAGTACTTTTGGTCTTTGGGTCTTTTTTTTCCCCTAACCTCAGCATTTCACTTGGCACATTCTACATGTACAATAAATGTTTACTGTTGAATAAAAGTACTGCATAACTATCACTCTTGTGGGGTATTTTTGAAATGCTTATTGTTTTTTCTTTTCAGCCTTTACAACTTCCCCTCCCTCCACCCCTCAGTACCATAGCAGGGTAGAAAGTGGAGATCATGAAGGCTTTCTAGCTTAGGTCTTCAAAACCTCAGGCGCTTGGGGGGAATGGACACTGTTTCCAGGCTGAGAATTTAGGTGTTGCTGGACCTCAGATGATGAGGCCCCAAGATCCCAGAGGGCGTAGCTGAGAGGTGACTCTAGACAGTTGGCATCTGTGGCTGCAGGGGGAGTCCCATTCCCAGGATAGGAGCAGCAAATCACCATGTGCTTTCCATCACGGTCCCATACAACACAGACCTGAAGGTGTAACTTTTGCCAAGAAAGAAGGCCCTCTTAGAGAGTGAACAGGTAACATGCTGAGTCATATGGTCCCTCCTTGACATCAGTACTATATACACCGCTGTAACTTACAAGTCTAGGGAAAGGAAAAGAGCTGGAGAAAAAACAGAAAGGCCTGAGACTGAATTGTCCACACCCCCCACCCCCCCAACCCCCGTTACTAGTGGAATGAAGACTCCAAATGGAAATTAATTTGCATTGAAGAAAAATAGGTTTTCTCTTCCACTTTGAGTCTTTGGACTGAGACTTTTCTTCACTGTCCTAAGCTGGACATTTTCCCTGGACTGGAGAACATTTCAAAACTGCACTGTTCCCTGAGCATGCTGAAGGAAGCCTCAGAATTTCCAATCACCCACCGAGGGTGGGGAGATCCTCAGATTTTAGAACTCAGAGGAGTGGACAACATCCTAAGACTAAAGGAGATGGGTAAGTGTTCTTCCCACCTGGAAGGTCTCATCCACCATGTGTGCAGGTGGACTGGAGGGTCCCCGTGTAGGCGAACCCAAGGTTTCCCCCATGATGGGTCTTTTGCTACCCATCATGCTCACAGACAGGAACTTGATCTAGACCCACAATTCCACCCCGTGGACCATGACCAGATTGATCTTGGCCTGAGAAACTTTCAGGGCAGATACGACTGGGCCATGTCCACATTATGAGTTCCATGGTGGACTCTCCCCTTCTGAGCAGTGCTGCTCCCTGGGGGACCTTCAAGATGAGTAAGCCATGAAGTGGTGCCCCTCTAGGGATCAAAAAGAGAGGGGTCTGCTGAATGAGGTTACTAACCAGTGACACTTTACATCTAGGCCTATGTCTGTCAAGGATGGTGAATTCGGCTTTGCTGTAGTTGATGCTTTCAACTATGGCAACTTAAGGAATTTTCAGCTTAAGGAAATCAGTCCTGAATATTCATTGGAAGGACTGATGCTGAAGCTGAAGCTCCAATACTTTGGCCACCTGATGTGAAGAACTGACTCATTGGAAAAGACCCTGATGCTGGGAAAGATTGAAGGCAGGAGGAAAAGGGGATGATAGAGAATGAGACGGTTGGATGGCATCACTGACTCAATGGACATGAGTTTGAACAAGTTCTGGGAGTTGGTGATGGACAGGGAAGCCTGGCGTGCTGCAGTCCACGGGGTCGCAAAGAGTCAGACACGGCTGAGCAACTGAACTGAACTGATAGTTGATGCTTTCAGAGCTTGGGCTGTGGGGAAGGAGGGACAGCAGCACTAGCAGAGCAGCAGGGCAGTGGACCAGACCTGAATTTCACATTTTAGTTCTGCTCCCGCCAGCTTGGGTTGGGCAACCCCTTCCCCTTCTTTAATGCCCTTATGTGTTAGAAATGCCTACCGCACATGGCTGTGGGGGAGGGCACTGGGGAAGCTCTCCATGGCCTCCCCTTAGGCGCTCTCATCCTATTTCACTAGCAGCCGCCTTATCCGGTCTTAGCTGCAACCCCATGCCACCCGTGGAAATCCCGTTATCACAGGAAAATGGTGTGATTCAATGCAATTAGGATAAAGAGGGACTTGGGGGCAGCCACTAGTGGTTACACTGCAGCTAGAAAGCAAGTGGCCTCTTTACTACCAGGAAGCCCTGCGTGTCTCCCAGCCCCAGTTGGTCCCAGGCTGCTGCTGCGGCTTCTAGTTGAAACTACATCTTCTGTAAAACAAGGAATCCCATACTTCGGGCAAACACTTTCATTATGCTCTTCCTCTGGGGTGTGGGAGAGGTGGGTTGTGGGGCCATCTAAAACAAATTAGCTCTGAGCCGGGAATTCTTTTTGCTTTAGTTGAAATTTTCACAGCGAGAAAGCCACTGGCTGACAACCTTTCCTGTATATGATCTCATTCAAGCCTCAGGACACTTTGGCAAGGCAAGCTAGGTAGGTATTATCTTACCTGTTAACTCTCTCTCTATTCTGTCCACATCTCGCCATCACCTCTGCCACCTTCCTAGTCGAAACCACTGTCAATTCTTTTCACTAAGCTTTTTTTGAGGTGCAACATTTAGCAAAGTGTGCAAACCTGAAATGCAGTTTGATGAGTTTTTACCCTATTGTAACCACCGTCCAGATGGAGATATAGAAGTTCCCAGCTTTACCACATGTCATGGTCATTATCCCTCCCCAAAATAAGTTATTCTGATTGCTGTCCTTATAGATTTGTTTGCCCATTTTGAACTTCATATAAATAGAAACATACAGTACATCTTCTCTTGCAAGATTCATCCGTGTGTTTAACAGTAGACTGTTCTTTGTCATTGCTGTATGATGTTGCACTGTGGACGGACCATGGTTTATTTGCCCACTCTGCAGTTGTTGGACATTTGAGTTGTTTCCGGTTTTTTGCTACTACAAATAAAAATAAAGCTCATGTCTTTTGGCGGGCTTTACTCTGGGTCACAGTGTATACTTACATTTAACTTGTGTCTGACTTTTCTGTGACCCCATGGACTATAGCCCACCAGGACCAGTCTTCCTCTTCCTGCTTTGGGCCTCTCTAGTCTCATCTGCCCAGTACATCTGCAGTGAGTGGTATTCCTAACGTGTAGTGTGTAAATTTCCTGCTTAAATTTCCTTCCCAGTATTCATCACATTCTGCAATTACATACTAATATGATGATTTGATTGATGTCTTGCTTTGCTACTAGGCCATAAGCTGCATAGGAGCAAGCCTGACACCTGTCTTGCTCATTATGGCATTTGCAGTGTCCTCCTGGAGGGCAATGATGATGTCTTTTTTGTTCGCCACTGGATCCCTAACAGTCAGTACAGTGCCTGGAATATCAGAGACTGTTAACCTGGGTTGGATTGATAGTTAACTCTTTGAATTGAAGTACTGTCAGTACAGACCAGTATAAAGAAAAATGTCACCTTCTTGCTGAAAGCAGATGCTATGGGACTGTCCACACGTTTTCATTTTGCTGGGATTGTATGGGACTGATTATTGCTCAACTTAGGGAGCTTGGTGACAGGTACCTGGAAATCTGTCACAGGCTAAATGGCATTCACTCAAACCTTAATCATCTAAAACTTCTTCTCGTCGCACCTAAGCAAGCTGACTTTCATTTGCTTTCTTGGGGGAAAAAAAAAAGTTAGCCTGAACCATGAAGGATAGAAACAAGAGGACACTCCAAAGGCCATAAGGCACCTACCATAGAGAATTAGGACTTTGTTCATTGTTGGCAAGCAAATTGATGCTGCTCATTGCAGATGGATCTTATTTGCTCACCATCAAGTCTTATCTGCTCATCCGAGCCGGTCTCGCTGCCACGCTGCTTGGCAGCAGATGGGTTCCAGGGATGGTAGCCCCATGGAAGTAATAAAGTGGTGTTTCGCTTCCAATTGTCTTTCACTGAGACCTCTCAGTGATTCCGACTGATTGTCCTGTAACCCGACGCAGGGACTGACTGAGTCAGGTTTATCTGGGCTAGAATTTTTGTCGCTGTCTTGGGAACTGAATGGTACGTACCGCAAGGCTGGTCCAGAGCTGCCCAGGGGCACGGTCCTCTCCAGCCAGGGTCCAAAGCCTGTGTGTGGGTGAGGTGAGAGGTGGCACTTTCAGGCCTGGAAGCTAGGCTTCTGGTTTCCTGATACATCCCCAGGAACAGGCCTGCAATGGTCTCCATCTCCTTGCCTCTGCTGTGACTATGGTGCTTTAGAATTCCCTGCGGTTTCAGGCTTTGTCTGTAATGGGAATGGTCCATCCTCTAAGGCTCCTCCATCCATCTGGGTTCCTAGATGCTTCCAGGAGTGCAGCTTCTTCACTCCTCCAGTGGCCTGGCTTTAGCTCTGGATGCCTGCTTCTTTCTGCTGAGGCAGAGAAGTGGGTGGATGGGGCCGGGGTAGGGAGAAATAATAGCTCTTTGCCTGAGCTGTTCGTTGGGTTTTACTTTTAGGAGCAGGGAAAGGCAGAGATTCCAGGGTGCTGAGGGGGAAGCTGGGGTCTGGCAGGGTTCTGCAACACACCCTCCCCTCATCACACCAATAGCCAAGTCACCAGGCAGAGTCTCTGCTCAGCTCAGAAGCCTCTGCCAAGTCCTGTGTTTGAAGGGCCAGGCCCCCCGCCCCTGGGATTCAGATTCGCCTCGGACCCCCTGCCCATCCCCTTTCCTTTCCATTTCTGTGAATTTTTAGTTCTCCTCCTGGCCCTGTCTCCTCTCTCCCTGCCTTCCACAGCCCCATCCCTTCAGACTCATCTACCCCTCAGCCCCATCCGACTGCCAATTGAAAAGGCCTGAAAATAATGTGAAATAATATAGTTTATCACCCAGAGGCTGCTGACAGGCAGTGCGGCCACCTCTGAAAACAGGCAGGGAGGCTGGGAGGGCGAGGAAATTATAGGCTGCACAAAGCAGAAAAAGTTAAAGTAAGAGCTCCATAAAAGAAAGTGGAACTATTATGCCGCAAAATGCCAACTCATTACAAAGCGGCCAAATAAGAGAGAAATACGGCACTGCCTGTAATAGCAGTTTACAAGGGAACATTGTACAGCAACAGAAGAGACGCGGCTATAATTTGCTCTAACAACTCCAATTATCCCTTTTATTGATTTGGCAACACATTTAATAGGAGTAGCCACACCTCTTCTGTTACAAATCATTAAAGGTGTTGAACGGTGTAATTTTAAAATTGTCCTCCTACAGTTGTCAGTATGACAGCATAATTCCCCCTGATTTCGGCTATGTAAACACCGAGGCACGGTCATTTCCCCCTTACAAGGCCAGAGATGTTGTCAGCCTGGGGTTTTTGTGCAGAAACATCCATTTAATACATATCTTTTTTTTTTTTTCCCCCAGCCGGCTCTCCTAATTGCAGTGATGTTTGGTTTAGTTTTTTTTCCCCTCCTCCCCCTTTTTCCTCTCACTCTTACCCTCTTTTCTTCCATCTACGAGGTGTGTGTGTAATGGGGATAGAGGAGGGAGGGAAATAAACAGGCTGTTTGCCCTCCTCTTTCTTCTCTGGCAGCCTTAA
>NW_011495033.1:10993487-11000776 GCF_000754665.1 Bison bison bison | reverse complement strand
CGCCGGCAGGAGGGCAGTCTGGCGGCTTCTGGCAGCACAAGCACGGGGTCATGGTCAGGGTCAAGGTCACGATCAGGTGGCAGAGGCCGGTGGGGTGCGAGCGGAATCAGAGGGTGGCCTGGGCCGGGCACACGCTGTCAGGGGATGGCCAGGCTGGGCGGCGCTGGGTAGGAGAGGAGGGGGCGAGGGACTTGTGGGGTGCAGAGGCCCTGGGCAGGGGGCACCGGGTGGGTGAGCCCCTGCCCTGCAGCCCCTCTACTCCGATTGGGCCTTTTGTGAGGTTACTGGCCCTGCGTGGGCCTCCCTCGGGCTTCCAACCCGGTTCATCAGCCCCTTCAGGGAGTCTAGTTTTTATCACTTCCACATCCCAGTGCTCAGCCCAGGGGGAGGCTCTCAACAGACAATTGTTGAATGAATGGAAACATGGCAGGAGGAAGGATGCTGAGGAAATGAGGTGGCCCCTGGGCTCAGGTGGTGGGAGGGGGCTGGCCATGGCGGGTGACCCGTGGGGTGCCTGACCTGTGCTGTTAGACGTGTGTAGGGCTTGGGTGGGGTACTGGGACAAGCTCATGTCCTCTAAGACTACTGCATCCAAACCCTCTCCAGTCCTCGAGGTGTGGACTGTGTCCTCTTGGGTTCAGGTCAGCCAGGGGCTCCTGGCTTCCACCAGGAACCAGTGGCCAGGGGCTGTGGGGTAAAGGGCTGTGTTATGAGGAGAAGGGAATGGCAACTCACTCCAGTATTCTTTCCTGGAGAATCCCCTGGACAGAGGGGCCTGGCGGGCTACAGCTCATGCAGTTGCACAGATTCAGACTTGGCTGAAATGACTTAGCCTGCCTGTGAGGAGTCAGGATCCCTTTCCAATTCTACCTCTTCAAAATCTTGGGCCAGTTCCTCCTCCCCATCCTGTCCCTGACTTGCCCTCTGTCTAATGAAGCTCAGTCTAGGACCTCTCCGAGGGGTGCCACTTTGGGTGACTTCCAGGGGGCCAGGCTCCTGAGCAGGTGATCAGAATGAAGCGGGCATCCTGGAAAGAGGCTTTGTGACCTTGAGCTCCTGCCCTCTACCACTGGAGGTGGAGCTAAGCCCCACTTGGAGAGACTCGAGTTAGACTGAAAGGATGTTAGATTTCAGGACTGCATGTTCCAGGTTAGGTGACTGGGGACTTTTTCTTTAAAAAATTTTATCTATTTATTTGTTTTTGGCTGTGCTTTGTCTTTGTTCCTGCATGGGCTTTTTTCCTAGTTGTGGCAAGCACGGGCATCTCATTGTGGTGGTTCCTCTTCTTGTGGAGCATGGGTTCTAGGCGCTCAGGCTCAGTAGTTGCGGTTCCTGGGCTTCAGATCACAGGCTCAGTGGTTGTGGCACATGGGCTTAGTTGCCCAGAGGCATGTGGGATCTCCCTGGACCAGGGATTGAACCCGAGTCTCCTGCATTGGCAGGAGGATTCGTTAACCACTGAGCCACCAGAGAAGCCCGAGGGGACTTTCTTAAGGTCAGGAGACCCCCTTCCTGTGCAGTGGGCCAGCTGAAGGGCTCTTGGTTCGTGGCAGAAGAATGCTGACCCAAACATAGTCATCATGGAGAATCTGCAGGAGCTGGGCTGGTGGCCTTGGCTCCCGGGACAGTGGGCGATGGGAAGCAGTGTCAGCAGCTGCCATCTTGCTCTTCTCTGCCCACATCTACAGATCTTGTTTGCCATCCTCGGGGCCTGACCCTTCCCACACCTGAGCCTACTGAGCCCCTGCGGGAGAAACCTTAGACATCCCCAAGCCCCACTCTCATATCCTCATGGGAGGAAGCTTTGGGTCTGCTGAGAGGGGGCTCTGGGCAGGAACCTCTTCTGTACTCCACCATGCAGAGCAGAGGTGCTGGCATGTGTATGTGTGTGTCTGTGCACATCTCTTGCTCTCTCTAAGCACTTCTGTGTGTTTTCACCTCTGCTTTCCTCTTTCTCAGCACCTCTGGCTTTCTCTTTGTGTCTTTTCCTCCCTGGCTGTCTTTTTATGCTTCTCCGGGCTGCTTTTCAGCTTTGTGTTTCTCGCTCCGTGTATTGTAATCGCTGTTCCCATGCCTGCTCTCTCCCACGAGAGCATGAGCTCTGTGCGGACAAAGAGCGCCCTGCACCTGCACACAGTAGGTGCCTCGTACATTCCAATGGGCTTCCCTGATGGCTCAGCAGGTAAAGAGTCCACCTATGATGCAGGAGACACAGGAGATGCGGGTTTGATCCCTGGGTCGGGAAGATCCCCTGGAGGAGGAAATGGCAACCCACTCCAGTATTCTTGCCTGGAAAATCCCATGGACAGAGGAGCTGGGTGGACTATAGTCCATGGGACTGCAGAGAGTTAGACACGACTGAGCACTCAAGCACGCATATATTCCAGGGGAATAAATCAGTGGATACCTGAATCTGCCCAGAATGCCTTTGTGCCTGCCCGCATCTTTCTGGATCTCTGTGACTCTCTCAGTAGCTAGTTTGGTGGCAGTGCCCACTCTGTGCTCAGGTATACGTGTGTTTCTTGGGCTATCGTTCCTCTCCTTGCCTGTGTCTGTCTTCAGGTCTGCTGGTCTGCCTCAGTGTCTCTCCGTACAGCTCTATATCTCCCCCCAAGCCTGCCGGTCTTCAACATGGTGCGGAAAGGATGCTGTAGGCATTCATGTTGGGGGCACTCGGACATGGACATCCAAGTGCCACGTGGGTGAGCTTCTCTTAGACGCTGTCACAAGAGGCTGTGAGCACCTGAAACTGATCACCTCCTTCTCAGCTTTGGGTGAGGGTGAGCTGTGGTCCTCTTCATCCCTTGCTCTCATGGTGACCCCAATCACAGCACCTGCCCTTCTCTAATTGGCCGATGTCAGCGGAAGGGGGAGGGGAAGTTGATGTCCAAGGAGGAAATCCCATTAGGGGAGCCAGCGCCAAGTTATTAGCGGTTAAGATGTAATTGGAGTTAGTGAATAATCTCCTTCGATTCATCATGTATTTATGGCACACCCAACTGTGTGACCTTGCGTGAGTTGTGTCACCTCTCTGATGAAATAAGACCTCCATGCTTGCCAAGGACCTCTGGATTTCTGGCATTCCGAGTCCTGAAGCTGGAAGGAATTTCTCTCCACGGATTCTGATCACTTGCTACTGCCCCTCTCCTGGGAGGCACTCATACGTTTCCTCTGAATTATGTGCTAGTTGCTCAAGTTCACCTGCTAAACTGCACTCTGAGGACAGGGTCTTTTTTATCCCCCCCCACCACAGTCAAGTGCCTTGCACACAGTGGGTGGTTTATCCGTTTTTTGAATGAATGACTGATTAAGCAGGATGCACTGTGATTAATCATAAAAAAAATAGGAAGCCGAGGCCCTGCACTTAAGCAGCACACACTTGCGGTGGAAAGGTATGCCCTGTCCCTTGCTAGCATTGTGAACTTATGTGAGTTCTTCAGCCTCTGTGTCCTCATTCATAATGTGAAGTAATAATAACTACCTTCCTGGTGGTCCAGTGGCTGAGGCTCCGCACTCCCAATGCCTGGGTTTGGTCCCTCGTCAGGGAACTAGAACCCACATGTCACAACTAAGAGTTCACGTGCTGCAACTGAATGATCCCGCGTGCTACAATGAGTATTGAAGACCCTTCGTACCGCAGACAAGACCTGGCACAACCAAATAAATGAAATTTTAAAAAACAATAAGTACCATACAATGTATGGCTTAAATTCAATCATAGGTTTAGTTACACACTGAATTTAGTGCTTGGCACTTACCAGATCCTTACTTAATATGTACTCCTGCTCTATTCTTGGGGCTTCCCTGGTGGCTCAGATGGTAAAGAATCTGCCTACAATGCAGGAGACCCAGGTTCAATCCCTGGATGGGAAGATCCCCTGGAGAAGGGAATGGCTACCCACTCCAGTGTTCTTGCCCGGAGAATCTCATAGACAGAGGAGCCTGAGGGGTGACACTATATGAGCGAAGAGTTTGACTCGCTCTGTTCTTCAGTAGAGAAGAGACACTAAGCCCTACGGATGTCAGAAGGGGAGAAATCAGTGTTGGGTGCGTTTTTCCATTGAGGCTGGGGAGTGGGGACTAGCTTCGTGGTTAGACACTGCTGTTTGTGCCCTGTGGGCTTTTTGGCTTATGTCCTGCCCCCCAAACCCCGCCTGCAACACAAAGATAGATAGAAGGGGCTCAAAAGTACTGAATTAATGGATTCATTAATTTAAAAAGTTGAATTAATGAATAAAGTGAAGCCACTTTCTTTGCCGCTAAAGACAGCAGATCCCAAGTTAGACTTCTCAACTGAATCACCTGGGATCTTTCAAAAAATCTACTTTCTCACCCCCCAAATCTAAAAGCACCCACATAGACGTTGATTCAGAATCTCCAGGCTTGGGCTCAGAATCTAGTATTCTTTTAAAATTACCCATGTGATCCTGACCTGTGGATGATTTTGGGATATCCTGGCTTAGGACATGACGAAGATTACATATAATTCATGTATGTTTGAAAATAACTGTTACCTGGTTTGAAGATATAAATGCTAAACATTATTATTTGAACATTGTTTATGTAAACCCATGTTCATACACTACTTTCCACTCCCAAGTCACCTCGGCTACAGTAGGGGGTTCATTTTCAGGGTAACATTGGAGTCAGGGTGCGGAAGGATGAGTAAGTTGGGCTTGGAGTTAGGACCAGAGAGAGAGAGTTTAGCCCAGGTCACAGATGTGAAGGGACTGGAAGGGAAGCCAGCAGGCTGGAGGTTATTTGCAAAGCTGTGGACCCTGGAGCAGGTGACTAGCCCCCCCTCCCTTGGAGTCTCCCAACAGCTCCTTCTGAACTGCTCCCTTTCCAGGCCTGGGAAGGACAGAGGAGCTGGGGGAAGCAACTTTACAATCCCCACCCCCCAATCATGGCTCAGTCCAGTCTCAGTTTCCCAGGGAGTAGAGGGCAGAGGTAGGATGGACTATGTAAATACATAGAGAGGCGCAGGACCCAGAGATACGGAGGGCCAACTCCAAGTTGCTGTTGCTGCTGCTGCTAAGTCGATTCAGTCGTGTCCGACTCTGTGCGACCCCATAGACGGCAGCCCACCAGGCTCCCCCGTCCCTGGGATTCTCCAGGCAAGAACACTGGAGTGGGTTGCCATTTCCTTCTCCAATGCAGGTTAAGTTTTACATATATATATACATGTTATATGTATATGTTACACATATGTTATATGTATTGGAGAAGGCAATGGCACCCCACTCTAGTACTCTTGCCTGGAAAATCCCATGGATGGAGGAGCCTGGGAGGCTGCAGTCCATGGGGTCGCGGACACGACTGAGCGACTTGACTTTCACTTTTCACTGTCATGCATTGGAGAAGGAAATGGCAACCCACTCCAGTGTTCTTGCCTGGAGAATCCCAGGGACGGGGGAGCCTGGTGGGCTGCCGTCTATGGGGTCGCACAGAGTCGGACACGACTGAAGTGACTTAGCAGTATGTATATATTATACATATGTTATATGTATTATGTTAGACGTGTATGTTATGTCTAGCTTATAACCAGAGATTAACCCCCAGGTTGTTCAAGGGTCAACTGTAAATGGAAGCTTCTCTGTGGAGCTTTGAGCTTCAGTTTTCAGCATCCTTGGTTTATTGTCTGCTATGCTTGTCGTTACAAGGCATTGCTTCTTCTCCTTTGATATGACCAACTACTATGTGCTAACCCAACTCTCCAAGGTATTAATAGAAGCCATTAGTATTTCCATTTTATAGATAGGGGGCTGAGGAGGCTCAGAGAGACTGACCTACTGGATGGAGTCCACACACACAGCTCACAAGAGGTTAGAGCTGCGAGTGCCCCCAGCTTCCTTGACTCCAAGGCCCATGATTTCCCTCCATGCCTGCCTGGGAAGGGACCCAAGCCAAGGGGTTGGGGATTTCACTCGGACAGTGGCTGAGGCCTGATCACTACTTTGATTCCTGCCATTTGCAGAATGGCTCCAGCTGGTGGAGCCTGGGGAGAAAGGACTGGTTCTCTGGACCACACCTCCATCCTGCTTCTTGTGAGCCCTCACCCCCATCCTTTGCCTGGTGGCCCCTCCTCAGATGTGTGTCTGGTGCCCAAAGAAGCCCCCTGCTCTCGCCCAGCTATCCTTGCCTTCACTCCTCTCTTCATTTACCGAATCACTCAGCACGAGTTCACTCAGCTTGGCCAGGCGCAGTGCTGGGTTCAGGCATCCAGGGGTGGGGAGGACGCTCCTGGCCATTTAACAGCTTTCGAGCAAGAGGGGGCAGTGCATTGACTGCCAATACCCTGGGATGAGTACTGTGCAGGAGAGACGAGGGCAGAGGAGGAGGAACCAGCTTCCAGCTTGGCCCTGTGGGAAGTCAGCTTTTCACGTTGTGTGGGACAAGAGTCCAGCTGGAATGGCTCAGAGTGGCCACAGTGCGGTGTTACCGCGAGCACGTGGGGGCTGTTTGGATTGGCTTAGGATGCCCAGCTGGGCAGTCACATGGGCTGCTGGCACCCTTGGGTTGGAGGGGTCCCGCCTTCTCTAAACTCATCTCTAGGACCCCTTAGAAGGCTTCTACTTTTCTGGCTTATTTTCCTCAAAATGATCTGTCCTTGCAGAGGGGCTTCTCCTTCTAGACTAGGTTGTTTCCTGAGTTCTGTTCTTCCACTCTGTGTGTGCCCGTGTGAAAGAACAGGAAAAAGGGAGAAAGGATGTGCCCTTACATCTCATCTCTGCCTTTCTCCATCCCTGGGACCTCCTTCTCCATCCCTGGTCTCAGTAGGTGGAGAGCTGGAGCACTGCTTTGAGGCAGAAAGCCCCATTCTTGCCTCCTGCAGGGAGCACGGTGGCACAGTGCCTGCTATAACCCCCTGAGCCTCAGGGAGCTTGCAGCCTGGTGAGCAAGTCATTTTGCAAGAACTCTCAGCAGAGCTTAGAAGGAGCCAGGGGAGGAGAGGCTGGAGGTGGAGGAGGAATAAAGAAAGGCCTTGGTTTTCCTTACTTTCCAAGGGAGGAAGCATGGGATGAATGGCCTCAGCGGTCACCTCCCTGGAAGACAGGGGACCAGGGACCCTCTGAAGAAGCAAGACTGCCTCCAGCCCACGCCCCGCCCCGCCCCCAACTCCTGCAGCCCCTGAGGGTCCCCATCCTCCAGTGGCTTGGCCAAACCAGGTCTAGGCTGTGTCCCCAGTTGGGGGCAGTGCGGGTGGAGGTGGGGGGGTCAGTTCTTGAGGTCTCAAGGCCAAGGGGTTAAGCCCCCAACAGCCAAGTTTCTGGCGTCAGCCCTTTCCT
>NW_011495033.1:10992602-10992932 GCF_000754665.1 Bison bison bison | reverse complement strand
CTCCCTACCAGAAGAGGAACAGCAGAGATAAGAGAGGCCTGAAGAATTAAAAGAAACGGAGCGTTGGGGGCTCTAAATTCATGCCGGAGCTGGTTGTATTTGTCTGTCACGGGGGTTCATAATTTTCCGAGGTTGTTTTGATAGACTTATTGTGCGGACTGCATAGAAAACTCATCAGCATTTGTTGCCTCTGAGCATTATTGTCAGAGGTAACTGCGTGTCTATAGACTGGGGGAGATAATGGCTGAAGTAGAAAGCAGATAAAGCCGGGGCCCTTCTCATTAAGGACTATCTCTGCCTCCGCAGACCGGCTGGGACCGAGGGACGGGG
>NW_011495033.1:10990307-10992305 GCF_000754665.1 Bison bison bison | reverse complement strand
TTGTCGTTCTAGACACTTCCACCTTGGCCCACGCCTCCCATGTGGCTTGGTTGAAAGAGGTGAGCCTCCGGACTGCTGTCCAGGTGGCGATGTGCAGGGCGGACGTCCCCTGAACATCGGGGGCTGTGGACCTCGCCCTTCCTCCCCTGCCTTTCCTCCAGCACCAGTGCCTAGGAGGAGCCAGGCGCCGAGGGGCACTGTGAGCATATTTTGCCTGTAAACTCCTCCTTCTGTCTACCATGGGCCACCCTCCTTCAAAGTCAGCAGAGGGGAGTGGGCACGTCTCGGCAGAGAGGCTCACAAATGTCCCTAAGCCAAGCCCTGAAGCCAGGCGGGGTCCAACCCAGATGCCGAAGTGGAGACTGGGGTGGGCAGAACCGGGCTCTGGGGAGCTTGAGACAGGGGCCCTTCTCTTGCCCTTTCCCCCGTGAGAAATGCGGATAATAATGGGGGCCGCTCCGTAGAGTGGTCGAGAGGACTGACGAGATCATTTAAGAAGGTCTGTCAGCACCCTGGGGCTTCCCCCGATGGCTCAGCGGTAAAGAATCCGCCTGCCACGCAGGAGACACAGGAGATGCTGGTTCGATCCCTGGGTTGGGAGGATCCCCTGGAGAAGGGCATGGCAACCCATTCCAGTATTCTCGCCTGGAGAATCCCATGGACAGAGGAGCCTGGTGGGCTACCGTCCATGGGGTCGCAAAGAGTCGGACACGACTGAGGCGAGGAGCACAAGCGCGTACATGTTGTACACGCGGACAATGCCTGCACCTGCCATGCGCTCAGTAAGCCCGTTCCTTTCTGTGTGGTTGCTGTTCCTTGATGGCCCTAAGGCCTGTGTACAGCTCAGTGCTTCCTCCTTCATCCGGGCCAGCGAAGGGAAAAGTGAAGTTCAGGGGAGAGGTTTCTGAGCTGTAAGTGAATGCCTTATCCTCAGGTCCTGCTCCCATAAAGCTGAGGCCTTGGCATTTCCTGAGTCCATTCCTCTCGGTTGGCAGATGGGATATTGAGGCCCAGAGAAGGAAGGGGCTGGCCCGGGGCACATGGTAGGTCCTAGGCAGAGCTGGACAAAGGCCCAGGTCTCACAGCTGTCCGGGGTGGTGGGGGGTTCCTCTCCTTTGCAGCATCCTGCCTTCTGGGCTGCTTCTGCCATCAGGCTGGCCAGGCAGGAGAGATCACTGGTGCTTGCAGTCGTGGGGGACAGAGGGGACCAAGGCCCTGCCACTGGCCCCGGGGCCCCAGTCTGCAGCTTGCTCAGAATGACCCAAGTCAGGCTCCAAAACGGGAGTGCTTCTAGCAGTTGATTGCTCCTCTGCATCTGGTTTGGCTCAGGCCAGCTGAGAAACGGACAGGGTCATCAGCAGAGGGATGTAGTGACGGGATGGGACAGGGTGATGCAAGCAGGGCAAGAGGAGGGGCCCCAGACAGATGCAAGAGTAGAGAAGGTCGCTGGTCACGGAGTCTGCGGTGTGGACAGTGGGGGAGCCCTTAGACGCAGCCTCTCCTGATACATCACTCACCCACGCACCCTCCTGGGCACTTGGCAAGAGCCCAGCCCTGGGCAGGGGGTAGTTAAGGGACTCACCATCTGTTGAGCACTTCTTACATGTCACACTTTTTTTTACTTCTCTTCTGTTATCTCACCACTGCCTAAGAGGAAGCCATTCCCATACTCAGTTTACAGGGGGAAACACTGAGACCAGGGAGATGAAGCGTGTTCTCTCTCTCTCTTTTCCGTTTCCACTGCACATCCCATTTGTGGGATCTTAGCTCCTCAAGCAGGGATTGAACCTGGGCTCTTGGCAGTGAGAGGGCAAAGTCCTAACCACTGGACTGCTAGGAAAGTGCCCCAGAGAGACGAAGTAACAGGCCATAAGACTCTGGACTCTCGGACTCCAAAGTCTGGGATTTATTCACTCCACGTCTGCTCCATGTCTTCCTTCTAGGGCCAGTTGGCCTCCAGTTCCTTCCTTCCTTTCCCTTCCCCTCCGCCTCCTCCCC
>NW_011495033.1:10985084-10990104 GCF_000754665.1 Bison bison bison | reverse complement strand
TCCTTCCCTCCCTTCTTTCCTTCTTTCTATTATGCAATACTACCACCCTCATCAAACCCATCTTCCTCAGGTGTCAGCAGCTCACTGTGGGACTGATTGCCTGCAGCAGAGTTTGGCAGGAGTGGCAGAATGTGGAGTGGCAAGATCACTGCCTCTGGAATGCCCAAACCTAGTGAACTGTGAATCGGATCTCCAGGCTCCGTGGCCTTGGGGGCCAGGAAGGTCATCTCCCTGGACTCAGTTTTCTAATCTGTAAAGTGGGGACAGCATCTATGTCACAAAGTTGCTACAAGAATTAACTCAGGATCGTGTCAAGTGGCTGGAGTGTTGCAGCCTTGAACTAAAAGCCAGTTCTCCTGTCTTCACCTCCTACCCTGCCCGCTGTCAGCACTGCAGCTGGGACAAGGCAGCCTGCCCTCCCCAGGCCAGCTCACACACAGTGCTCACGCTCCTCGAGTCCCCGGATAGCTATGTGGGTTTAGTCACACCTTGTCTCCCAGGGGCCAAGCACTGCTCCCACCCTTTCCTGCCTTTGCTGATGATGACATCCTGGCATTCATGCCAGCCTGCCCTCCTCAGCAAAACCCCTGGCATTTGCACTCCAGCCCGAAAATCCACCTCCAGCACCTGTCAGCACAGCCCTGCCTGCCATGTCCAGCATCCCTGGACATGGCCTTCACCTGCCTAGACTGGTGGACCCTCCTGCCTCTCTTGAGTCAGACCTGTCCCTAGTCCCCATTTCAGTCTTGCCCCCTGTAGCAGGACTAGCTCCTGGGAGGTCCCTGCCCCTGGAAGGTTCTGCTGTCACCCTGCAGTTTAGATTGGATGGAGGAGTCGATTGGGGCCACCCTGGTGGCCAGTGGGCTCTGAATGAAGACAGCAGGGGCAGCTCCACCACAGTGGAGGGAATTCTGACTGAGAAGCAGGTGAGCCCTGACTGTGTCTAAGTCAAGTCACTGACCCTCTCTGGGCCTCAGATTATTAACCTGTCATCGGAGATGATCATCTGTGAAGCCTGTTCCGGCTTTAACGGTCTGGGATTCTGGGGGGGTGGGGGTGGGTGGGGAAGGGCCAGTGGCCCGCTGCAAAGCTCTGTAACCCCTTTCCTCCGTGGTGGAGGAGGGGATGCGGGGGGCACCGCTCGGCTCTTGGCGCAGCCCTGCCCCCGCTGGCTGGGAGACCCACTCCCTCCGCGGGATTTACAGTGGGCTGAATTAATTTGCATGACAAAATTGGCTCGGGTATCCAAGTGTTGCAGGAAGACAAGTGTAACATTACGCAGAACAAGCAGCCGGGAGGAAGGTTACCCGCCGACAATGAGGAAGCAAGCTGCCCTCCCACCCGCTGCCTCTGCCCACCTTTCATCCTCAGGTGTGATGGGTGGGGGCGGTGTCAGGGGCGGGGGAGGAGAGAGATCACAGGTGTGGGGCTGGCCCCCTGCCCGAGGATCTGGAGTCAGGGCTGGAGGGAGGCTGTCTCCTCTTCCAGTGGCTTTCCAAGATTAGTGCAGAGGAGATTTCCTTTGCTATTTCTAAATGCCTCCACCCTTTAAATGGTTGCAAGGTTATTTCCTCACTCTCAGGACTTGATAACACAGGTGCTTTCCGAATCACCCTCTGAGCACTTGTCCAGGTATCCATCTGTTCACTCACTCCTTCATCCATTTCCTGACTCACCCACACATCCACTATCTATCCATCTACCCACTCACCCATCCAGCCACCCATCCACCCATCCATCTTCCCACTCATCCAGTCATCCTTCCACATGCCCACCCACCCCTTCTACTTACCCCTGCACTCACCTATTTACCGAGCCATCTGCGCTCCATATGCACCCATCCACCCATTCCTTCATACACTCATCCATCCTCGCAACCATCCACCCACCGAGCTGCTCATTAACTCACCTACCCTTGCTTCCATCTCTCTAACAAGAGTAGATATTAGACACTGTGTGCCAGGTACAGTTCCAGACATTTCTCTGTGCTTCAGGTTTCTCGTCTGTAAAATAGGGATAAAAATAGGATCTACTGGTCTCGGAAACCTGGGTGGTAAGGGGTGGAGCCCAAGGCGGGATGCACAGAGTCAGAGAAGCCTGAGCACGCAGGTGAGGCGTACCTATGAGACTCCTCCAGGCGGTGGAGGAGATGCGGGCCAGGTGCTCTGGCCACAGAGCTCTCAGCTTGAGCCAAGGAAGCCCGACTCCAGGCTCTTCTCACAGTCCCCACCATGACCACCCTCCCCTGGACCACCGGAACGCCTGCGGACGCTTCCTCTTGCATCTCCCGGCCTGCTCCCTTTCTCTCCTCTCCCCTCCACATCCCCATCTGCTCCACTGTCCTTCTCTCTCTTTCGCAGAACCCCTGTGGCCTCTTCTTTCTTTCTTCCGTGATCTTGCTTGCCCCATCGCCCATCTGCCTTTCTCTTCCCACAAGAGGTCAACTCCAGGAGGGCAGCTATTATTAGAGCTGGGATCACGTTACAGGCCCATGGCTGGTGAATAGTAGGTGTTCAGTAAGTGCTTGTTGGATGAATAAATATCTATCAGAGTGATCTTCTGGAAAAAAAAAAATAGTGTCTACTTTACAGGGTTGAGCCCAACCCAGAGGAAGTGCTCTAGGGAGTTTTCTACTGCCAATCTTATTAGACACTGAGCACCCCCAAGATAAATAAGACACAGTTGCTCCTGCCAGAAGGAACGATAGATTTCTGGGGGGAAGAGATACAAGAAAAGTGGTGTCACAGTCCCATGTGCTTAGTCGCTCAGTCGTGTCTGACTCTGCGACCCCATGGACTGTAGACTGCTGGAATCCTCTGTTCATGGGCATTCTCCAGGCAAGAATACTGGAGTGGGTTGCCATGCCCTGCTCCAGGGGATCTTCCCAACCCAGGGATCAAACCCAGGTCTCCCAGACTGCAGGTGGATTCTTTACAGTCTGAGCCACCAGGGAAGCCCGAGGTCCCATAGGCTGTGCTATGCTACACATGCTATGCAGGCTGTGCTGCAGTCACATAGGCTGTGCCATTGGGAAGTATAGGGACTGTGGTGGGCGATGGGCAGGGCTGGGGTATCTCACCTGAAACTCTGCCTGGGAGGCAGGTGGGGACAGGCAGTGAATGTCTCCTTGTGTAACAGGTAAGGTAACCGAGTCTTAGGAGGGTTAGTGGACTGCCCACAGCCACACCGACACACAGAATGGCCAGGACTGAACGCTGTGTCTTTTTATTTGATGACATCCGAGCAGCCAGGGCGGTGCTCTCCCTGGCTCTTTCAGCAGCAGGACGAGGTTTCCTTCCTGCCAGGTTGCATGCGCTGCACCGTGCTGCCCAGATCCCTGGAGGAAGAGGATGGCTGAGCTCTAAGGGGCCATACCCAGAGCCCCGAGCCTGTTCTGAGCCCCTCACTTAAGGTAAAGGGGGACGATGACCAGCTGAGATGGGTCAGCTTGTGTGAGATGGGGTGGGGGAGGCAGTGATCATTCATTCAGAATCGAGGCCTCAGCAAGGAGAGGACATGTGGTCATTTGTCATTACAGGATCAGGCTCCAGTTAGCAGAACTGCTCCCAGCAAAGTGGTCATTTCCTTGACACTGAAAGTTCTAAAATTTTAGAGGGAGCTGAGTCTGGTAGAGTGTGGCCTTTGGAGCGCTTCAGGCCTGGGTTCGAATCCAAATGTTGCCTAATACTGTCTGTGTGACCTCAGGCAACTCCCTGAACTTCTCTGAGGCCTTTGGAAAACGGAAATCATAAGCCTCCATCACTATTTTGTGAGGATTAAGTCATAATCACCAGTACTTAGAATGTATTTTATTACATAGTTAGTCCTCCTCACAACAAACTTTGGAGACGGTATTTTAATTTTTTTACTAAACTTTTACATTTGGAGTAATTTTAAATTTACAGGAAAGTTGCCAAAACAGCAGAAAGTTCCCGTAAACCCCTCACCCAGCTTCCCCTATTGTTAACATCTTACGTGACCACTGTACGTTTGTCAGAACCAACATTGGCACATTTAGGTTCTTGAGTTTTTAATCATCTCACCTTTACGGATGAGCTTAGGGAGGCCCAGAGAAGCTGAGTATCTAGCCCAAGGTCACGCTGCATTATGATACAGAAAATGAAGTACACTACATAAAAAGCCCATTGGATGCCTGGCCTCAGTCCTGTTCCCATTCCAGAAAGCCTGGCTCGGGCCTGGCCTCCACCCTCTCATTCAATGGCCCTGGCAGGCTGGATCCCAGCATCTTTGTCCCGCTTCCCTGTAGGGGTGGTTCTGTGTCACAGCATGGAGTTACCAGAGAGAGAGAGAGAGAGGGAGAGCACTTTGTAAAGAGCGGAGGTTGATGGAGCAGGAACAGACAGCTGCCATTCTGTCCAGACTGCCTGTCTGTGCTTCTCAGTGGGCACACAGTAGGCGCTCAATAAAGGACTTGTGGAATAAACACATGAATGAGTGAACGAATGGAATCCAGGGCACTCCTCTTTGTGTAGGAGATTGAATTCAGGCACCTCTAGGGGCTTTTCCAGATTGAAAACCCTGGAATTCTAAAATGACCAGCCTCTTCCCTAGCCAGGTCCAACTGAGAAGCTGGAGTCACCCATCTGTGAAGGCACACAGTAGGTACGTAGTGGATGAGGCCAATGCTAATACCTCTATATACATTTTTCTTTGGTCTCAATTTCATCTTCATATATTTAAATTTTGCTTTACCTATTTGTACTGGTTCCAGATAGGAAAAGGAGTACATCAAGGCTGTATATTGTCACCCTGCTTATTTAACTTTTATCATGAGAGTACATCATCAGAAACATTGGGCTGGAGGAAGCACAAGCTGGAATCAAGATTGCCAGGAGAAATATCAATAACCTCAGATATGCAGGTGACACCACCCTTATGGCAGAAAGTGAAGAAGAACTAAAGAGCCTCTTGATGAAAGTGAAAGGAGAGTGAAAAAGTTAGCTTAAAACTCAACATTCAGAAAACTAAGATCATGGCATCCAGTCCCATCACTTCCTGT
>NW_011495033.1:10968977-10984674 GCF_000754665.1 Bison bison bison | reverse complement strand
ACTTTGGCCACCTGATGTGAAGAACTGACTCATTTGAAAAGACCATGATGCTGGGAAAGATTGATGGCAGGAGGAGAAGGGGACGACAGAGGATGAGATGGTTGGATGGCATCACCGACTCGATGGACATGAGTTTGGGTGAACTCCAGGAGTTGGTGATGGACAGGGAGGCCTGGCATGCTGCGGTTCATGGGGTCACAAAGAGTCGGACACGACTGAGCGACTGAACTGAACTGAACTGATTTGTATGTTGTTTTTACACGCTGCATCAAGTTCTCGACAGTGTGTGTGTGTGTGTGTGTGTGTGTTGCATGGTACATAAAGGACCCTAGGAGTCAATCACTGATGGTAATAATGGTGGCATGAGTTGAAAATGAAGTGGGGGAGCCCTTACCTCAAGATTCTCAGGGGCTTCCCCTTAGGGGGTCCCTGCAGAAGCAGTCCTTTGTCCATCGCTCAGAGAGGGTGTTGAGCCCCCACTGTGTGCAGGTGCTCTGATGAAACACCCAGCCTCTGCTCTCAGGAGCTCAGTGCTGGGTGGAGGGGTCAGTGGAGGACAAATCAAGGACACCACGTGCAGCAAGAGTCTCCTGGGGCCCAGCCTGGGGAGCTCCAGGGACGACCCTCCCTGCACCCACTCCCTCAGTTAGAACCTCCTCCCCACTCCTCTCCTTTGAAGTCCTCCGCATCCTTCAAGGCTAAACCCAGCATCATCTCCTGACCCTCCCTCATCTCCTCCTGGTCCTCTTGGCAGGCTGCCCCGGTGGTCCCTGCCCCACAGCGCTGTCAGCCCAAGCCAGCACTCCCAGGTCCCTCTGTTCAGGAGTCTGGAACTCAGCTCCCGCTCTGGCTTCCCACCAGCACCCAGCACAGTCCCCAGCGCGTGGGAAGCATGCAGACAGTGTCCTGCTCCCTCTGGGACTCGGGGCTCCAGCACACACCTGGGCTCATCCTGGGGTACCGATGAGCATGGAGGGCTCACTCGAGGCTGCTGGACCCAGGACAGTGCAGGCTGAGAGGGTCAGATGTGGGGGCCCTGCTGTCCCCCCTCTTCCATGGTGACCCAGAGAGGCCCTTAATAGTGAGCTGAATTGTCTCCCCCCCCAAAGATGTGTCCAAAAGCTAACCCCCAGTACCTGTGAATGTGACCTTATTTGGAAATATAATCTTTGTCAATATAATTAATTCAAGGATCTTGAGATGAGATCATCCTGCATTTAGGGTGGGCCCTACAGGGTTTCCCTGGTGGCTCAGTGGTAAAGAATCTGCCTGCCAAGCAGGAGACACAGGTTTGATCCTTGAGTCGGGAAGATCCCCTGGAGAAGGAAATGCCAGCCCACTCCAGTATTCTTGCCTGGGAAATCCCATGGAAGGAGGAGCCTAGTAGGCTACAGTCCATGAGGTTGCAAAGAGTCAGATACGACTTAGCAACTAAACCACAACAACTACATTAATGACTCATATCCTTTTAAGAGAAAGGAGATTTGAGATCCATAGAGATGGAGGCAGAGACTGGAGTGATGCAGCCACAAGCCAAGGGATGCTGGCAGCCATCAGAAAGTAAGAAGAGAGGTACGGCGTAGATTTTCCTTCAGAATCTGCAGGACCAACCCTGCCAGCACCTCGCTTTCAGCCTTCTGGTCTGGAGAACTGTGAGACATTTCTGTCATTTCACCAAGAGTGAGGGACTTTTGTGGCAGCCCTAGGAGACGAATACAACCCCTTAAAATCTGTTCAGCGGCCTCCAGTGTGAGTTTTGGGCAGCCTCGAGAACAGCGAGGGGACATCCCCCACCCTGACCCCTCCCCCCAGGGACTGTGCAGGGAACTCTCACATACAACACTGCCCGCCCCCAGATGCTGGTGACTCCCTGCATGCTCTTCTCTGGGCCTCAGTTTCCCCATCTGTATGGGGAGCTGGACAAGTTGATTTCTAAGACACTTTCTAGCTTGGAGTGGAGTATGTGCATGCACGCATGCATGCTCAGTCATGTCCAACTCTTTCTGACCCCATGGACCGTAGCCTGCCAGGCTCCTCTGTCCTTGGGCTTCCCCAGACAAGAATACTGGAGTGGGTTGCCATTTCCTCCTCCAGGGGAACTTCCTGGAGAGTCCATGTATCTAAAAGTCTGTTTTTTAAAGCCTTTGCTGTTTCCAGAACTTGGTGGTAGAGGGGGTGGGTACCAGACCCTTTCCTTGCGGTGACTCTCTGCTCTGCCTCCTCTCCACCACCCACACTGTGACCAAGGGTCCTAGGAGACCCTGTGGTCCACTCCATCCCCATGGGCGACCCCATTGTGTACACCCCAGGTGTAGGAATCCCAGAAGATTCTGACATGCATCCCGCAATGAGGGCCACTGGAGCTGGCTGTCTCCTTGTCACTCTGTGTGTGGAGTGGTCTCCCTCGCTTACTAGGATGCTCGCTTCTCTCTCCTGCCATGTGTGGGGTCCTCTGAAGCCAGGGCTTTATCAAATAGAGCCTCAAATGGCTCTCCGTGCCGGATTATTGGAGGGGGGAAGAAATGCATGAGCCTGGGCCCCGGGGGTGCCAAGCCTGAGGGGTAGGGGTGAGAGAGGAGGACGGGATCTGCCAGTGGCCCCGCTGCTGCTGAGAACTGCACAGAATAGAGGAAAGGCATTTCTTTCTTTCTTAAAGATTTTGGCATTTTTCATATTTATTTATTTATTTTTTGGCTATGCCACATGGTATGTGGGACCTCCCCCAACCAGAGATCAACCCACACCCCCTGTAGTGGACACATAGAGTCTCAGCCACTGGACCACCAGGGAAGCCCTGGAAGTAAAGCATTTTCTTGAGCGTGCATCACACGCTAAGGTTTGCTCTGAGCTTTTCCAGGTTCTCTCTGTCAACAACAGCCCTGGGAATGGAGTGTGATACCCCCATCCTACAGACAGAAAACCAAGTGGTTGCAAGGTTGCCCAAGGTCAAGGAATCTGGAAACAGAGAAGCCCCACTGTGTGCTGTCTAGCTTGGTGGAGGGGGCGGGGGAGGGCAGTCTTGCTGAGCATGAAAGACTGCTCCCAAGGAACTGAGACTCAGTCAACAAGGGAAAAGGAAGGAAGGAGTGAAGGATGAAAAACGAGGGAAGGGAGGGGCTTATGGCAAGATTCGGGGGTCTCTGCCAATGAGAGCCCCACTAAGGCTGCAGCCAGCTGCCCGATTCTCCGCAGCCCTGAGTCAGCATGGACCCCCTAGAAGGGAGGTGCGGTCAGGCACGTGATGCGACGGTGGGACTCTCGAAAACTCACTTCTCCCTTCTGTCAAGTGAGGGGTCCAGCCCTCACTCCAGCTGAGCAAGTCTGTGATCCGTGACCTCTCTCTAAGAATGACAGTGGCACCTCCTGACACTGCAGTGCGGCCCGGCAGGGCACGGAGAGCCCGGTTCCCTGGTGTGTACGCCCCACCCCACCACTTTCCATCTCTGCGGTCTGGGTGAGTTTCTTAGTGTTTCTATACCCCAGTTTTCCCATCTGTGAAATGGACATGATGGCTGTGTCTCCCTATTAGACTTTGCTGGGCTCACGTGTTGATGGAGAGCTGGGGACATGGTAAGCTCTCTGGTCAGGCAGTGTTTGCTGTCATTGGTTGTGAAAATAGTTGTAATAGTTTTTGTAATAATAGTAATAGTGTTGTTAATCATTATTAACAGCCCATGGAGTCACAAAGAACTGGACATGACTGAGTGACTGAACACACACACACACACTATTAATAGCATTATTTTTGTTGTTTAGTTGCTAAGTTGTATCCGACTTTTTTGTGACCCCATGGACTGTAGCCCACCAGGCTCCCCTGTCCATGGGATTTCCCAGGCAAGAATACTGGAGTGGGTTGCCATTTCCTTCTCCGAGGGGGTCTTCCCTGGCCCAGGGATTGAACCTGCATCTCCTGCATTGGCAGGAGGGTTCTTTACCCCTGACCCACCTGAAAACCAATAGTGATGTTATTACTACAACAACATAGCAAGCATTGTTCTAAATGCTGTGTTAACACATCTAATCCTCACTGCTAAGTCACTTCAGTCATGTCCGACTCTGTGCGACCCCATAGACAGCAGCCCACCAAGCTCCCCTGTCCCTGGGATTCTCCAGGCAAGAACACTGGGGTGGGTTGCCATTTCCTTCTTCAATGCATGAAAGTGAAAAGTGAAAGTGAAGTCGCTCAGTCGTATCCGACTCTTAGCGACCCCATGGACTGCAGCCTACCAGGCTCCTCCATCCATGGGATTTTCCCGGCAAGAGTACTGGAGTGGGGTGCCATTGCCTTCTCTGTCTAATCCTCACAGACACCCAGAAAGGAGGACACTGGGGCCCTGAGAGATTACATGGCCGTTTAGGTCAAGCGTCTGGTCAGTGGCAGAGCCCAAAGTCACCTGCCATGCTGTCCGACTCCCAGACCCTACCTCGCCAGGACCCAGCACAGCCTCCCAGAGACAGAGACCGCCCTGGGTCCAGGAGTAGAGCAAGGAAGCGTTTACTGAGCACCTACTGTGTTCTCCTGATCAGATATAATCTTTACAACTGCCGGCATAGGTGGCTGGTCTGATTATTCCCAATGTAGAGATGGGGAAACTGAGGCTCAAAGAGCAACTTCCCTATTGCCAGGTGGTGGAGCAGGGCTTGCTGAGCTGGTGTGATTATACCTGAGAGCAGAGCCAGATCCTCCCCGGGCTGGAAGGTTCCCACACTGGACCTTCCCTTCCTCTGTGTGTGGAGGGGGTGCAGGCCTGGCCGCTGATACCTGCCAGGTCATGTGTGACTGTGAGAACGTCTGTGTGACTGTGAGTGTGTCCAAGCGTGGGAGCAAATGCTTGCTCCTTTTTCCGCTTGAACGTAGAGCGGTCCCTCTGTGTGGGAGGGGACAGTGAGGTCAAGCAGAGGGAGGTATATGCATGAGAGAGAAGTGTGTATGTGTGTGAGAGAGAAGGACATGTGTATGTGTGAGAGACAGATGGGGGTGTGTGTGTGTATGTACTTCTGTGCACACGTGTATCTGTATGGGCCAGGGGTAGGGAGCTTTTGTCTCCTGGGCTCTGTACACCAGGGAATTGGTTGGAGGGGGTGGGGGTCGCTTGGGAAGGCCTGAGAGCTGGGATGTGGGAGGAGGGCAGGGTAGCCCATTAATACTGCCCTCCTGGTGGGGCGCAGCTGAGTGGCCCCAGGGGGCTGTGCTGAGGACCCTCTAACTAGCTTGTTGCCATGGGGATGCTGGCTGTGAATACAGGCCTGGAAGTTCAACTTGAGCCTTCCAACCCCTCCCCTTCCTGGCAGGTGGAGACCCCCAGCCGGGGTGTGTTTGTCTGGGAAACTGGACTGGAGGGCTGGCCCATCTACCTCTCTGTTATTTAGAGTGAAGGCCTCCGTTCCTTCCATTGCCTCTCAGGAGGGCTCTCCTGGGCCAAAGGGAAAAGTCTCCATCGTCCTGGGGACCGTGGGTCTCAGTGTCCAGGGGCTGGCTTCTTGCCTCCCCAGGTGGCCAGGGCAGGAAGAGAAACACAGGGAGTCACCCAGCCACACGTCTGGTTCTCCTCCTCCTGGCCAGGAGACCAGACTCTTGCTGACCCTGGGGACACTGAGGGGCCTGGAGCTTGTTCTCAAAGAGTGTCCAATTTATCTGAGAACCAGCAACTCTCCTTGATGGGGGTCTGTCTGGAGTCAGAATCCCTGAGGGGTTTTGTGAGTATTTCATTATGAACATGTTCAAACAGTAAAAACTGGAGAGAGTAGTTTGAGTCCCAGGTACTCATCATTCAGGTACAACAATCATCAGCTTTGCCGTCTTGTTTCATCTACTCCCTCTCTCTCACTTTCTTTTTTATTTTTTGGCTGGGGTAGTTGAAAGCAAATCAGCAGCTAGCAGGCCATTTCATCTGGAAACACTTCAGTGTGTATCTCCCATTGATAACTGACCACCCGGTGATCACACCTAACCAAATGAACAGTAATCTCAGTGATGAATATCATCTAATTCTTGGTCTGGCTTTAAATCTGCCTTTAAGTATGTAGACTCATAATCCGAGAGCGAATAGAAGCCAAGTAGCGAACTCTCTGGGCTGTAGCTTTGGGACCTCCAGGGAAGTGATGGGTGGTTGCTGTGGCTTTGGGGAAGTTATTTTGCTTTAGAGGGCCGAAGCTTCCTCTTACCCCTAAGGTATTGACCTCTTTCAAGGCTAGGGGGAGGATGGAATAAGATTCTATATGTACCATACCAGGAGCATGCCGGAGACTCAGAAAATGATGGCAATGATTGTGATACTTTCAGAGGAAACTGAACCTTGGAGAGTGACTCACCCAAGGTCACACAGCTCAGAGTAAGTGAGGCTGGGATGGATGTCTTCTACGTTTGCTGGGATGGCCATTCAACATATCTCCTGACCTTCTGTCCTACCTCTGTTCACCTCCACCGTCCCGTGTGTGAGTGCTGAGTTGCTTCTGTTGTGTCCGACTCTGTGCGACAGTATGGACTGTAGCCTGCCAGGCACTTCTGTCCATGGGATTTGCCAAGGCAAGAATACTGGAATGGGTTGTCATGCCCTCCTCCAGGGAATCTTCTCGAGCCAGGGATAAATCTGCAGCCTCTCCTGATCTGCATTGCAGGCAGATTCTTTCCCACTGAGCCACCCGGGGTGACTTCAACAGGTTCCCCCTCTTTCTTTGACAGCCAGTGTATCAGACATGGTGCAGTAGGCTGAGCAGATGATAAGATACCAGTGGGCCCGGCTCCAAGAGACCTTCAACAAGATCCTCCCCTCCCAAGCCTCAGTTTCCCCCTGGGTACCAGGGGCACATGGTCTCAAAGACTCTCCCGATTCTGCTTTGCTCCCCCTAGGGTGACCAACCCTGGGAATGAGGGGGTATTTAAGGCTGATGGGGGTTTCCAGTAGTCCCCCAGGCTACAGGACTGTGTGGGGGTGAGAGAGCACATCCTTTATTGGGGAGCAGGGATGGGGTGGCCCAGCTCAGTAGAACCAAAGCTCCGTCCTCTCCCCAGATGGTAAGCGCTTGAAACTGGGGCTGTGATTTGCATATCATGAGTACCACACAGGTGAGAAGCAAAATCCCATTGATGTAACGGCTAGAACAACTAGACAGAAGATGAACAAGGACATAGAAGACTTAAGTATTATAAACCACGAGGCCCAGCAGACGCTATTTTCTTTCTTTTTAAAAAAATATGTCTTTATTCGGCTGTGCTGGATCTTAGTTGCAGCATGCGAAATCTTCCATCTCTGTTGCAGCTTACGGGATCTGTAGTTGTGCCATTCTAACTCTTAGGCAAAGCATGTGGGATCTAGTTCCCTGACCAGGGATCGAACCCAGGCTCCCTGCATTGGGAGCGAGGAGTCTTACCCACTGGACCGCTAGGGAAGTCCTACTATTTTCTAACCTAATAGAATATTCCACCCAACAATTGCAGAATGCATGTTCTCAAGTGTTCATGGAACGTTCTTCAGGAGAGAACACATCTTAGGCTGCAAAATCAGCCTCTATAAGTTGTAAAAGATTGAAATCATACAAAGCATGCTCTCTGATGACAGTGGAATGAAATTAAAAAATCAATAACAGAAGGAAATTTGGAAAAGTCACATATATGTGGAGATGAAACAACACACTCTTAAATAACTAATGGGTCAAAGAATACTTTGAGATGAATGAAAACAAAGATGCTACATACCAAAATGTATGAGATGCAGCAAAAACAATGCTCAGGGGGAAATTTATAGCTGAAATATCAACATTAAAATAGAAGAAATATCTCTAGTCAGTAACCCCTCACCTACTAGAAAAGGGCTTCCCTGATAGCTCAGTTGTAGGAGACCCTGGTTCGATTCCTGGGTTGGGAAGATCAGCTGGAGAAGAGATAGGCTACCCACTCCAGTGTTCTTGGGTTTCCCTATGGCTCAGCTGGTAAAGAATCTGCCTACAATGTGTGAGACCAGGGTTCGATCCCTGGGTTGGGAAGATCCCTCCCCCTCCCCAGAGAAGGGAAAAGCTACCCCACTCCATTATTCTGGCCTGGAGAATTCCATGGACTGTATAGTCCATGGGTTCACAAAGAGTTGGACACGACTGAGTGACTTTCACTTCACTTTACTAGAAAAAGAAGACTGAACTTAACCCAAAGCCAGCAGAAGGGAGGACATCATAAAGATTAGAGATAAATGAAATGGGGAGTAAAAAAAAGCAACACCTGCAAAGGAGAATTGACAAAACCAAAAGTTGGTTCTCTGAAAAGATCAGCAAAACTGACCAACTTTTAGCTAGACTGACCAAGAAGGAAAAAGAAGACTCAAATTAGTAACATCAGAACATAGAAGTGGAGATATCACTACTGACCTTATAGAAATAAAAAGGATTATAAAATGTTATTAGTACAGAGGCTCCAGAGAAGTTCCACAACATTTCTAGAGTTGTGAAGAGAACAGTCAGGAACAGTCACCAGTCGCTGTTTTCTGGGAGTAAGAAGGGGAGGGAAGGCCATTTGCTTTTCATTGTGAGCCCTTACAAGCTGTTTTTGTAAATGTTTTCATTGTGAAATAAAACACATGTATGGAAAAGTGAGCAAAAACAAATACCCAGCTTAGAAAGTTATCACCAATAGAACACCCTTGGAAATAACACCCAGTCAAGAATTAGAATGCCGCCAGCTGCCCAGATGCCCCCTTAAACACTCCCCCAGCCTCTCTTCCCTAAAGAGAACAACCATCCTGACTTTTACGGAAAGTATTTCTTTACTTTCCTTGATAGTTTTGCCATCACTAACCTTTATATTTTGGTTCAGTTGGTGTTTTGGACTTCATATAAACCCAGACTACAGCAGGTCCTCATTTGGATCTGGCTTCTTGAATTTAACATCATGTGTGAGATTCACCCATACTCTTGAATACAAGAGTTTCCCTTTTCTTTGCTGTATCGTATTCCATTGTATAAGTCTATCACTGTTTATGTGTCCATCCAACTACTGATGGAATGAGCTCTAAAAAAATGTTAAAAGACATGAAAATAAATTGATAAAAATATTTACAGTAAATACAAATTGAAGATGGAACTCAGAGAGTGTTAATTCAATGTTCATTTCTAAGACCTTCACCACTTTCTTTTTCTGCTCCAGTCAGTCACAAAGCCAGTCTGGGTCTCGGAGAAAATAGGTCACTTAGGTCCGAGCCCAGAGGGACTAGATCTGAGAGATGCCATAAGCCAAAGAGAGCTCTCTTATCAGCCCTCTGTCCCAATTTTTAGCTTCAAATGGGGGACATCACATAGGTGGATCAAAGAGAACTCCATGCCTCCCACCCAACGTCTGCAGCTTCCTAACACACCTACGAGTGCACATATGGGGGGCCGGGCAAGAGCATGTGCCACACGTGGGCACACTCTGGAGGGGGCAAAACCTGCAGGCCCCTGACCAACAGGCCAGGTCTATGCACAGAGAAGTTGGTGGAAGAAGAGGAGGAGGAGGAGGAGGAGGGAAAAAAATCCCCTCATTTCTGAAGAAATGTCCCAGATTAGATTTGTAAATCAAAAACCAATATATAACATGCAAGAATTGATCTGTTTTATATTCCTCAGTTACATTTTTGTGAAGCACATTTAGAAGATTTAGAACGTATTTGCGCCTGCTGGTTGGGCCATTATATGCTTGAGTTCATACATCTATTTGTGAGGCTATAAAACAGGCATCGACTACCATGTAAATTGTGTTCTCCACAATAAATTATATGCATACTTGCAAAAATACATAACTGCCGTGGCTGGGCCAACGCGGCCAGAATACTAATGAGGGCGAAAGTTGCTTTGTCCCTCTCCTCTGGCCTAATTTAGCCTCTACATCAAAAATTATGTAGGAAAAATCACTTTATCCTCTCACTGAGAAATAAAATAGCACTCACGGGCACCCTCATCTCTTCCCACCCCTCTTCCTTTTAACCGAACACTACCATTTTCATACTAATTTTAGCTGCTCCAGGTTTACCGGGAAGGAACCTGGCTCAACTAAAGCCAGGAGTCACTGGGCTCTCTGCATGCCTGTGAGGGCTTTTGGAACTGGCACACATGTGTGTACGCCCCCATATGCGCACAGGTGAATGCATGTTCCCTCCTTGTGGTTTGCGTTCACTCGCGCCAGGGTGGGTTCACAACATGTAGATGGACCCCTACGCACACTTGGAGACCTGCCCCAGACATGCATGTGCACACTGTCCCCAGGCTTCATTCATGGCACCTGTCCCCTCCCTGGTACACTGGGAAAATTCAGTTCAGTCCAGTTCAGTCCAGCAAGTGTTTACTGAGCACCTACTATATGCCTTCGATGGTGCTTGGCACTGGGAATGTTGAAATTTCAAAAAAAAAGACCTCAGGTCACAGTTCAGAGGAGGAGGTAACCTTTTGAACAAAGGTGGCAAGACAAGGAGGGTGCTGGGGGCTGTAGCAGATGTGCACACACACACACACACACACACACACATACACACACACACACATACATGGGTACCCTAACCATCAGTATAGGTACCTTCCCACTCTCACTGCTGCACACTGATGCCTTCCTGGCCTTCGGCCTTTCCACAAGGCTGAGTCACCTGCCCTGTCTGGCTTGCCTGGCTCTTTGGGCTTGGTGGTGGTTTATACTGGAAAAAGAGCCACTTCCAACGCTAGGCTGCCTTCCACTGCTCCCACTTCTCCCAGTGACCTGGCCCAAGGTCCCATCCTGGCGGGATTTCCAGAGGGCTCACCACCAAGGGAGGAGGAGACCCAAAGCCAAACTTGCTTTTATGATCTCAGGCCAGTCCCCCCTCCTGTGACACCTCGGGCCACCCATTCTTAAAATGTGGCGATTGGATTGTCTCCGAGGCTACAGAGGCCCACAGTTTTTGTTGCTGAAGAAGGTTGGGCCTCTGTCCAGGTCGTGGAGTACGAGCCAACAGCAAAGACAGCCCCGAAAGGGGGATGGCTTAGCCTAGCTTTGAGCTCCTAGCCTAAGAGGACCATGAGCCTGGGGGCAAGACTGGAAGTGACAAGCTCACGAGAGCACATCCTTGAGGAAAAGAGGAGTGAAGGTGTGAAGGAGAGAAGCTTGGGCGAGGACTCGGTCCAGTCCAGCTCAGACGGTTACAGGTACCAGACCTACTTGTGGAATTTCATTCTATCTTCAAATGCCGTTAGAGCTGCCGTAGGCAGAGGGAAGGGATTTCTGTGTGACCCAGTTGATAGAACTGGCACAGCGGGAAAGTGGGCAGAAGCTCCAAGGAGACGGACTTCGGTTCAATATAACGATCGGTGTGATTTCTCTGTGTGCATGTATTCTGCTCTTGCATTTTTAGTTTCCTAGTGGTCCTTTAAATGGCAACCCATTCCAGTGTTCTTGCCTGGAGAATCCCAGAGATGGCGGGGCCTGGTGGGCTGCCGTCTATGGGGTCGCACAGAGTCAGACACGACTGAAGCAACTTAGCAGCAGCAGCAGCAGCGGTCCTTTATCTCAACTGCTCTATTTCTCCTATTTCTTTTTTTTTTTTTTAAAGATTTTCATGTGGACCGTTTTCAAAGTCTTTGTTGAATTTATTGCAACATTGCTTCTGTTTTATGTTTTGGTTTCTTGACCTCGAATCGTATCTTAGGTCCCCAACCAGGGATCGAACCAGCATCCCTTGCATTGGCAGGTGAAGCCTTAACCACTGGGCTGCCAGGGAAGTCCCCATATTTCTTTTTTTATACAACACTGTTTTCTCTTTATCTCACCCTATTCTCTGAGTAGAAATATTCTCTTTTAAAAAGTAAATAGTGTTTTTGTTCATAAAAAGTACTATGTGCATATGATGAAAAGTTCGAACTGGTCAAATACATAGAGTGAAAAGGAGGTCTCTCTCCCCTCCCAGACTTCCCAGTTTCAGTCATCCAGTTTCCCTCTCCAGAAACAATCACTATTACCAATGTTCATGTTTTCTTTCAGAAATGGACTGTGCATCATGCATACGTATCTATATATTGATTGATCAATCTATTTTTCCATCTATCTATCATGTAGATCCTTTATTTTAACACAACAGAGAGCATGTATGACCTCATCCTTGCCCCTCCTCCGCCCCCCAACCTGACTATGTACCTTGGAAACTGTTTCTAAGGGAAAGTTTTCCATGGGGAATGTTTATCCGTGGAATGAGTTCATGAGATTCCCCAGCACTGGAGACGTGGACGCGCAGGCTAGATGACCATGTGGAGAAAGGAAATGGGAAAGTTGAACCCCTGAATGAAAGAAGGAGTTTAGACTCCCGGCTTTTAAGGCTCTATTCATCAGCCAGTTTCTTTCTTTTGTTTTCACAGTTCTAAAAAATTTGGTGCTGATGGCTAACCACTGGACAGCCAGGGGATTCCCATCACCCAGTTTCCTGAATAAAAAGAGAAAGACTGTCTATTTCACTCTGCCCTTTCTCCCTACCCCTCCCAGGCACCCCCACTAACACCAGCTTGGACACCAGTGCCTAAAGCTGCCCAAGCGTGGCTTCCAGCCCTACTGTAATCGACAAGAACCCCCACTCCCCGAGACGGCCTCTCTCTGTGCCAGCCACATGCCACTAAACTCCAGATTGAGAGGCCCAGCTGAGATTTCTCTTATTCCCCCATACCCCTGGGGCCAATCGTCTCTCATTTCAGGAGGGGGAATGGAACTAGAAGTTTGGATTTGGGAAGGGGGGTCGAGAGGGCTCACCGCCAAAGCCGAAGCTGGTATGCTCCAGAGAGATGTGCGTGTCCTACCATGCAGCTTAAGACTTCTCCAAAACACCGTCCCCCCCAAATCCAATAAAATTGCAAATTTCACTGTATTTCACAATATCCTAAATAAACATGAACAGCATGCGTTTCTCTTCCTTGCATCAAATATTAATCTGCCCGTGGCCAGCGCCCGCTCCCCCGCGTGTGTGCACACACTGGGTAAACACCGGGGAGATTGTGATGCCAGACCTTCCCTTCCCTTCCCCAAGTCGAGAGCATGACAAATTTTTCTCCTAATTACCCCTGCCACTGTTTGCCTTCTAATACTGTAAATCCTCCATCACATAGTTTTTCAGATTCGGGATTAGGTTCTTTTCCTGTCATACAAATGATTGGAGGGGGTGGGGATGGGGGGGGTAGGGGGTGGTGTGGGCTGCGTGGCATTGCTTTTTACGATTTCTCCTTGGGGATCCCTGAGCTGGGTACCAGCAGGGTTCCCAGGCCCCTGACCCTCCTGCAGAGTGGGAAGGAGGTTTCCAGGGGGAGGGGAGAGGAAAGAATGGAGAAAAGCCACCTGCTCAGGTGTGCAGAACCTGTTTACCTCAGCTTTATTAGCTCCCTTGCTGTTGCTCAGTAGCTATGTCGTGTCTGACTCTTTGTGACCACATGGTCTGTAGCCCGCCAGGCTCCTCTGTCCATGGGATTTCCTAGGCAAGAATACCAGAGTGGGTTGTCATTTCCTTCTCCGTTAGATCCCTCAGTCAGTTCAGTCAGTTCAGTCGCTCAGTCGTGTCCGACTCTTTGCGACCTCATGAATTGCAGCACGCCAGGCCTCCCTGTCCATCACCAACTCCCGGAGTTCTCCCAAACTCATGTCCATCGACTCGGTGATGCCATCCAACCATCTCATTCTCTGTCGTCCCCTTCTTCTCCTGCCCCCAATCCCTCCCAGCATCAGAGTCTTTTCCAATGAGTCAACTCTTCACGTGAGGTGGCCAAAGTACTGGAGTTTCAGCTTTAGCATCAGTCCTTCCAATGAACACCCAGGACTGATCTCCTTTAGAATGGACTGGATGGATCTCCTTGCAGTCCAAGGGACTCTCAAGAGTCTTCTCCAACACTACAGTTCAAAAGCATCAATTCTTCGGCGCTCAGCTTTCTTGACAGTCCAACTCTCACATCCATACATGACCACTGGAAAAACCATATCCTTGACTAGACGGACCTTTGTTGGCAAAGTAATGTCTCTGCTATTTAATATGCTATCTAAGTTGGTCATAACCCTCCTTCCAAGGAGTAAGCCTCTTTTAATTTCATGGCTGCAGTCACCATCTGCAGTGATTTTGGAGCCCAGAAAAATAAAGTCCGCCACTGTTTCCCCATCTATTTCCCATGAAGTGATGGAACCAGATGCCATGATCTTCATTTTCTGAATGTTGAGTTTTAAGCCAGCATTTTTCACTCTCCTCTTTCACCTTCATCAGGAGCCTTTTTAGTTCCTCTTCACTTTCTGCCATTAGGGTGGTGTCATCGGCATATCTGAGGTTATTGATATTTCTCCCAGCAATCTTGATTCCAGCTTGTGCTTCTTCCAGCCCAGCGTTTCTCATGATGTACTCTGCATATAAGTTAAACAAGCAGGGTGACAATATACAGCCTTGACGTACTCCTTTTCCTGTTTGGAACCAGTCTGTCGTTCCGTGTTCAGTTCTAATTGCTGCTTCCTGACCTGCATATAGGTTTCTCAAGAGGCAGATCAGGTGGTCTGGTATTTCCATCTCTTTCAGAATTTTCCACAGTTTATTGTGATCCACACAGTCAAAGGCTTTGGCATAGTCAATAAAGCAGAAATAGATGTTTTTCTGGAACTCTAGCTGCCCCCAAATGCTGGACATAATACAAATCCCGAGATGGAGGGAGAAGATGATGAAAATGTCCAGTGCAGTGTCCGGGACGTAGTAGGTGAACAATAAGCCATAGTCGCTTCCCCTGTGCTTTATCTCCTGGCTGAAGCCAACACAACTTTCTCCTGGACTGTGAAGACCTGCCTCCTCAGTGGTTTCCCGTCTTGCCTCACCCCTCCCCAATGAACCCACTGACCCCCCAGCTGCCAGGGGATTCTTTCTCAAGCCCAGAGCTCTCCAGTCATGGTAGCTCTGCCTTAAAGCCCTCCCGCTGTCTGAATCCTGTCCAGTCCCAGCATCTAAGGCCATCTGCCGCCGGGGCCCACCTGCTCGCCCTACTCTCAGTCCAGCCCTCCCCATGTTGCGTCTATCCACTCCACAGTGTGGCCGGCTGCTCACCATCTACCCTTCCCCCCGTGCACCGTGTGAGTGCCACCCGCATCTGTCCCTTTGCCGGTTGAGATTTTGGCTGTCGTTCAGGTGTTCACCCTGACGACACACCTCCTTGAGTCTCTCCTGAGCCCCTGAATCGGGGCCTCCTTTGCGCTCCTGCGGGGCTTTGCATTCACCATGTGTTGACTTCAACCTTTGGCTCATCTGCCAATGGTGTACAGATCTGACCCCGTCGTGGGGGCCTTCGAGGTGGGGACCAGGTCTCAAGCATCTCTCTCAGTGCAGTGTCTCTCTAGCTTCCGAGTCTTGATGCTGCAGAGGGTGATAGTTAATGTGCGGTTTGGGGGACACTTGGGGTTTCCTGCTGCCCTTACTCTCATGACCATGTCAACCACTCCCCTGCTCCACCAGTGGGTGAGAGTGTGTCCCCAGGGCCAGCTGCCCAGCCTGGCAGAAAGCACAGAGCCCCCTTGAGCACAAGAGAAGCAACCCCTCAAGGCCACAGTGGCAGAGGGGAGAGGGGGCTTATGACCCTCCTGTCCCCCACTCCAATGACCAAGCTTGCCCCCTGCCCATTTTCCCTCCCTGAGCCCAGGCTGATGGAGTTCCCTGCCAGGCATCTGTGTGTCTGGGGCAACCAAGCTATGAAAACAATACTCAGATCATTCCAG
>NW_011495033.1:10963896-10968877 GCF_000754665.1 Bison bison bison | reverse complement strand
ATATCATTGGCTGCTTTTTTTCGGTGAAGAGGGGCAGGAATCAGCTTTGCCTTTCTTCTACTTCTTAGAGACCCATCTGCCTCTAGGGATGCCCCATCCCATTGGCAGGGCTTCCCTGGTGGCTCAGATGGTAAAAAATCTGGCTGCAATGCAGGAGACCTGGGTTTGATCCCTGGGATGGGAAGATCCTCTGGAGAAGGGAATGGAAACCCGCTCCACTATTCTTGCCTGGGAAATCCCATGGACAGAGGAGCCTGGTGGACTACAGTCCATGGGGTCGCAAAGGGTTGGACACGCCTGATAGACTAACACGCACACACATCCCACTGACAAAGGAGGGAGACCCCAGCCTTGGAGGCTGGAGGCCTAGAGCTGGGCTGAGGAGGGCAGTCTTGGGCATGCCCAGATCTTTCCTGGTAAACGTCCCCTTCTCCTAAATGGGGGAGTGGTGATGGTAAAAGCTGCCCCCACCCTACCAAAGCCCCCCTGGAGCCACTCCTGAAGACTTCTCTCATAGTCAGCTTGTTCAGCTTGAATAATAACTGTTTCTGGCCCTGTCCCCTCCCCACACATTTCACCTTCAAAGGGCTGGGAGAAATTTCCCTAATTAATTAACTCCTCTGCAGCCTGCCCTCCACGTCGTCGGGTGATTAATTGTCACTGTGCCTTTAAATCCAGAGGCGGAGGGAAGGTGGGTTGAGTTGGCAGTGCCGGCTGCCAGAAGCAGGCGCTGGGGCGGGGGCAGCCCGAGGGCCTTTCCTGGGGTTGGAGCATCCCCGCCCCCACCCCCGTTCCTGTCCTTGCCCAGGGCCTGACTGAGAGGCCCCACAGCCAGACCACAAATGCACCCATCAATAATCAATCGATGACCCTAAATATGAGACTGAGGGAACTGGGGCATTCTGGGAGAGGCGGGGTGGTGGTTGCCCCCACCTAAAAGCTGCAAAACAGGGCATGGGTTTTGGGCTCAAAAAGGACCGAGTTCTAATCCCAACTCTGCCTCTTTCTGGCCGTAGGATCACGGTCGGGTCACTCGGCCTCCCTGAGCCTCAGTGTTCTCACCTATAAAATGGAGGCTAGTAATAGGACCGATCTCCCAGGATACCTGGCAGAATGAAAGGAGATTAATGCTTTGTGAAGCTGTTAACGCGGTACAGGGTACACAGCACGCGCTCGGTAATGGTGGCGGCGATCACCCTGCAACTGATGGGTTCGGAGAGGGCTGTAAGACCACACTTGTCCCCATGCCCACCTAGGGTCTTCCCTCAGCTCTGTTCTCCTTAGCAGCTCCTCTCTGGCCCCCTCCTTTGGGTGGGGTCCCTCGACCTGGTCCCAGCTGCAGCCCTCACCTGCGGAAGCTTGGAGTGGTTCAAGGATGTTCTCTTCATGCATTCCCCTGCCCGGCCCCACCCCGCCCCCAGGAACACTGACGCGTGCTCAGGTCCTCTGGGTAGGAGGAAAGTGAAGGGATGCGCGGACTGGGGGCTCGTGGAGGCGTTCATCCCATCTCAAGCAGGCGCAAAGGGACCTAGATGTCTTCTAATGCAGCCCCTAAGCTTACCAGTGAGAAAGCACAGGGTGCAGAGGGCAGGGTCTTGCCTAAGGTCACATGGGTTCTTGGTAATAGAACTCAGAATCCAGGGTTTTTCAGAACAGGATTCCCAGTGGGAATGATGTTGGGGGAAGGGGCGAGGAATGAGATTGTTGCCTGATGTAGGAGCAGAGGGAGAATTGTTGGAAACATCATTTAGTGGAACAAGGAGGGCAGAGAAGAAGGGCAGAGGGGGTTGTACCCAGGAGGTCAGGATGCAGCGTGGGGCAAAGTAAACAGGTGTTGAAGCAGAGATGCCTCACTCTCCCCTCCTTTCTAAGCTCTGTGACCCTGGGCGAGTTACTTCACCTCTCTGACCATCAATCTCCTGAATGTGAGGTGCTCATTTTACAGAAAGTGAAAAGTGAAAGTGTTAGTGGCTCAGTCCTCTTTCCAACCCCATGGACCATAGCCCACCAGGTTCCTCTGTCCATGGGATTCTCCAGGCGAGAATACTGGAGTGGGTTGCCATTTCCTCCTCCAGGGGATCTTCCAGACCCAGGGATCAAACCCAGGTCTCCTGCATTACAGGCAGATTCATTACCATCAGAGCTACCCAAAGGCTAAGACAAATGCCAGTTTTCTTCTTTTTCCCTTTTCCTCGCCCCTTCCCTGGGAGCTTCACTCTCCGTTGGAGTTCCTGGTAGATTCATTCATTTGATGGAAAACAGACTAGGTGCAGGGATGGTTCTAAGCCCTGGGGTCAAACAATGAAGAAACAGAAATGACTGCCCTCAGGGAGTCTACATCCAAGCTGAAGGAGACAGATGGTAAATAACATCAGGTGTTGAGTGAAAGAGACAAAGGGGGTGTGGAGGCCGTTGTGGGAGTGGAATAGTTTTTAAGTAGGGTAGTCAAGGAGGGCTTCCCGGAGAAGGTGATGGCTGAGCAGAGACCTGATTTAGATGAGCTGTGCAGAATTCTGGAGGAGGAGACTTCTGGGCAGAGGAAACAGCTAGTGAAAAAGCCCTGAGACAGGACAGGGCCTGGGGGACTGGAGGTGAGTCAATGAATGAAGCCAGTGGAATGAGAGGGGGAGAGCATGGTGGGAGGCAGGTGCTAAGAGGGGAGGGCACTGGTGATGGATAGAGTGGTCCTGGTGGGCCACTGGGGGGCTCTGCGGGAAGCAGGGAGACATAGCAGAGTTTGAGTCTGGGAAGATGTAATCTGATTTAGGCTTAATGGGGTCCCTCTGGCTGCTGGGTTGACAGTAGACTGTAGGGGAAGGAAAGTGGGAGCCAGAGAGGGTGATGGGGCCAGAGGGGCTGGGGTGGGTGGTCCTGAGCACGTTCAACGTGAACTGGTAGTTTTCTTCTGCTAAGAACATGTTTGGGCTGCTGTCCAGAGCTGGAGCTTCCCTCCTCCAATCCCCTTTCCTTTTCTGCCTGCTGAGGTCTATGGCAGGCATTTCTTCTGGAGTATGAGCCTCAGGGAGGCATGTGCACACACACGCACACACACACACACACGTGCAGGCTACCTTCTAGAGCTTTAAGATACTGTTTTCTGGGATTGGACTCAAGCCTTCCTCCTGCTGAAGCAGAATTAGGAAACCTCAGGTCAAGAAACTGGCGTCCTTCTGTTTGAACCTTGATGTACCCACCTGAGAAGTGGGAACAGTTTGTGGGAGAGCCCCGGGCTGGGGGCGTGTCCGAGGGTCGTGTAGATGGGAACTAGAATATCCACCTGAGTGTAGTTGCAGTGAGACTGGGCGGGGGGAGGGGTGTTCAGGAGGGTATCCAGGTACCTGAGAGGGGAACATGGAGGGGGCCGAGTTTAGAAATGGGAGGAGGGTCCGGGGATGGATGGACCTGAGAGGTGGGTCAGGTGTGTGAGGGGCAGGTCTGGGTTGGGGAGAGGGCCTGGGAGGTCCTGGGGTGCAGGTGCTGGGCGTGTGATGAGTGCTCCGGGTGTGCTCTGGCCTGTATCCCGTCAGCCCCGCTCCTCTCCACCTCCCCTCCCACCCCCTGCCCTCTGCTCCCTCCGCTGACCTCGTGGGCCCCAGACCTGCTCCCACCTCGGGGCCTTGGTCTCTGTCCCCCAGACATCCAGGTGCTCTCACCCACTTCATGCCTTCGCTGGAAGGTCCTCTCTCTCTGTGGGTCTTCCTGACCATCCTGTTTATTTCCATAGCCCTCCCACCAGCACTCCCTTCTCTGACTTAATTTCTCTCCATAGCACTCGTCACCATTTTCATATATTTTTCATATATTTTTTCTTATTTTCTTTTTTGCTCTCTCTTTCCATTAGAATCTAAGCTCCATGAAGATAAAGACTTGTGTTTTGTATTTTTACTGTGGGATATATATCTATAACAATATTTATTTAAATTATTTGTAAGTGTATAGTTCAGTGGCATCAGAAACATTTGCAATGTTATGTAACCATCACCACTGTCTGTATCCTATACTTTTTTGTCATCTCCAACACAGACTCCATCCCTCTTAAACAATCCCTCCTCATTCCCTCCTCCCCGAAAATCCTGGTAACCCCTATTCTGCTTTCTGCGTCTGAATTTGCTTATACCTCATGTGAGTGGAATCATTCAGTTTTAGTCCTTCTGTGTCTGACTTATTTGACTTAGCACAACATTTTCAAGGTCCACATGTGTTGTGGCTTGTATCGGAATCCCACTCCTTTTCATGGCCGTATACTCCTCCATTGCAGGTATATATCACGTGTTGGTTAGAGCTGCAGGTTCAGTGCCTGGCATAGTGCATGACTCTGAGTCAGTGCTTGATCACTATTTTTTTGAATGAATGAGTGAATGAATGAATGGCAGGGATGTTAGACCTTTATGGTTTTGCTTTTGTCTGAGAAACATTACCTCTGAGAACCTAACCTAGAGGAATATTCAAACAGAGACACCAGTAAGTGGCCCTGGGTGCTGAGGATGAAGGGGACCAAGCCGTCCATGGGCCCCAGGGGAGATGAGCAGGGCTACAAGGAGGGGCCCAGTGCCTCTCCCAGCTCAAAGGGCTCCTTCCAGCCCTAGGCAGGGCACGACCCTTCCTTACTCCAGAGGTGACTAGGGTGGGGGGAACGGCCTTTGGTGGGGATGTAGTTTAGGGCTCCCGACCCCAGCCTGATCTGGCGTCTCCTCCCTTTGGGTTGCTCAGGGTGTCGGGGGAGCTCTGTGCCTGTTGAGGGGGGGTTCAGCTCCGGCACACTGGAGATGATGTCCCTGCAGGCAACTGTCCTCAGCCAGAGTGTGCTGAGGGTCGGAACTCACCCAGGGCAGGGTCCAGATGTCCAGCCTCATCCCTGATAATTAGTGCAATTAATTAACAAGTGGCTCTGTGGCTCTGGGAGTCTGGATCTCCCTTGGCGTTCTGGATCCGGGGTCAGCACTGTGAACAGGGTCTGGGGGTCTGCCAGAGGGTGATGAAG
>NW_011495033.1:10959180-10963796 GCF_000754665.1 Bison bison bison | reverse complement strand
AGGACTCCAGGCTGATGCTTTCTGGGATGCTGGCGAATGTTTATCATCTGGCTCTCTGGGGAAAAGTCCCGGGTACTAACATTCACCCATTTCAGTAGGATAAGTCCTTCCATCATAGCCGGTTTCAAGCTGTCAACTGTGGTGTCCCTGAACACGGAATTGGAAAGTAGTGTGTGTGTGTGTGTGTGTGTGTGTGTTTGGCTCTTGTGAGGTAGGAGCTGACTCCAGCGTGTGCAGGTTTCTTTTCTTGGCTTGAGAAAATCATCAGATGAAACAGAACCAGCCCCTCCCCCACCAACCTTACCCTCAGCCCTCTCCCTCGGCGGCCCTAACTGTAGGCAGGTGGCCAGAAAGACTGATGGCAGGTAGACAGGTGGTGCTGGGCCGGGGCCTCTGCATTCGGTAGGCCTTAGGGGCTCCATGTGGGGACGGCAGCGGTGACATGGTGCCTCTGCCCCCTCTCCCAGCGGAATGTCACCTGCAGCCAGTCTGCATTTCAGGGAGCTCTCAGAGACCTGAGCGCCAGGCTCGGAGCCCAGGCGTGGACTTATCAATGACCAGACATGCCCTGTTCACTCTTTTCACCTGGAAAACCCGCTTCCTCTTAAGATTCAGGTCACCATGTGGGGGCGGCCTGAGCAAGGACCGGCCCAGCTGTGGGCTGTTTGGCCCCTTCCTGCCAGCCTCGATGTCTGGGTTGGCATTATCTCTCTCCCGAAAAGCCATGGGCAGTGTGAATCTGGGCAGAAGCCAGGGCTCTGGGTTCTGGTCTTCCCATTGTTGCTGTTTCATGAGCCACCCTGGAAACCCATTTGGGACACACACTGGTGTGGGGCACTTTTGTGTTCACAAAGCACTTGGACACAGAGTGTTTTGTCTTATCCTCACCGCAGTCCTGTGGGTCCAGTGCGCTTATAAATATCTTTTTCTACACTTCCCTGGGGGTACAGCAGATAGGAATCTGCCTGCCAGTGCAGGGGACTTGGCTTTGATCCCTGGCCCAGGAAGATTCCACATGCCGTGAAGCAACTGAACCCACATGCCATACCTACTGAGCACTCTAGAACCCGCGAGGTCGCAACTATTACGGAGCCCCTGTGCCACAGCTACTGAAGCCGGGCACCTAGAGCCTGTACTGCATGACAGGAGAAGCCACCGCAAGGAGAAGCCCATGCACTGCAATAGAGAAAGCCCATGAGCAGCCAAAAATACATAAGTAAGTGCCATTTTCTTTTTAGTTGGAAGAGGAAGCAGGGAGCTGTGGGGTCTTGAGAGAATTTCTCAGAGTCCACCAGCAAGATGTGACAGAGCTGCTCACAGCAGGCCCCTCTCCTCCCAGGCTTCCATCCTGCCTGCTGGGCCTTGCCACTCTGCTGTGCCACGTCTGCCCCCCTGTAAATGAGACAGAGGGACTCAATTCGCATTCAAGCCCCTTCCAGCACTAACATCCTCGGCATTGCAATAGGTGGGGGACAGGGGTGAGGGTGAGGGGGTGAGGAATGCCAGGGGCTCTTTTTAAAAAAATTGTTATTGGAGTATAGTTGATTCACAATGTTGCATTGGCTTCTGCTGTGCAGCAAAGTGAATCAGTTATACATAAGTGTTTTTATTCACTTTTTTTAGATCCTTTTCCCATATAGGCCATTACAGGGTATTGAGTAGAGATCCCTGTGCTATATAGTAGGTCCTTATTAGTTACCTATTTTATATAGTAGTGTATATATGTTAATCCCTATCTTCCAATTTATCCCTACCCCCCTTACCTTCTAGTAACCATAAGTCTGTGTTCTACATCTGTAATTCTAATTCTGTTTTGTAGTTAAGTTCATTTGTACCCCTTTTTTTAGATTCCACATATAAGTGATGTCATATGATACTTGTCTTTCTCTGTCTGACTTATTTTACTCAGTAGAACAACCTTTAGATCCATCCATGTTGCGGCAAATGGCATTGTTTTGTTCTTTTTCATTGCTGAGTAATATTCCATTGTGATTATGTCCCACATCTTATTTATCCATTCCTCCGTGCATAGACATTTAGGTTCCTTCTGTGTGCTGGCTATCGTAAACAGTGCTGCAGTGACCGCTGGTGTGCATGTATCTTTCAGAAATATGGTTTTCTCCAAATATATGCCCAGGACTCTATTTTTTAAAAAACAAACTTGGAAAGTTCTGTAAAGTGGACCAGATAGATGTGAGTGGGTAGATACAGGTGTGTGGGTGGGCATACTTGAGTGATCAGGTGTATTGAGTGCACATGGGTGTGTACACGTCTGACTGAGTGAGGTGTAAGAGTATGCAGGCACACAGGGATATCCCTGGGGATTGGCTGTTATGCATGGGGTGATTGTGTGAGTGTGCACAAGAGTGGTTGTGTCTGGGGGTGCACGTGCTTGGTGCACAGGTGTGCTGCTGGGTGTTGTGAGCATGTGGACATGTTGCACAAGTGTATTGCAGAGTGAGTGTGGGTGTGTGAATAAGTGTGCACATGCGTGTGCATTCACATTAGGCATTTAGTAAGTGAGTGTATGTTGGTGGAGAGAACCTTAGCAGGGCAGACGGATGTCCATCTTTCCACCCCTCTCTGACTCCCATGCTGTGGTCCCTGCAGCCCACTCTCTAAAAGGCTTGTGGGTTGGGGGTGGAGCTAAGCCAGACCCCAACTGCCCTCCCACTGAGGGTCAGGACCCTCTCCTGGCCCAGTGTAGGGGACCAGAGCCCTTGTCCAGTGGGCTGGTGCCCACAACGGCACAGGATTAGCAGCTGAGAGATACAATGGACACATATGGTCCCGAGTGCCGTGTGCGGCCCAGGCCCCTTACTCAGCGCCACCAGGATTAGACCTAATGAATTGGAAGGAGTTAACAATGCTTCAGGGCCCAGCAGAGGCCCAGGAGGCCGGCTCAGGCCCTGCGCTGGGGTTGCCTTTCACCACAGAGGTGTAATCCGCTTTGAAATCAAAGGTGGTACAAAGTATGAATTTAAATTCAACATGTACAGCGCCAGTGAGATGATGTATTCTGGAAAGGTCTCTTCTTCTTTAGGGGGCTGGGGGTGGGGACAGAGGAGGCGAGAGAAGCCATCTGCTCTCGGAGGAGGCCCAGGCTGGCCCCGTCCTGGCCGCCTTGCCCCCTGTGCCTTGGGCCAGAAGAGGGGGCGGTTTGGGGACTTGAGGGCAGCTGGCAAAGAGGAAGAGGGACAGTACAATCGGCCTCTCACTCTTGCTTTAGAGGGTCCACCCTACACAGGGCTCCCCTAATTCCAAAAAGACAGAGCAGAATCCTTGCCAAAGAGGGTCTTGGGCCCATGTGTTTTCCTGTTGGATTAAAATTTTTTAATTATGGTAAAATATATGCAAGATAAACTTAGTCATTTTAATCATTTTCTAAGTTCAGTGGCATTAGTTACATTTACAATGTCGTACAACCATCCCCACTGTCTATATCCAAAGCTTTTTAATTGCCCCAAACAGAATCTCAGTACCTGTGAAGCTATGACCTCCCATGTCCCACTCCCTGCAGCCCCTGGTAACTGCTAATATACTTTCTGTCTCTATGACTTTGCCCATCTGGATATTTCATATTAGTGGAAACGTGTGATGGTTATCCTTTTGTGTCCAGTTTTTCTCACTTAGCATAATGTCTTCAAGGTTCATCCGTGTCATAGCATGTAGCATAACTTCATTCCTATTTGTAGCTGAATAATAGTCCATTGTATGTCTGCACCAAATTTTAGTTAGCTATTTATCTGTTGATGGGCACTTGAGTTGTTTCCACCTTTATGGCTGTTGTGAATAATGCTGCTATGAAACATTGGTATATTAGTATCTATTTGAGGGGGCCTATTCAATTCTTTTCTGGATATACACCTACGACTAGAATTGCTGACCTTCCCTGGTGGCTCAGATGGTAAAGAATCTGCCTGCAATGCAGGAGAGCTGGGTTTGATCCCTGGGTTGGGAAGATCACCTGGAGAAGGGCAAGGCTATCCACTCCAGTATTCTTGCCTGGAGAATTCCATGGACAAAGGAGCCTGGCAAGCTACAGTCCAAAGGGTCACAAAGAGTCAGACATGACTGAGTGATTGACACTTTTAACTTTCGTGATAATTTTATGGTTAATTTTTCAGGACCCTCCAAACTATTTTCCTCAACAGTGGCACTGTTTTACACTTCTACCAGCAATGCACGAAGGTTCCGATGTCTCCACATCCCACCACCCTTTATTTTCTGTTTCTTTTCTTTCTTTATTCTCTCTTTTTGGGGGAAGGGGGCTGTGCTACGAGGCTTATAGGATCTTAAGTCCTCTACCAGGAATTAAAGCTGTGCCCCCTGCAATGGAAGTATGGAGTCCTAACCACTGGACCACCAGGGAATTCCTGGCCAGCATTTATTTTCTGTGTTTCCTTTTGTTTGTTTTGTTACAGCCATCTTCAGTTCAGTTCAGTTGCTCAGTTGTGTTCGACTCTTTGCAACCCCATGGACTACAGCATGCCAGGCCTCCCTGTCCATCACCAGCTCCCAGAGCTTGCTCAAACTCATGTCCATCGAGTCGGTGATGCCATCCAACCATCTCATCCTCTGTCGTGCCTTCTCCTCTCGCCTTCAATCTCTCCCAG
>NW_011495033.1:10955324-10959080 GCF_000754665.1 Bison bison bison | reverse complement strand
CAGTTGCTCAGTTGTGTTCGACTCTTTGCAACCCCATGGACTACAGCATGCCAGGCCTCCCTGTCCATCACCAGCTCCCAGAGCTTGCTCAAACTCATGTCCATCGAGTCGGTGATGCCATCCAACCATCTCATCCTCTGTCGTGCCTTCTCCTCTCGCCTTCAATCTCTCCCAGCATCAGGGTCTTTTCCAGTGAGTCAACTCTTTGCATTAGGTGGTCAAAGTATTGGAGCTTGAGCTTCAGCATCAGTCCTTCCAGTGAATATTCAGGCTTGATTTCCTTTAGGATTGACTGGTTTGATCTCCTTGCAGTCCAAGGGACTCTCAAGAGTCTTCTTCAACACTACAGTTCCAAAGTATAGATTCTTCGGGACTCAGCATGCTTTGAGCACCGAAGAATTGATGCTTTTGAACTGTGGTGTTGGAGAAGACTCTTGAGAGTCCCTTGGAATGCAAGGAGATCCAACCAGTCCATCCTAAAGGAGATCAGTCCTGGGTGCTCATTGGAAGGACTGATGTTGAAGCTGAAACTCCAATACTTTGGCCACCTGATGCGAAGAGCTGACTCATTTGAAAAGACCCTGATGCTGGGAAAGATTGAGGGCAGGAGGAGAAGGGGACGAAAGAGGGTGAGATGGTTGGATGGCATCACCAACTCGATGGACATGGGTTTGGGTGGACTCTGGGAGTTGGTGATGGACAGGGAGGCCTGGTGTGCTGTGGTCCATGGGGTTGCAAAGAGTCGGACATGGCTGAGCGATTGAACTGAACAGCTTGCTTTATAGTCCCACTCTCACATCCATACATGATTACTGGAAAAACCATAGCTTCGACTAGATGGACCTTTATTGGTAAAGTAACGTCTCTGCTTCTTAATATGCTGTCTAGGTTTGTCATCTTAGGAGACTGAAATTGTATCTCCATTTCCCTGATGACAAATGATGTTGAGCATCTTTCCATGTGCTTATTTGCCATTTGAATGTCTTCTTTGGAACCTGGTTCCATTTTATAGAAAAGGAAGCTGAGGTCTAACTGTGTGGGGTGGCATTCTGGGCCTATTCATATTTGGCCTCAGCCCCTTCAGGTTCTCCAGCCTCATAACTCCAGCAGCCTCATAACTCCAGAGGATTCCCATGTTTCACAGACACTGCTGGGACTCTGCTGAGCTGCGGGTGGAGAGGAAAGCAGAGGTGTCCGCTGTGTGCCGGCCCCAGGCTGGACTCCTTCCCCTGGCCTGAGTCCCCTGCCCTCACGTCCCTCCGTGATGACTCCCTGCCTGTGCTTCCAGCCCAGACAGCACCTCCTCCAGGCAGGACTCAGCATTCCCCTCTGGGCTCTTAGGAACCTCTGTCCTCGTCTCAACACTGAGCTCCTCGTGACGGAAGTTAAGTGATGGTTTAGGTCCACATTTAGGGATTTCCTCCAAGGGTGGGCGCCATGCCCCTCCCCTGGGCCCCCAGCTTGGAGTCCCGGAGCATGTGGCTCCTTGTGCTGTATTTTCTCCTTCTGCACCTCTTCTCAGTGAGCATTTGTTTGGAGGAAGTGTAGGGAATGAGAGAACATTCACAGGTTCCAGCATTTATTGAACTCTTACTATATCCCAGGCCACGCTGGGCTCTTACATCATCTGTCTCCAGTTCACAACGACCTCAAAAGGTAGGTACTCTTACTACCTCCTTCTTCAGAAAAAGGTGCCCCTCACAGGTGGCCACAAAGGGAGCTGCTTCTTATTGCCATTGGCTCTGTGATGGCCACCCTTCGGACCTCCCAAACCTTCCCTCCCCTGGCACAGTCCTTCTGGCTCTTGTAGCATTTTACCCCACATCTGTCACGTTCCAGATTTGAACGGAGGTGATCAACAGGCCTGGCGATGAGAAAATGCTATCCGACTCCTTCCCTAAGTATAGTGCGTCCCAAGCTCATCCGTTAAGGGTTAGTGAGCCCTTGATCTTCTGAGTCGGTTGGAGGTTATTTCTTCCTCTGTAACAGATGAGGAGACCGAGGCTTAGAGAAACCCAGCCGGTTGTCTGATACCACACAGGCAGTGGGGATGGAGGCGGCTTCAGTTTCAGATCTTTTGCCCTCTCACATCCAAAGCTCTTTTCTTCAAGGTTCCTCTTTAGATGCAAGGGCTGGTTTCAACAATCTCTAACAGACATTTTAATTATTTTTCTTCATTTTATATTAGTTTTTCTTGGCCATGCTGCATAGCATGTGGGATCCAGTTGCTCTGATTAGGGTTTGAACCTGTGCCCCCCGCAGTGGAGTCTCAACCTCTAGACCACCAGCGGTGGGGGGGAGGGGAGGAATTTTTTTTAATGATTGATTTATTTTAATTTTTTTTAATTAAAAGAAGTTTTTAACAGATATTTTAAAACACAACTCCAGCCTTGGGTTGACTTGCCTCCCACCCTTAATGTTCTCATCCCTAAAATGGGAATCATAAAACCTACCTCTCACAGCTGCTGGTGGAGGTCATAATGAATGCAAAGCAGCCGCACAGTGCCTGGCACACAGTAGGTGACCCACTGTTTCTTTCCCTGCACTCTTTGGGCACATATCCTCCTTTCCTCGAGGGTCTGCGGCAGTGGGAAATGAGAATTTCTGGGCCGGGGGGTAGTCTACCGCGTTTGAAGTGACAGTGACAGATGGGTGTGGTGGCTCTCCCAGGCGCCCCGCCAGCCCCGTGGTGCGTGTCCGCCAGTCCCCGGACGTTTTCTTCCTCCTCCTGGCCACGATGGGGTGTCATTTGCCGCCTGTCCCTTCTCGTCATCGATTTCTAAGTCGTTAATTAACGGGGCTTGTCAGCTGGGAAGATGAATTCTGTCCTCGGCTCTCGGAGCCTTTTGTTTTGGGATTGTAAATGTTATAGATCTCCCATGATGGAAGGCCATAGGGTCAGGGGGCGCCGGGCTGCCCGGTGGGGGTGGCAGGCGGGCAGAGGAGGCTGTGGGCCTGGCTGGGCCCTGTCGGCCCGGGACAGGCCCCCCTGTGACTCCGTACAGCAGCCTCTCTGGTTTGGCTCCCTGGGGTGGGGGTGGAAGGGATTCGGAGGGTTTTCTGTCATCCAAAATTTCATTCTGGGAGAAACAGTCTCATGCCAGATGGTATAGGCTCAGTTGTGCCAGGATGGGGACTTGATGGAGGGAGCCCAGACCCTTCTCAGTCTGATGGGGGAGACTGCGTTCTTCTCAGGGAGCAACTAGTCTGATGAGGGAGACACATTGCTGTCTTTGGAGAATAAACCAGTCTAACGAGGAAGTCACAATTCTGGCCCAGGAAAGCCCTCAGTCTGATGGGGGAGACACTCTCCTGGGAGAATCCCCAGTGAGGTGGGGGAGACAGAGCTCTGCCTTGGACACCGCCAGTTTGATAGAGACACACAGATCTTGCACTGGGGGACTATAGACTTTGAAAAAAATTTTTTTTTGTCAGCAAAACGACTCAGAGGTTGGTTTAGCTGGGTTTCCCGGTGTCTGGGCAGGCAGGTGGGAGGTCTCAGGGCAGATAGAGGATTTCACCAATAGCCAAGCTGAATTCCAGGAGGGCAAGACTCATGCCTAAGAACTCGAGCTAATATAAAAATAAAAACACACACGCCACAACTACTGAGCCCGCGTGCTACCTCTAGTGAAGTCTGCATGCCTAGAGCCTCTGCTCTGCAACAAGAGGAGCCACCCCGGTGAGAAGCCTGCTCACCGCAGCTGGAGAGTAACCCTTGCTCGCTGCAACTAGAGAAAGCCCTCACAGGAACGC
>NW_011495033.1:10942332-10955224 GCF_000754665.1 Bison bison bison | reverse complement strand
CAGCCATAAATAAATAAATAAAAGTATAGAAATAAATAAATAAAAACGACACACTCGGTTTTATGATCTGAGCCTTGGGATTTGTGTTTTGGGAAAAGGCTTACGAATCACTGACCAACAGCCATGGAGCAGCCCCATGCATCTGGGAGACCTGTCTTCTTTTCTGCTAAGGAGAGGGTAGGGAGGGGAAGGATTTTCTGGGTGGTGGGGACTTCTCTGCTTGGGGCTTCCCCAAAACTGGCTGAGTATGGCTGAGAGCTCAGGGCAGGCCCTTGGGGAACCAGTTTGAGCAACAAGATTCCTTCTGCCTTGCTGTGTGATTTGGGGGGATTTTTCTCCTATCTCTGGCCTCTGTTTCGCATAAAAGGAGGAGAGCAAAGGTGCCTCCCAGTCTGATGCTCAGGGTGGTGGGTAGAGGGTCAGGCGTCAGAGCCAGACCCCTGGAGTGCTAACCTGGCCCTGTGCTCTTACCTCGGCCGAGTACTTCAACCCCTTTGAGCTTCGTTTCCTACCTCTAAGTTGGGGATAGTAGTGTTTGTCTCTTCACAATCCCAGGGACTGTAGCCGGCCAGGCTCTTCTGTCCACGGGATTTCCCAGGCAAGAATACTGGAGTGATAGCATATGCTTTTTAGGGTTGTTGTGATGATTAAAAGAGCTGTTAGGGGCAAAGTGCTTAGGGCAGTACTTGGCTCCGTGAACGCGGCTTCGTCTTTGTTATCTATGTGGCTGAGCGCTGCCCACAGCCCCCTGCCACACTGGCTGTCCCCCACGTGGGTCATTTCTCCACCCACTCCACTTTCTGCTCCCTGGGGCCCCGATACAGCGGGACAGCCTGGTGTCTGCCTACTGCTGGGAGTGGGCCAAAGAGACACCCAGGCCCAGATCTCTCAGAAGCTCCTGGGTTCCTGCTTAGAGCCGTGAGGATGCAGCCTGGTTTGGGCAGCCCTGCCTGGGTCGGGGGGGTGGACATAAGAAGCCCCAGAAGGTGGCTTCTGTGTTTGAATCTCTTTTGAGTGTAAAAAGAACTTCTTCTTACACTGGATGGAGGGTGGCGGGGGTGGAGGGACTTCCAAGAGTCTCTGACCTCAGGCTAGGATGAGAGGGGGCCCTTGGCCTCAGTGACAGCACTGGGGATGAAGAGGGCACATAGGCAGCAGCTGCCCACCCTCGGGCCTCCCCCAGAATCAGGGAGTTGGGAGCACAGCATAATGTCACAACTTGGGGAAATGGGGGTCACTGGGGGAGCCAGATCAGCGAGTGTTATCCCATGACGTGAAGTAGACTCCAGGGTGGGAGGAAGTGGGAGTGCCCATCAGGGCCCCACCCTACCTGACTCAGGGGCCCCCATTATAAAGAACTGAGTCCCAAAAAGGGCTGCTCACCCCAGGGAATATCAAGAGCTATTGGCAGAGCAGGACTTGAATCCAGACATCTGGACTCACCGCCCAGCGCTCTCTTCCTGTTGCCACCTGGTGGAAGGAGCCCCAAGCCAGAAAAGGAGCCCGAGAGCCCCCACCTCATCCCCTCCAGACACCCCACAGCTTCCTCTCTGTGCGATCTGGGCCCTGGCTTTGAGGGAGAGAATAAGGGAATGAATGAAAAACAGTGAATGCTGTGATTTTATTCTCAGCTCCAGCAGGGTCCTGGCTAGATCCCTCCCCATTTCAGAGTGAGACCCCAATAGTCCCATTGGACAGATGGAAAACTAGAGGCAAGGGAGAATGGCCATGGAGTGAACTTCTTTGGGAGCTGATGCTTCCTGGCTTCTCAAGGAGTCTGGGGTGGGGTGGGCAGGATAATGGGGTCCCTAGTGGGGAGATGGAAGAGCCGTGCTTAGCAGAGGTGTTGGTGGGTGGGTGGGGTCCCTGGCCCAGGCCTGCGGTGAGGACATTCCCTCTGCCAGGGCTGTTGGCCCCCTCTTCCATCCTGCAGAGGCGCCTTCTGCTTCTCCACATTTGTAAATCATAAGCTAAGGGGCTGGAATCCGGGGGGAGGAGCCGGGCGGGGCTGTTGGGGAAATTTACAGCGGTGATTTTCTCCTGCACGCTGGGAGCCGAGGGGGCTGCAGTAACTCTGCTGCAGCTCCTTATAAAATATCCCCCACGCCCCTAGCCTGATGCTTCATTTACCGAGCAAGGGGCAGGGGCGAGGCTGCTGCAGGGAGGGTGGAGGGCCGACTTCCGCCAGAACTTGCCAGACCACCAAGGAGGGTCGAAATGGGTGAGTGATGCAGGTAGCGGTGCACAGAGGCTGGGGGATGGATGAGATGGCTGATGGGGTACTACTCTCCCACTTGACAAATATTTCATGGGTGCCAGTATGTGCCAGGCTCTCTCTGTGCTGTTAAGCATGACAGATGTGAGCTGAACTCACTGGGGCCCCAGGAGCAAGATGGACTTTTAGTGGGATAACCCCATGAACACATCCCAGTGGGCTGGGGATCCTGCCTGCAGATTCCTTATGGCCTGAGGGAGTTTGAGGGAATCACTGCCCTCCAGTATCTGGGCTGGGTTTGAGGCCCTGGAGCTGCTTTCTCTGTCCATACTGACTTCCAATCAAGGTCTTAATTATAGCTGCCTGCCCTATGCCGGCCTCTCGTGGTGACATCTTCATACAGCCCCGGGACCATCCGGTTTGCTGGTCTTTCCTCCTGATCTCTCCCAAACTAGTCTCAGGGACCCCAGCTTCCTGTGGGGTCAAACTCGGGCTGTGCCGGGCTGCGGGGATAGCACTTCCTTCTCTCCTTCCCAAACCCACATCTCTAAATGCCCCAGGACAAGGACTCAGTTAAGATAGTGACACTTCTCAAGGAGGTGAGAATGCAAGGGAAGAGGTTCAGGGTCGTGTCCAGGGTCCTTGGAGAATAATTTAAGATGCTTCACAAAGATCCCAGAGCCAGAGCCAACCTGGTGAGGAGAAAAGAGCATCATAGGCAATTAGGAAACCCAATTCTTGGCTTGGTGACCTTTCTGAATATAACCTTGGGCAATTCACTGAGCCTCTATTCAGTTCAGTTCAGTTCAGTCACTCAGTTGTGTCCGACTCTTTGTGACCCCATGAACTGCAGCACGCCAGGCCTCCCTGTCTATCACCAATTCCCAGAGTCCACCCAAACCCATGTCCATCGAGTCGGTGATGCCATCCAACCATCTCATTCTCTGTCGTACCCTTCTCCTCCTGCCCTCAATCTTTCCCAGCATTAGGGTCTTTTCAAATGAGTCAGCTTTTCACATCAGATAGCCAAAGTATTGGAGTTTCAGCTTCAACATCAGTCCTTCCACTGAACATTCAGGACTGATCTCCTTTAGGATGGACTGGTTGGATCTCCACCACAGTTCAAAAGCATCAATTCTTTGGCGCTCAACTTTCTTCACAGTCCAACTCTCACATGCATACATGACCACTGAAAAAACCATAGCCTTGACTAGACGGACCTTTGTTGGCAAAGTAATGTCTCTGCTTTTTAATATGCTGTCTAGGTTGGTCATAACTTTCCTTCCAAGGAGTAAGCGTCTTTTAATTTCATGGCTGCAGTCACCATCTGCAGTGATTTTGGAGCCCAGAAAAATAAAGTCAGCCATTGTTTCCACTGTTTCCCCATAACATATTTATTAACATAAATTCCCCATATATTTGCCATGAAGTGATGGGACTGGATGCCATGATCTTAGTTTTCTGAATGTTGAGTTTTAAGCCAACTTTTCACTCTCCTCTTTCACTTTCATCGAGAGGGTCTTTAGTTCTTCTTCACTTTCTGCCAAAAGTGTGGTGTCATCTGCATATCTGAGGTTATTGATATTTCTCCTGGCAATCTTGATTCCAGCTTGTACTTCCTCCAGCCCAGCATTTCTCATGATGTACTGTGCATATAAGTTAAAATAAGCCTCTATTGCTCACCTGTAAAATGGGATTAAACACACCCAACATTGTTATGAGAGTTAAATAGGAAAATACTTTGTAAATGGAAAGATATACATGGGCAGATGAATAATAGCAAACATTATCAAGCACCTATACTAAGCTAGGCATTAACTTCCTCAGTCTTCAGTAACCCAGTGCAGCAGACATTATGATAACATTTTATAGGTGTTGACTTAAAAAATAGTCACAACTTCCAGTAATCATGTATGGGTGTGAGAACTGGACCATAAAGAAAGCTGAGCACCAAAGAACTGATGCTTTCGAACTGTGGTACAGGAAGACTCTTGAGAGTCCCTTGGACAGCAAGGAGATCAAACCAGTCAATCCCAAAGGAAATCAACCCTGAATATTCATTGGAAGGACAGATGGTGAAGCTGAAGCTCCAATACTTTGGCCACCTGATGCAAAGAGCTGACTCATTGGAAAAGACCCTGATGCTGGGAAAGATTGAAGGCAGAAGGAGAAAGGGAGGGATGAGATGAATGGCATCACCGACTCGATGGACATGAATTTGAGCAAACTCCAGGAGATTGTGCAGGACAGGGAATCCTGGCGTGCTGCAGTCCATGGGGTTGCAGAGTTGGACATGGCTGAGTGAATGAACAACACCACCAAGAACAAATGTTTTATTTGGTGGGAATTTTTAGAACTTCAGTCCTGGGAGACAGCATCTCAAGTGACCCTGAGAGAAGAATCAAGTTATATAGAAGTTTGCAACAAAGGGCAAATAGTCTGAACATCAAAAGTATTTTTGTGATTTAAAGAAACCCAAACATCTCAAGTTAAGAAATTAGTGCTTTTCTGTATATGGGAAGATACAAGAGCCCAGCTCACTGAAATCATTCCTTTCATATACATCTGGCTATCTGGAGCCAGTGCCCTGCTTTTCTCCTCCGTGCTCACCGTAGGGAGTGGCTACAACCGAATGGCTGCAGAATGGCATGTATTTCTCTCCTTTCTGGTTGCTCTGGAGGGGTGGTATTGCTGATGACTATGACATCCTTGTTTACTGATATAGCAGGAAATACTCCATGTCTCATAGGTGAAGAAACCTTGGTTCAGAGAAGTTAAATCACTTGCTGATTTTAAAACCTGGGTCTCCTGCATTGCAGGCAGATTCTTTACCATCTGAGCCACCAGAGAAGTCCCAGTCTTACAATATGTGCTGGCAGATGGTAGGTACTGGGGCTCAGACTTTTGCTTCCAAAGCCTTAAAACCCACCTGGTAGCTTGTGAGCTGATGAATGGGGGCACAGCTGACCCCAGCCTCAGCCTGAGCTGTGCCAGCCATGGACTGGAAGAACTAGAATGGTTTTTCCAAAAGTAATCTGCCTATTTTTACTAGGTAATGTATGCACAGAGTACCAAATTCCAAATGACAAATGGGTGCAAATAAGGAGTAAATCTTCCACCTACCCCTGTACTGACCACCCGTTTCCCCTCCTTGGATGAAATAATATTGCTTGTTTTGTAGCAGAACCTTCCAAAGAGAGCTTATCTATACATATTAGGCATATGTATATATATATATATAATATATTTAGACAAATAATTCAAATTTTTTACAAAAGAGCCATACACTGCATGCACCTTATTTTTTTAATTTTAATTTTTTTTATTTTTAAATTTTTATTGGAGTACTGTTGATTTACAATGCTGTGTTAGTTTCAGGTATACAACAAAGTGAATCACATATCCACTTTTTTTTAGATTCTTTTCTCATGTAGGCCGTTACAGAGTGTTGGATAGAGTTCCCTGTGCTGTAAAGCAGGTTATTAGTTATCTATTTTATATATAGTTATTTACCCTGCATATAGTAGTGTGCATATGTCAGTTCCAATCTCCCAATTTATCCCTTCCCCCCTTATATCAGGGTATAAGGTAGCAAACTTATGGTTACCTTATCCCCTGGTAACCCTGTTTGTTTTCTGCATCTGTGACTCTACTTCTGCTTTGTAATTAAATTCATTTGTGTAATTTTTTTCCAGATTCCATATATAAGCGATATCATGATATTTATCTTTCTGTTCTGACTTGGTTCACTCAGTAAGACAATCTTTAGGTCCATTCTTGCTGCTGCAAATGGCATTATTTTGTTCTTCTTTACTGCTGAGTAAAACTCCATTCCATTGTATATATATGCCATATTTTCTTTGTTCATTTCTCTGTTGATGGACATGTACGTTGTTTCCACATCCTGGCTATTATAGTGCTGCAATGAACATTGCATGTTTCTTTTAGAATTATGGTTTTCTCTAGGTATTTGCCCAGGAATGGGATTGCTGGGTCATGGCACCCTACTCCAGTACTCTTGCCTGGAAAATCCCATGGATGGAGGAGCCTGGTAGGCTGCAGTCCATGGGGTCGCTAGGAGTTGGACACAACTGAGCGACTTAGCAGCAGCAGCAGCAGTACTGGTTCTCCACAGTGACTCTATCAATTTACATTCCCACCAACAGTGTAGAAGGGTTTTCTTCTCTCCACACCCTCTCCAGCACTTATTGTTTGTAGATTAAAAAAAATTTTTTTAATGATGGCCATTCTGACCATGAGGTGATACCTCATTGTATTCAATAGTTTCAATTTGCATTTCTCTAATAACTAGTGATATTGAGTATCTTTTCCTGTGCTTTTTGGTCATCTGTAGGCCTTCTTTGGAGAAATGTCTAGGTCTTCCACCCATTTTTTGATTGGACTACTTTTTTTTTTTTAATATATTGAGCTGCATGACCTATTTGTATATTTTAGAGATTAATCCCTTGTCAGTTTCTCCATTTGCAAATGTTTTCTCCCATTCTGAGCATTGTCTTTTTGTTGTCTTTATGGTTTCCTTTGCTGTGCAAAAGCTTTTAAGTTTATTTAGATCCGTTTGTTTGTTTTTATTTTCATTAGGACATGGATCAAAAAATATCTTGCCACAATTTATGTCAAAGAGTGTTCTGCCTGAATTTTCCTCTAAGAGTTTTATAGTGTCTGGGATGAACCTTACTTCTAAGAAGCACTTTCTAGGATCAGAAGTGAGCTCCTCGTTACAGGAGACATTCAAGCAGAAGCTGGGTGATTGAGGGGATGTTGCAGGAGGGAGCCCATCATTGGGTGGGGCTGGTCTGTGTTTCTACCCAGAGTCTTCTCTGTCTGCACATTCTGCAGAAGTGGAAATGATGTGTGGAGTGGTGAAGGGATGTGATCCATTGTACAGAGAGTCTGTAGAAAAGCTAGTGAAGACCAAGTGGATGAAAATGACATGGGGCCTGAGCCCATGGGAAGATGCCCAATGGTGCTTGGGTCCAAGATGAGGGCAGGCCAGGGAGGCCCAGGACATCCCAGAAGGTCCACCATGCCTCAGCGGTGCTGGGGTGGGGAGTGGCAGCCTGTGCACCCCCGCAGCCCTGGTGTTTGTTTATAAGGGCTCAGGCAGGAATCTGCCCTCGTGATCCTGAGGCCTCAGGTTTCAGGGCTCAGAGCTGGCCCTGGGGGACAGAGTGGGGGCAACCGGCACCTGACCCCCTAAACCCAGTGTCTCCACCGATCACCCGGCCAGATAAAGGGCAGGTCACCCGCTGACCTTAGGCGTCGGGGCCCTTAGTCAGGGAGGCATAGTAGTGTTGCAGTTAGAGGGTCCTGTCCCAGAAAGCCCCCAAAGAACTTCTTGGCCACTGTTTCTCAAACTGCAGTAATGCCCATCTGCTTTTACACTGCTGGCCAGTTCAAGTGCCCTGGTGTTCTTATTTTTACTTTTATTTTTAATATTTATTTGTGTGGTTGTGTCAGGTCTTACTTGCGGCACGCAGAATCTTTCATGTGGCACATTCTTCTCTAGTTGTGGTGCATGGGCTCAGTTGCCCTGCAGCAGGCAGGATCTTAGTTCCCCGACCAGGGATTGAACTCACGTCCCCTGCATTGGAAGGTGGATTCTTAACCACTACCAGGGAAGTCCCTCCCTGGTATTTTTAAACTGAAAGTGCACATATGCAAGTGCTCAGCCTGATGGATTTTTGAAGGTGTTCCTCCCATCACAGTATGGACCACCTCCAGCACCCAGAAGGCTCTCTCTTGCCCTCTCCCAGTCGGTACTCTGCTCTCCAAAAGTAACCGAAGACTCGTTTTGTCTGTTTTTGAACTTCATATAAGTGGGCTCAGCCACTGGGCCCTTTTCTTTGTCTTGCTTCCTTCACTCAGCATTTTTCCCGGGAGCTCCATCTGCCATGTCGGGTGAGGCCATGCACATGTGCTCAGTCACTCAGTCGTGTCTGACTCTTTGTGCCCCTACGGACTGAAGCCCACAGGCTCCTCTGTCCATGGGACTTTCCAGGCAAGAATACTGGAGTGGGTTGCTGTATGGGTGAGGCTACAGTGTGCCCCCTTTCATGTGCTGCATAGTGTCTGATTCTATTTATACACCACAAAATTTATTTATCCAGTCTCCTGTTGGTAGACACTTGAGGTTTTTTCTGGTTTGGACTATTAAACACGTGCTACTGTGTACAGTTCTAAACAGTCTGTTTATTGGATACATGAACACACTTATTCTGGGCATCCCCCTGGGGGGAAAGTGCTAGGTCATGGGGTTTCACCCTCTATTATTATTTATGTACAATGTCATTAATACCCAATTTGTATAAAACTTTATAGTGTATGTACAGAAAAGTACACCATATGTAAGGGAATTTCTAGATGAATTTTTCATGAAGGACACACTCCCATGTAACCAGCACCCAGACAGAGAAAACATAACCAAAACCCCAAAGATTCCCACAGACCCCCCTCCAGGGGGGACCGCTCTTCTGACTTCTAACACTATCATGGATCAGTTTTGCATTTTTAAAACTTTATAAAAACAGAATCACAGGGGATAGACTCTTTGGTATTTGGCTTCTTGCAGTCAATATTATGTCTATGAGATTTATTCACATTGTGTACAATGGACACACATTGCTTTTTCATTGCTGTATAGTATTCCAGTGTGTGTGTGTGTGTGTGTGTGTGTGTGTGTGTGTGTGTGTGTGTGTAGTGCTTACTTTATCCACCTTTCTACTGGTGAACATTCAGCTCTTCCCAACAGTACTGCTTCGATGAGTCTTCGACAGGCTGGGGTATTTACATATCTGCTTTTAGAAGTAGAATTGCCTGGTAGACAAACTTCTTAAATACACTAGCTGATTTTTAAATTAACAGACTTCATATTTTAGAAAACTTTTAAGTTTACAGAAAAAATGAGCAGAAAGGACAGAGAGTTTCCATATGACCCTGCTCCTTCTGCCCATGGTTTCCACTCATGAACATCTTGCATTGCTATGGTACAAGTTGCAATTAATAAACAAATACTGATATGCTATTATTAACTGAAGCCCACAGTTCCCAATAGCATTCACTGTTTGTGTTGTACAGTTCTGTGTGTTTTGACAAATGCATAATTTCACATGTTTGCTTTTCAAATGTCACAAAGAATAGTTTTTGCTGCCCTGTGCTCTACCTATTTATTCCTCCCTCCTCTCAACCATGCATCTTTTTATTGTCTTTATAGTTTTGCCTTTTTCAAAATGTCATGCAGGACTTCCCTGGTGGTCCAGGGGTCAAGAATCCATCTGTCAATACAGGGAACATGGGTTTGACCCCTGGTCCAGGAAGATCTCACATGCCTTGCTAAGCTCATGCACCACGACTACTGAGTCTGAGCACCCTAGAGCCTGTACTCTGCAGCAAGAGAAGCCACCACAATGAGAAGACCACGCACCACGACAAAGAATTGACCCTGCTCTTTGCAACAAGAGAAAGCCCACACATAGCCACAAAGTACCAGTGCAGCCAAAAATAAATAAACAAAACAAATATCATATAGTTGGAATCATGCAGTATGTAGCTCTTCAGATTGCCTTCTTTCATGTAGTAATATGCAATTAAGTTTGCTCCATGTCTTTTCATGGCTTGATAGTTCATCTCTTTTTAACACTGATTAATATTCTATTGTATGGACGTACAGAGGTAAGCCAGAGTTGGCTTACCCACATCTGGTTGCTTCCAAATTTGGGCAATTTTAGAAGTAAAGATGCTATGAACATTCATGCGCAGTTTTTTGTGTGGACCTAAGTTTCCCACTCATTTGGATGAACACCAAGGAGTGTGACTGCTAGGTCATGTGGTAAGAATATGTTTAGCTTTGTGAGAAACTTCCAACTGTATTCTAAAGTGGCTGTACCATTGCATTCCCTCCAGCAATGACTGAGACTTCCTGTTGCTCCACATTTAGTGTCAGTTGGTACTTTGAATGTTTAATAGGTAGTTAATGGCGTTTCGTCGTTATGAAAACTTATGCACGCTAAGTCATTTCAGTCATGTCTGATTCTTTGCAACCCTCTGGACTGTAGCCCTCCAGACTCCTCTGTCCATGGGATTCTCCAGGAAAGAATACTGCAGTGGGTTGCCATGCCCTCCTCCAGAGGATCTTCCCAATCCAAGGGTGGAACCCATGTCTCTTAAGTCTCCTGCATTGACAGGCGGGTTCTTTACTGCTAGCGCCTTGCAATCCCCTAATAACATATAATGTGGAGCATCTTTCATCTGCTTATTTGCCGTCTTTTTATGTTCTCTGGTGAGATGACTGTTCCACATCTCTGGCCCACTTTTGGAGTTGTTTGTTTTCTTACTATTGAGTTTTAGATGTCTTTGTATATTTTGGTTACACGTCTTTTATCAAATGTGTGTTTTACAAATATTTTCTCCCATTTGTGGCTTGTCTTTTCATTTTCTTAAAATATATTCATTTTTAAAATGAAACTTCCAATCACAGCAATAATGGGGAAACCAGAATCCCTTGCCATGAAAGAAGATAACCATAAAAAGATAAAATAGAAAGCCCCATGTTATTTCATTCTAGCGAGTCTGGTCACCTGCTCTAGAGCTCTGAGCCTGAGGTTTAATCTCTCCTGTTAAAAAGGGAATGAACATGTGACAGAGAAGTGCAAACTGTATTCACACCAAACCAAGACCTTCTCCTGGTCAAAAATCAGAAAGCTTAAAAAATAATTGAAGGAGTAACTTTTTCTCTGTGTACAAAATGCTATTTGATGCTGATAAATGTATCTCCTAAAATAATCTCTGGGAACCACTGATACAGTCTACCCCATGACCCCTGTCTCTAAAATCCTTTGATCTTTCACCCTGTGCATGCTCCCTTCCAGTGAACGGAAATCCCTTCCTCCCAAGACAAACCATCTCTCCCGAGGTGGCTCTACTGGGAAGCTCCTTAGTGTATCAAGCCAAAATCTCCCTGTTACCTCCCCTACTGGCCTTCTCTCTCCACCTTGGGGACCCCAGGATCAAAGCCATGACCCTCTCAGAGCCCGAGTTCCTTCATCTAGAAATTGGGGAGAATAATACTTACTTTCTGGGGAGTTTTAATGATGAAATCAGATACAGCATGTAAAGTACTCAGCCCCATGCCTGGTCACCAGGGAGGTGGGAAGAAAGGAGCCTTTCTGTTGATTCTACTGTGAATTCATCCATAGGAAGAGGTGGGGAGGGGTTGGTACAGTTTTGTCCGAGGTGGCAGGTAGGGCAGAGGGGGTCTCAGCATCACTGAGAAGGGCCAGGATCTGAAAGTCTGAGGAGGCTCTGCCATTACATGACTGGGTCTGTGTCCAGTAGAAACTTCAGGATAATCTGACCCAGCTTGTTCATTCCACAGTTAAGAAGCTGGAGATTAGAGAAGCTGAGAGATTTGTCCAGGGCCACATGATGAGAGGCAGAGCAGAAGCCTGTGGGGACAGACCAGAATTTCTCAGTGCTAGAAGTAGACTTGTACTTCCATACAAATTGTGAAATTATTTGTTCTAGTTCTCTGAAAAATACCGTTGGTAGCTTGATAGGGATTGCATTGAATCTATAGATTGCTTTGGGTAGTAACTCATTTTCACTATATTGATTCCTCTGATCCACAAACTCGGTATATTTCTCCATCTATTTGTGTCCTCTTTGATTTCTTTCACCAATGTTTTATAGTTATATATATATAGGTCTTTTGTTTCTTTAGGTAGATATATTCCTAAGTATTTTATTCTTTTCGTTGCAATGGTGAATGGAATTTTCCCCTTAATTTCTCTTTCCGTTTTCTCATTGTTAGTGTATAGGAATGCAAGGGATTTATGTATGTTGATTTTATATCCTGCAACTTTACTATATTCATTGATTAGTTCTAGTAATTTTCTGGTGGAGCCTTTAGGGTTTTCTATGTAAAGGATCATGTCATATGCAAACAATGAGAGTTTTACTTCTTCTTTTCCAATCTGGATTCCTTTTATTTCTTTTTCTGCTCTGATTGCTGTAGCCAAAACTTACAAAACGATGTTGAATATTAGTGGTGAGAGTGGGCACCCTTGTCTTGTTCCTGACTTTAGGGGAAATGCTTTCAATTTTTCACTGTTGAGGATAACGTTTGCTGTGGGTTTGTCATATATAGCTTTTATTATGTTGAGGTATGTTCTTTCTATCCCTGCTTTCTGGACATGGAAGCAACCTAGATGCCCATCATCAGACAAATGGATAAGAAAGCTGTGGTACATATATGCAATGGAATATTACTCAGCCATTAAAAAGAATTCATTTGAATCAGTTCTAATGAGGTGGATGAAACTGGAGCCTATTATACAGAGTGAAGTAAGCCAGAAAGAAAAACACCAGTACAGTATACTAAGGCATATATATGGAATTTAGAAAGAGGGTAATGATAACCCTGTATGTGAGACAGCAAAAGAGACACAGATGTATAGAACAGTCTTTTGGACTCTGTGGGAGAGGGCGAGGGTGGGATGATTTGGGAGAATGGCACTGAAACATGTACATTATCATATGTGAAACGAATCACCAGTCCAGGTTCGATTCATGATACAGGGTGCTCGGGGCTGGTGCACTGGGATGACCCAGAGGGATGGGATGGGGAGGGAGGTGGGAGGGGGGTTCACGAAGGGGAGCGCA